>NC_133333.1:159878029-160238029 GCF_042186555.1 Aquarana catesbeiana
ATATGTTCCTGCTGTACCATCTACTTGTCTGAAAAAGTATTCTCCTCTCTTTGTATTGCTTCCTTTGTGTGAAATCCCTGGTGTTCCTGTCAGTCCCTCTGCTCTCCTACTAAAAACTGACCACACTAAGCAGGAGAACACACCATGGTCAGTTATCTAGCTGTGCTGAGATCTCAGCCTGCTCTCCTCCAATGATCAGACTTCTGCTCCCCGTACAGCCATTCACTGGGAAGGTCAGTGTGCCGTTGCTTCTCCTCTCCCAGCTCGTATGCAGCTGAGAATAGAGGGAAGGTGATGACTTATAAAAAAAAAAGGGGGGGGGTATTTATTTATTTTTTTTAATATCTATTCAAAAGTTTTGCCTTTCATTTCTATTTTAAACTGAATGGGTTATTTTACAAGGTGATCATTTACAATTACTTTAAGTTTTAGTCAAGTAATGTATATTGTAATTTCTGTGAGCAAGGAGAAATTATACCGATGTGTATATATCAGGAAGGCGTGATTACACTGACATGGGCTCACTGTCAAAAATGATAACACAACAGTTAAAGAGGAAATAAACCCTGATGGGTTTTACTTCCTCTTTGTCTCCCTGCAAAGGTAAAGCATAATGGGCTACTATGCATCGCATAGTAGCCCATTATGTGTCACTTACCTGAAACCGAAGCCTGCGATGTCACCGCTGTCCCCTTTTCCATGAAGCATCCATCTTCCTTCCGGGTATCGCAGCTCCGGCGCTGTGATTGGCCGGAGCCGTGATGATGTCACTCCTGCGCATGCCTGCGGGAGCCGCCAGTCACGGCACAATCTCCTTTAGAAACGGCACGCTCACTGTTTCTAAAGGAGTCTAAAGTGCGCCTGCGCTGTTGTCTACGGCGCATGCACCATAGACATCGGCAATCGCCTTTTTTGTAAATATCTCCTAAACCGTGGATGTTTGGGAGATATTTTGAGCACCTACAGGTAAGCCTTAATCTAGGCTTACCTGTAGGTAAAAGTGGTTGTAACAGGTTTACAGCCACTTTAACAATCAAACACTAGCAAGCAAGAATATTGTAGTGATTAACTGAGATGTTTAGAAAGCTGCAAACAAATACTTCATAGTCCACCTCCTTCTTTAACCTATGCAGGGTGGCCTAGCTATGGGGGTAGAGAGGACCTCTAGGTGGATACCACAACAGTCAGTAGTTCACATGTACTAAGCCTTCTGCTGGCCAGCTTGTTGGGACCCAAAACCTTGCGTTGCAGCATACTAGGTAGTGTTCCTTTAACAGTTGGTGCAATCAAAACTCAAGTGTTCATAGTAGTAGTAACTGTTAGGTTCCAGTGTATAGTTAGCCAGCTCCATTTATCAGTTTTGTATAAGCAAAGGCTGTCTGTCCCAGTGCAAGGCTCAAAGAGCTTCCCTCTTCTCTCTGGTGGTATCTTCAGTGTGTGTTTCTTTACTGCACAGCAGGCTTAGATTGCGATTCAAGGCTCAAGGATAGCATTTGCTCTGCTTCCCCTGCTTTCAGATACAGATATCCCACTAACTGCATTCACTACACATGGGTAGGTTATGGTCTGAATTGCGCTGGTATCCCTGCAGAAAAAGAGCCTTCTTCTGACTTCAACCTGGAAAAAATACTCTAGTTCCTCCACTTTGATGTCTCTCTCTTGGGAATTGTAGTTTTCCAGCCAACCCATGGTAATAGTTCAGTCTCTCTTGTAAAGTACGTTTCCCACAATCCTCCACAATTTTCCTCAATGTCTCTCTTGTACTCCATGTTCTCCTGGTGCCCTCTATTGGATGGAGGTAGAAATAACACTGGCTGTATCTGTGTAGAAGTCTTTTCTGGATAGACATATAGAATCCTGCAACAGCACAGTGAGACTGCATTTGCTCCTTTCCTGCCATTTAAATTCCGAGCTACACAAAAACAGAGGATTAGAGTTTGATGAGTGGATTACATTTGTACACCTACAAAACCGCTCAGGTTTCCTCTTTAAAGCAGAACTACACTGCATCTGAGCACCACAAACGCAATTTAATCCATTTTTATTATTCAAAGCAAACTCACCAATTCATGTCTCCATGGTTTATTTTGATGAGAAATCACTTTGAAATATATCCCCTAAACATTTCTAGCTGTGGCCATCTTGAGTAAGGGCAGATGATTCATATAGCTTTTACTTCCTGGAATTCATCTGTCCTTAGCCCAGGCATACAGGCAGGGGGGTGTGCTTAACTGAGAAAGCCCCTAATCTCCTTCTCAAGATGAAAGTTAAAAAATGCCCATGAAGACTCCTGGGATGTATGACATCATTTTGGGCCTGGGCCAGAAATCAGGAAGCAACTGAAGAAATATAAAATAAGTTTAAAGCAAGTAAATGTACTATGCCTTTCTATCTATTTACTAAGGCTAACAGCATAAGGATTAAAATAGTTAATGATGATTTAACTGTGCTTTAATAATTCTCTCGTTTAGCCGTGCACAATTCATCCCTGAATTAGAAGAATTACTAGGATCCCCCATTCACACTAAACAGTGTGCCAGCTACCGTTTCCTGACAGCCAATACCAACAGCTATCAGAATACACAAACAGCTCCTGACTGTATCAGATTGGATGCCGCCGCTGTTCATCTAACAATTTTCTGCCTGGCTCCTTCAACAAAAATCTATTTAAAAAATCAAACTTTGTCGAGCCAGGGCCACCCACGGAAGGAATATTGATCTGTGTATGGCCAGCTTTAGTCTGCAGAATGTCATCCCCTCTTCCTGATTCCTGTATAGGCGGCCTGGCCAGAAAGTAACTGATGGTACTAGTGAATTGGAAAGTTTAGCAGGTATAGGTGTCTGCATTCCGCTAACTCTGCATCACATAATTGCTCTGGTATGCAGAAAGCTTACTGAAATATATGAAAACCACACGTGGTATCTAGGTTAAAAATTACTTGTAGGGAAACCAGGGCGTATAATGGAGATTTATGACAATCTTGTCTCTGATTTTAAGGCATATTATTTTGACCGTGACGATGTGGCACTACATCATGTGTCTGAGTTCTTCAAGGAATTGAGCCACGAAGAGCGAGAACATGCTGAGAAGTTCCTTAAGTACCAGAACAAGCGTGGGGGACGTGTTCTTCTTCAGGAGATCAAGGTGAGATGAAAGAGAATGCTGAGGATCACATTAGAGTGATTAATATACCATATCTCCTTTCAAGTACAAGTGATTTACTCAATATTAATAATATTAATAGTATTAATTAGTAGTGGCTCGTAATGCAGGGAGCAGGGGTGCCGCCCCCCTAATCCATGCGTCCAGCCCCCTAATCTACATGAGGGGCGCTGGACACATGGACCCCAATGTATTTTGTTTTTTTTTGGAGGACGTGATTAGAGCCAGAGGCTCTAATAGGCTTAAAAAAATAGTGGGCTCAGGGCACAGAGCACTGCACCCTGAGCCCACTCAGTTGTGTGACAATAGCGAATTTATTATTTGCTGTTGTCTTCACGATTCTCCTCCTGGCCAATCAGGAAGCGGGCTCTGAGATCCATCACCCAATTGGCCGAGATGAGAAGTGATACTATTGGCCGCCGAGGAGGGAGGAGATGCAGGGGAAGCTGCCGTGAAGCACCAGGAGGAGGAGATGCCACCTGGAGGAAGCACTGCCCACGACCTAGATGGGGTAAGTGTGGGGCTTATGACCGACCAACTGGGGGAAGGGGGGTGCCTGTGATTGACCTACCCGACTGCACGACAGTGGTTGGCGTTGGATGGATTGTTTGCCACCCCCCCTCTCCGAAGAGATATACCATCAGCAGCCACTGGTATTAATATTAAAATACAACGTTTTGTTACATTTTAATCTTGGTCAAAATGCCTGTCAGGTTTTATTGCTGTCTATGACTGTGGCAGAAATAATCTCTCAGTCATTGTGACAAGAGGACAAAGTCATAAAAGCCTTTCAGAGGTTCTAACCTTCCTCTTTCTGATGATACCCTGTTATGGCAGGAAATGAGGGGAAATCTTCCCAATGTGTACACAGAGAAAAATGAAAAACTGACAACCATTCCCCATTCTATCCAAAATGAAAAAAAAAAGGTTTGGCTGGAAATACTCTAAGTTTTGATATAACATTGTAATGGTCCTTGTGATATTGTATTCCTCAGAAACCTGACCAGGACACATGGGGAAGCACCCTGGAGGCCATGCAGACAGCTCTGAATCTGGAGAAGAATGTTAATCAGGCTCTACTGGAATTGCACAATGTGGCAACTGATAGAAAAGATCCCCATGTGAGTAAAAATAACAATAAAATTTCAAGCAACTACATATCAGGTAGTGCTTAATAACTTTTTCCAGTGTTATCATTGTAAATGAAAATCTCTTTTGACTGGGTTATGAAAGACAAACACCACAAAGAGTTTGTTATAGAATCCATTCTCCGTTCACCAAAGAGGGAGAGCTAAGCTCCTCTACTCCAGAGTCCTGTGCTCACTAGTGTTTTTTCCATATATTCCTAGGATCACTGGGCCCATAGTTAGAGGTCTGGGCTCCTCTACACTATAGTCCTGTCACTCTCCATATATTTTGAGGTATATCGGGCAATCACAGGGAAAAGGCCTGAGCTTTTCTACACTAGAGACTTGTGCTCACTAGTGTGTTCCTTGGTGTGTACAGTAGGTCCATTACAAAGAGAGGGCCAGATTTCTCAAAACTAGAATGCTGTGCTCACTAGAGTGTTCTCCATATATTCCTAGGTGCATAGGTCCACCACAGGGAGAAGGCTGAGCTTTACACTAGAGTCGTGTGTTCACTAATATGCTCTCCATTTATTCCTGCACTCAAAGGGGGGGGGGGGGGGGGGGGGATTTGCAGCATGTCTGCCTTTTCTGCAATTTACCAAAAGCTCTTTGTCTGTCCATGTGCTTCTATGCACTGCAGCTGAGCTGTAGTGCATAGAAATTAATGAAACATCACTCTGTGACATTTCAATAGATTTAAGATAAAAAAAAAAAGAAAAAGAGCTAAACAGTGCCTTGGGTTGTAAAAACATGAGACACCGCCACCTGAATCCTATACAGCATGGACACTAGCCAACGCGGGAACACAAATTGTTTTCCTGCACAGGTAGTGTGAACAAGCCCTAAACTCTAGCCCATAAAATACTTTAAAAAGACATTTCACTCTGACAATATTACAATAAGGGTTTTACATCCATATATTTGAGATGTCACTAACTAGATTTTGTTATCTTTCACCCTAGTTATGCGATTTCTTGGAGTCTGAGCATTTGAGGGAACACGTGGAACACATTAAGAAGATTGGAGACCACATTACCAACCTGAAGCGGCTGGGTGTCCCCCAGAATGGGATGGGCGAATATCTGTTTGATAAGCACAGCTTGGAGAAGAGCAGCTAAGGTTGTCACTGAGTGGACATCGCAACAAATGTAGAAATATCACAAGAACAATATCACTAGCCTTGTGCCCTTCTGTGTGACATGTAATGTGTTGTGATTCCATTGGCAGCCCAGTTGAAATAAAATAGAGTCACATCTTAAATTATATTTGTCATAGTCTCATTTATTTATAAAAAGGTGTATAAATGAAACTGAACGTCGGGTAGGTATAAAACACACCAATTTTTGCTGTTATATATGTATTAAAAATTGCTAAACGTACTGTTGAAAAAGATAAACAAGAACAGTTTTTTCTGCTAAAGAAATTGTTTTCTGTCCATTCACTTCTGAGATTTACATGGACAGTGGAGTAAGGTTAATAATCCTTTCTATAAAGGCTATTATGCAATATAGCAAGGGCTTCTCCCTACCCCAGGCCTGTGATTGGACAGTGAAGGCATATTAGCAGACTGATGAGGTTGCCCCTCTGTTTTCTTGTCAGCAGAAGGGCATGCAGCCCAACTGATTGGATACTAGTTGTGCCCCTCCCTCTCCTAGTGTGATTTCTGCCGTACAGAAGATAGAGGGGCTGATATCACATCAAATCCAGGGAATTGCAATAGTTGCATTTAAAAATCCATATAACAACAGGCTGGTGTTTTCTAGATTTTCAGAATTTAAATCTAAATGTACGTGAATACGATTTGCAACTAGGGTCAGAGGGAGGGACTAGTACTTTGAGGTCCCCAGTCTGCTGTTGCAATTTATCCTATAGGCTTGGGCCAGGTAGGTGACTTAACTGCATTGTTTAATTGCATTGAAGAATGGCCAGGTTACCAACCTGGCTGTGCTATTTTGCAAGTCTGTATAATGCTCAGGACTGGATAGACAAGAATACAAATGTTTTGACAGATCAAATAGCTTACTCTTACCTTGTCACTGCATTTTGAAGATCTTCACTGTATGCCTTGCCCAGCCTTCTCACCAAAAGTCTCCTGGTCATGTTGTACATATAGCGAAGAATCTCTGTTTATTGCTGCAGCAAGGCTGTCACAATGGTGGCTGGCATTTTCCTTGGAATGCCAAATGCCTTTACTTTTAGTGAAGAGGCATCGAGACTCTGAGGAGGAGGCCATAGGGCAGGGTTCACTAAATGGTGGATCAAGGTCTGGACCCGGACCGAGCAGCATTGCTGTCCAGACCGCAGCCATGCCACTTATCGGGGAAGGTAATATAAAGGAGGAGAGGGGGGGTTGTGATCGCAACGGGCACTGTGATGTGTAAAGGGGGCACTTTGTAAAGGGGCACTGGAATGTGTAAAGGGGCATTGTGATGTGAAGGGGACCCGAGAACACTGTTGGACTGCTTTAAAGGGGGGACTGTGATGTGAAAGGGGTCTGTGATGTAAAGAGGGAGCCATGATGTGAAGGGGGGGTTATGATGTGAAGGGGGGCTGAGGACAGTGATGTACTAGGGGGACTGTGATGTAAAAGGGGACTGCGATGTTTTATGGTGCAAACATGAGATTTGGACTTCTGCCAGAAGAAAATTTTACAAACTGCCCCCCCCCCCTATGAATTATAATTCAAGAATTCAAGACCCCTGCCGTAGAGGATAATCCTTTTATTAATCTAAACAAAAATTTTTTTTTTTTTTGTTAACCTAGAACTTGTGTCCTTTTTTAACCTATGAAACTATGTAGACTTTACTGACTAATAGGTGGGAATGTCTACCTTCACTTGTCTACAGCCACCTACTGTAATACAACTTAGTGTTGTAATAAGAGAAGTTGCAGCCCCAGTGTTCTTTAAGAGTCACCAAGGACGAATCTCCTTTTTTGCCTATAATTTGATTTATAGCTATGTGCAGACTTCCATGAAATGTATGCTGGAAGATGGGAATTCAGTAAAGATTACTGTTGCTTTTGTATCACCCTGTTTTAAACAGGAACTACTACCTAAATTTAGTTTTAGCTGGGTGGTATTCAGCCCATACTGATTTGTATAGTTTTTCACCTGATCTTTCAATAAGCTCAGTGGGGTTGTGATTTCTCACTGCTGCCAGTAGATGTCACTGGTACCACTGGTAAAAATATGAGATTAATATGAATATTTAGAATTCCTTCAGGCAACGCAGTAGGCGGTTCAGGCCTCTGCTGCATGCTGGGGAAGGATATAAATACCTGGTGATCTTTCACTTCCCCCTGGCTGAGGCCTGGGGAGGTGCTTCTGAATTGAAGTATGCTATTAGGCCAATAGCTTGTGTGGGTGTCAGAGCTGGGCTCAGCTCCTCCTTCTCTGAACTGGCCGCTCAGCTGTCGGCTAATTGCCAGCTCCTATCTTTCCACAGTTACTCAGCTGTTGATGATATCCTGCTTGTCAGTCCTGCCTACTTAAGCCATCCAATCCAGAGGAGCTCTGCCTTCACCTTGGTCACATCACAGAACTGATCTCCTGCTATCCTGTTTAAGACTTGCTTTGCTGACATCCCCTTCTGGCTCCAGATCCTGCTTGCTGTTCCACTACATTGATCCCTGACTTCTGGCTTGGCTGACTATCCATTCCGGTTACTGAACTTTGGCTATGTTTTGACTACGTTTGTTCTTATTACCTTTATTATTAAACTAAAGTGTGATTTAATTGTACTCGGCCTGATTTCATGGTTTCTGACAGTGGGTCTCAACATGTGCTCTGGATGTGGAGGTAGGCCTGAAGTGGTCCTGGAACTGTCCTGCCCCTCAATGGGGGATAGCAAGATCGAGACCCAGGAGGAGGACTTTGCTGGAGAAAGCCAGGAATAAGACTGGTTTCTGGCAAGGCCTGGTGACTCTCTTCGAGAAGGATGCACTGAAGGTTAAGAAACAGCAGAGGGCACTGTAACCAGCAAAAGAAAGGAAAGTTTGTGTACCAGGTAGGATGCTGCCTATAGTGTTGCCTGGATGGCTTAAAGTTTCTGACACTGAGAAACTGGATCTGAAAAGTCTAAGTGTTCTGCTTGGGCATCTGGTACCCCTCACCCTCTCCTCCTTGTGTGTGATGACTAATAAAACCCTTGAAAAGACAGAAAGTGATTGTCACCCAATTTTCTTTTGGTCGTAAAAAAATAATGGTGGGTTAAAAGTAAGATATTTATAGTTAGTATCATGGACTCAGCCCTGGGGAGAAATGCTGGCCCGACACTATCTCTTGGGGTGCTACAATGCCTCTGGGGTCGGGAAGGGGGGGGGGGGGTCCTACACTTACAGTACACTTACTGGTTACAGAAAAGAAACGTTTCACTTAATAGATGGTGCTAAAAGAATGCTGTCTTCAGATTTAAAAGAAAAGATCATTTTTAATAACACAAAATGCCTTTTTGCAAACTTTTACATATTTTTTAAGTCTATCAAAATAATTTTTAGTTTTGGATGAAGTAAAGTACTGAAAGTGAAGGCATATCAAAATTTTTAAGTTGTCACCAGAACAGGAATAGACTCAAAGTGTAAAAAATGTGGCTATACTGTAGCTGTACCATAATATAGGTGGAATGATTTTTTAAATAATAAAAGATGCCATGTAGAGAAAAACTAAAAAAATAGTTATTGATTGTTGCTGTTATTATTACAGTTGTTGCTCTTGGTCATCAAAACCAAAGTAAGATATTTCCAGTTAGCATCAGCTACCCAGCACCATATACGGCCATGTTGTGGACTTCAGTATAATTAGAGCAGTCTAAAATATCACCAGCTTTTTCCTGTCTCTGAAGCATCACAAGGACACATGGTAAGGCTTTTATGTATATTTACAAACTGGAAATAGTATCTGGCATGTTTCCTTACTGCTGCTTGCTGGAAGATTGCTTATTATGAGCATCTGTCTAGTATACAAGTAACATCGTTGGCACATAGGTTATCTTGGTAAGTGACTGTTAAAGTGAACACATGCTTTGCCTGCAGGATGTCATTAAACCCACATCTTTAAAAGCTGTCAGTACATACTGTATTGCATGCTGCTCGTATACACTCAGGGCGGGACTGGGACAAAAATCTGGCCCTGGACTTCATCCAGACTGGCCCAGGGCACAACACATCAGGGTACGGTACATCAGGGCACAGCACATCAGGGCACAAGACACATCAGGGTACAGAGCCCAGCACATCAGGGCACAAGGCACATCAGGATATAACACATCAGGGTACAACACACCAGGCCACATCAGGGTACGGGACACAGCACATCAGGGTACCAAGCCCAGCACATCAGCGTACAGGGCACAACACATCAGGGTACAGGACATCAGGGTACAGAGCCCAGCACATCAGGGTACAGCACATTAGGGTACAGAAATAAATATTAAAATAAATTTTGCGCAATATTGGCAATAGATATATGTGAAATACTGTGTAAACATAAATAGTGGATAATAATTGCTGCGATAATGGTCGCTAGATTCTGCGATCTGACCCAGCGATCTCCAGGGTCAGTAGTCTCTATGTTGCAGCCTATATTAATTATTGCTAACTATGTGATAAAGTGCTGGTGCTATATTAGAGAAGTGAAAAAACATATATATGACTAATATATTAATGTGAGAAAACATCCGTGAATAGAAAGCATGCTAAAATCTAATGAACACATTCACGTGAATAGGGCTAAAAGTAAAAAATCTTCCTGTGAAATAAATGATATAAATAAATAAATAAATAAATAGCCGTGAAAAAAAAAACTATCAATAAAAAAATATAACAATAAAAGAATAAAAATCTATCTGTGAAATAAATATATAACCTTGTGAATAAAAATCCTTCTGTAAATAAATATGCAACCAGTCAAAGATGATACCTAAACAGTAGAAAGTGCCAACAATAATCTTTTCTAAAAATTAATGCAGTCACAGTTCACTGAAATGTAGCCTTTAAAATGCAGGTGATGAATATAAAAAGTCCTTGGGGATAGAGAATAGGTGGCAATATATATAAAAAGTTCATAAATAATTCTTCTGTTCAAACTGGTTCTTTGTTATATACTAAGTATATTATTTCTGTAGTAATGCCTCCTACTACGGTCTCACAGAACTCTCACCTTAAATCAGTATTAATCAGGCTTTCAGTGATTGTGTCTTTAAGCAGTAGAAGCAGTATGAAGAAGTCTCACTTTCTGTTGGCTGTTAACTCTCCATGGTTTCTTCTATGTCACTCCGCTCTAGTAAACTCAGTAAATAAAATGAGGGAGGAGGGGAGAGAGAAAGGAGGCTCCACTAGTGTATTAACGTTTTAAAACCAACAGGGGGATATTTATTTAAGTATTGCTCTTACATTGTAACATTAAAATAGGCAGAGTAAATAGATAAATGGTGTGGCGTTCTCAGCGCCCTCTCACTTGTGCTTTAGTCTGTGTGTGACGCTCCAGCCAATCCCTACGCGTTACGACACCGTCACGTGTCTTCATCTGGGGAACGGGGCATTATCGCAGCAATTATTATCCACTATTTATGTTTACGCAGTATTTCACATATATCTATTGCCAATATTGCGCGAAATTTATTTTAATATTTATTCATTCAGTGTTTATGTGAACACCTTCCTTTTGCTGCAATATTTTTTCACTGTTCAACAAGAATCACTTAATTACATATGTCCTAGTCACAATTATATTTATTTATCCACCAGCGCGAAGGAAATTTTCTAATAATTCACATTAGGGTACAGGACATCAGGATACAGAGGCCAGCACATCAGGGTACAGGACATCAGGATACAGAGGCCAGCACATCAGGGTACAGCACATTAGGGTACAGGACATCAGGACACAGGTCACAGTACATCAGGGTACAACACATCAGGGTACAGGGCACAACACATCAGGGCACAGTACATCAGGGTACAGGACCTCATGGCACAGGACATCAGGGCACATCAGGGCACGGGGCACATCAAGGCACAAGGCACAGGTCATGGGGAACATCAGGGCATAGGACATCGGGGCACATCAGGGCACGGGCACATCAGGGCACGGGGCACATCAGGGCACGGGGCACATGGCACATCAGGACACAGGGCACATCAGGGCATGGGGCACATGGCAAATCGGGGCACATCTGGGCTCGTGGCACATCAGGGCACATTAAGGGGCACATAGCATATCAGGGCACATGGCACATTATGGGGCACATCAGGGCACATTATGGGGCACATAGCACATCAGGGCACGGGGCACATCAGGGCATGGGGCACATCAGGCCACATGGCACATCAGGGCACAGGGCACGGGGCACATGGCACATAGCACATCAGGGCACGGGGCACTTCAGGGCATGGGGCACATCAGGGCACATGGCACATCAGGGCTCGGGGCACATCAGGGCACATTATGGCACATTATGGGGCACATCAGGGTACATTATGGGGCACATAGCACATCAGGGCACATTATGGGGCACATAGCACATCAGGGGGCACATCATGGGATCTTACTAGCCAGTATGCAGAGTAGCGCAATAGCGTCTGTTGTAGTAAGTTCTCTCTCATGTCACGCAGCGCTCCTCGCTCCCCGGCGGCCCCTCCTCTCTTCTCGTCTATCCCAGATGATGTCACAAGTCAATGGGGATAGATGAGAAGAGAGGAGGGGCCACCGGGGAGCGAGCAGCGCTGCGTGACATGAGAGAGAACTTACTACAGACAGACGCTTTCTGCGCTACTCTGCATACTGGCAAATCTTGATCTACCCGTCTGGCGCCAGCTGTCGGCGGTTGACGGGTAGATTGCCGAGCACCGCAGATGCGGCTAAAACCGGCCCACACTGAGCCATCGGCCCATCGGGAATCTCCCGGTAGTCCTGATGGCCAGTCCATCCCTGTACACACTCAGTCACTATGAGATTTGTTTTCTGTATTCTGCAAGAAACCTGGTTGATCCCACTGGTGTTTTCCTGAAGATGGGCTGGGAAAGAGATGGGTCATGTGACATCTGTACATTGATTAGGAAAGAAGGTACTTCGATTTGTTTCTTTTTTTTTATTATTAAAATAAATACAGTGCCATCATTCATCCACAAAAGAGAAGGGATGATGCAAATTAAACATTGTCTGTTTAGTGTCACTTTTTTAAAAGAAAGAGAAGCAATATATGCAGTATTATTTATTGGCCCTAATACGGGTACAAATAACTAATAATATACACATATGTGATATCCCACAAACATCAAGGGTATGAGAATTCATTTTGGTGTTTGTGGTGGGTCAAGGTAATGGGAAAAATATATAGCTAAAAAAAAAAATTTAAATCCCTATTTTGGTCCAGTTTTCTTTTGATTATAAAGAAAAATCAGGAGATATGCATTTACATTTACCACCAAATGAAGGCATAATTTATCTAGAAAAAAAGCAAGGTATAATTCACCTGGATACACGGAAGGAAAGAAAGAAAAATGCCTCCCAGGCTAGCAGAATACTATGGTTACTGCTAGCAGCTATAGACTTTGGCAGTAAATTATATGTGGAAAAATTTAACAGGCTTGTTGTTTCCAAGTTGTTCAATGGATCAACTTGGGTACAATCATCCTGCCCATATATGGATCGAAATTTGGCTGGTCCATGCTGAACCGGCCGAATTTCAATCCATGCACAGTGGGCTTAAAGAGGTTGTAAAGGTTCGGTTTAAAAAAAAAATAACA
The DNA here is from genome assembly GCF_042186555.1 of Aquarana catesbeiana. Taxonomy (NCBI): domain Eukaryota; kingdom Metazoa; phylum Chordata; class Amphibia; order Anura; family Ranidae; genus Aquarana; species Aquarana catesbeiana. The sequence continues at coordinate 159,891,068 of NC_133333.1, forward strand.
AACATGCCATACTTACCTCCACTGTGCAGTTGGTTTTGCACAGAGTGGCCCCAATCCTCCTCTTCTGGAGTCCCTCCGCGGCGCTCCTGGCTCCTCCTCTTCTCGAGTGCCCCGTCGGAGAAGCGCTCTCCTTTGTGGACACCTGTGCAGGCGCGCTCCTGTGTCCTACTGCTGCATCCATAGACATAGACAGCAGGACTCGGCTCTGCCCCCCAGTGCCGGCGTCATTGGATTTGATTGACAGCAGCAGGAGCTAATGGCTGCGCTGATATCAATCTATCCAATCAAGAGCCGAGAGACTGGCCAGAGAGTGTGTGCGAACGAACGAGCTCAGGTGAGTAAAATGGGGGAGCTGGGGGGCTGGTGCACTACAATAGTTTTTTCACTTCAATCCATACGCTTCCCGACCGGCTCCTGTATATATACGGTGGCAGAATGGCTCTGCTGCGCAAATCGCTGTATATATACTGCGGCTCCTTTAAGAGCCATTGCAGGCACGCGCGCATGCCACTGCGGGGGACCTGATGCGCGTGGCCGGTGGGTGCGATCCCTGCCGGCCACCCGCGATTGTGGGCATGAGAGCAGGAACAGGGATTTGTGTGTGTAAAAACACACAAATCCCTGTCCTGTCAGGGGAGGAGAAACAGATCGTCTGTTCCTACTAAGTAGGAACAACCATATGTCTCCTCCCAAAGTCAGTCCCCTTGATCGCTCCCTAGTGTTAACCCCTTCCCTGCCAGTGACATTTATACAGTAATCAGTAGCTATTTTTTAGCTCTGATCGCTGTATAAATGTCAATGGTCCCAAAAAAGTGTCAAAAGTGTCCGATCTGTCCACCGCAATGTCGCAGTCCTGATAAAAATCACTTATCACCACCATTACTAGTAAAAAATAAAAATAAATAAAAATGTGTGGCCTAACGTAGCATGTGAACAGACGTCTTTCTTAGCAGCTCCGGGATCCCTCTGCATAATCCTGTGTAATCCTCCATACCTGCCTATCCAATTTGGCTGATTTCCCTCTTGGCTACTTGGGGAAGACCCTGTGACATCTCCTGGGACTTTGGTGGATGGGCGTTACCATGCACTCTTGCCAAGACAGCCGCCACTCCACTGCTCCGCACCCGTCCCTGGCATCAACGCCAGAACTGTTTGGAGAGGAGCCCGATCTCTCTCCGCCACCCTCTTCTGGGTCCTCCACTCCTACAGCGCTGCTGTCTCAAACCTCTCCTAGTGATGACGGCATCGAAGATGATCGGGAACCAGAGCCTACCCTGCTGAATGTCCTTAAGATCATTAAGGTGAATCACACTGATCTTATGGGTAAGGTGGCGGAGCTTAAGCTTGATATAACTATAATGCGCCAGGACATGCATAATATACGGGACTGGGTCTCGGACACGGAGCGCCGCATCAGTGATTTGGAGGACACTGTCAACCCTTTCCTTCCTGCTATAAAAACCTGTGGCACCAAAATCAAATCATTGGAGGACAAGGTTGACAATTTGGAAAACCGTTTGTGCAGGAACAACCTGCGCTTGGTGGGCCTGCCAGAGCGGGTTGAGGGTTTTGATCCGGTATCATTTCTGGAAAGCTGGTCTACCCAGGAATTTGGGAAGGACTGTCTATCTCCCTGCTTTGTCCTGGAAAGAGCTCACAGAGTTCCTGGCAGACCGCTCCCTGCAGGTAAACCTCCCCTCACCATGGTGATCCGTCTCCTCAACTACCGGGACAGGGACTCCATTCTGTGCTCTGCTTGCCTGAAAGGGAGCCTAAAGATCAACAACGCAACGTTGTCCCTCTTTCCTGACTACTCCTCAGCTGTCCATGCCTCAAGGGCCAAATACCAACATGTCAAGCAAAAATTGAGGGAGAAGACCATCCAATACTCCATGTTATTTCCTGCCACATTGAGGGTTGTCTACCAAGGCCAGGTGCATTTTTCCAAACCCCTGTAAATGCTCTCTCCTGGTTTGAATCCCTGTAACAGCCTGGTTGTTTGTCTGACCGGGCACCTGAAACCTAATCTGTGCTCTCCCTCTGGTAATGTGTTTTGCCTCTTCTATCCCAGCTTCTGGAATCACTGCTGGGGCAGGTATCTACAATTTTATGCCTTGTCATGAGGATATAGATCCCCATCTGGGAGACTATGCTGCTATTGCTAGTTTAATCCTTGCTCACTGACTGATCCAACGTTTGTTCATTGACTTTGGCTGTATCGGTCATGTTCCCTGCATCTACTTGCTGTTTGGGGTTTAAGCCTGCTCCTTGTTTTTGGGGCAGGGCAGGGGTTACATTTTGGCTGTGGTTTTTACTACAAATGTCTTATCTTGATATAGCTCTAATGTTAGTTGGTATGAATGATGTGTGTATGTGTGTGATTGTTTTCCACTTTGCCTCCTCCTCTCTCTGGGTTTGCAGCCATGTGGGGGCCTACGGACAGCTCAAGGAGCTGATTGCCCATACCTTTCCTTTATTTGGTTTAATTTTCTGTATTTTATCATGTCTTAAGTCACGTGCATCTCCTGGAATGTGCAGGGGTTAAATTCTAAATTTAAAAGGGCCTCCCTATTTGATTTCCTTAAGGCACACAAACCGCATATACTGTGCCTGCAGGAAACACACTTAATGGGGCCCAAGGTCCTCGCCCTCAAAAAACATTGGGTAATGCATGGGTACCACTCCACCTATTCCAATTATGCCCGGGGAGTGTTCATTTTAATATGGACAGGTCTCCCCGTTTCATGTGACCAGATTGTTCTGGATCCTAAGGGTCGATATATTTTCCTCCTATGCACAGTATACGCTATGCCATTACCGTTAGTGGTGGTATATGCTCCCCCCCGTCACGGCTGCAATCTCCACAGAATTAAGTGTCCATTTCTCCACTTTACCAATGCTTGCTACCCTTATTGTTGGTGACTTTAACTCGGTATTTGACCCCTGTCTGGAACGATTGAAACCTCTCCATTATGGTCAGTGGTGCACTTCATTTGACTATGTCGACCTATAGCTTCAAAAAAATCCAACAGTTAGGGTTTACTCATGCCAATCTCGGACGTACCGTAATCTTTCCAGGCTGGACTATGCCCTGGGGATGCCGGATCTAGTCCCCTATATCCAAACAGTCTCCTATTTAGCTCAGACGATATCTGACCATTCTGCCCTGTGTGTAGAACTACTATTAGGACATAGGCCCTCTTTTTGGCTGTGGAAGCTCAGTCCCCTCTGGATATCCACTCCTGAATTTCAGGAATCCATCCGGCAGGACATGTCTCACTACTGGGGGGACAATGCCGGGTCCTCCTCCATAGGCCCCACATGGGATGCCTTTAAGGCAACTGTGCGGGGCTCCTATATCTCTAATATCGCTAAGCATAGTAAATCTACTCAGGCTACCTTTTAGACATGTGCACACTGAAATATTTCGTTTCGGAATTTCGTTTTTGTCCAAAAAATAAATTTATTTAGTTACTCCCGAAATTCGTTTATATTTAGTTCGTTTTTCGTTAAAAATTGCATTCGTCCGAAAATCCAAATTAATTAAGGTCGAATCTGTCATTGAAGGCTTATGGTGTCTGTCGAATGTTCAAAGAAGATTCAAAGGAGCAGCTAAACTGTACGTGTACATTTCCGGTGGAATTTTCCGCCTACAAGCTAGCTGTAGTAGAATTCTAATGTATGACTAGTAATATTTATTAATTATTTTAGTAGTCAACCAACATTAGAATTTTTCTATAGCCTATGGACGGATGCATTTGACCGGAAATGTATGATTGCAGCGTTGTACAGTTTAGCTGCTCCGTCGAATTTTCTTGGAACTTTTGACAGACACCATAAGCCAAAGATTCGACGTTTGTATGTTTTTCCTTGCTTTGTCGAATCTTCGTCGTTCATGTTGAATGGTCTACTCTAACCCAACAGTCAGCCGTCTTTCACATTCGTTTCTCAATCTCCAAGTGCAATGGCAGGCGCGGCATCCGACATTGTGTCAGATATTGATATGGCATTATAATATAGAATCTATAATAACAAATCCCCCCCCCCCCCCACAACACGGGCAGCCTCTGAGGCTATCACAACACTAGCAACACTAGTATCACTATCAAGTTCAAAAACACTAACATAATAGCAGCAGATTATTATGAAAAAGTTAAGTTGAACTGTAGCTTGCTTCACTATTGTTCTGCTGCTGTGCTTATGCTTAATTGCTAAATAATTCAGGTTCTCTGACAAATGGACCAGCTAAGATTGACTGTCTTCTGAAATGATTCAGTGTGTGTGTGTCTCTCTCTACTAGCAAATCGTAAGTGAAAGTAAGATGGCTGTACATGTTTGCTTAGTTCTAGCTATTTTACTGCCCCTCCTCTTGGTTACAATCGGCCAATAACATTCATCATCATCATTATTTTTATTTTACTTCCCCCACCCAATTCCAGCAGTGATCTTTTCTCTCTCTGTCGAATCTTTTCTCTCTATGTCGAATCTTTTCTCTCTATGTAGAATAATCTTGGACTAATAGAGTTAAGGTTAGGCACATTCGACCACAGGTTCGATAGACGCAGATTGTTATTGTCAGTGTCATGTCGAATTTCCTATCTATAGCGAACTGTTGTCAAAACGAAAATAAAGCATTTGTTTATATCGGATCTTCCAGTTTTCGTATTCTGTACTTTCATTATCGTTTGTTAAAACGATAACGAAAATACCTGAAATTCGGACGAAAATGCATTCGGACGAAAACGAATGCACATGTCTACTACCTTTTGGACTTTGGAGTCCTCCTTAGAGACAGCTAGGGCCCAATATACTGCACTCCCCACTCCGGACTCCCATGGTGTCTTGGTGGGGGCACATAAGGCACTAGATCTCCATAGGGTGGACACAACTCAGAAGCAACAACTCTATTTGTCGGCTAGGTTACACAAGCATAGTGGGAAAAATGGTAAGATGCTGGCCTATCTTTCTCGGAATACACAAATAGATCCATACCACAAATCCAACTACATGATGGCTCAGTTTCATGGGATCCTTTGACCATAAACCAGACATTCAATCCTTCTATGAATGCCTTTATTCAGACCCGTGGGGTTCTATGAGTCCATCCAATTCCCTGAATTGGAGGACTCTCACAAACTTATTTTGGATAAACCCCTGACGATTGAGGAAATTACAGAGGCCATTTATTCTCTCCCCCCTAACAAGACTCCAGGGTTGGACGTCTTACCTGCTGAATGATACAAGAACTATGCAGAAGACTTAGCACAGAAACGACATTGTCTGTTCGGACAGGCATTAGAGGAAGGTGAGCTTACCGCCTCCATGTGTGAAGCCCTGATTGTAGTGTTGCCCAAACCCGAGAAAGATAAATTGTTATGTGGGTCCTACCGTCCAATCTCACTATTAAATAATTTTTGCGGAAGGGAGTTTAATAAGACATGTGGCCACTCATTAAAATTAGAAGAAAAAAGGTTTAACCTTAAACTACGTAGAGGGTTCTTTACTGTAAGAGCGGCAAGGATGTGGAATTCCCTTCCACAGGTGGTGGTCTCAGCGGGGAGCATTGATAATTTCAAAAAACTATTAGATAAGCACCTGAATGACCACAACATACAGGGATATACAATGTAATACTGACATATAATCACACACATAGGTTGGACTTGATGTCTTTTTTCAACCTCACCTACTATGTAACTATGTAACTATGTTAAAGTGCTGGCTAAACTCTTAGCTACGAGACTACAAAAGGTTATTCTTCACCTTGTCCACCAGGACCAGACTGGGTTCATGCCTGGAAAGAGTACGTATGACAATATTCGCCGTCTTTACTTGCATATTCACAAGGCAGCTACTGACCAAAAAAGTGGACTGGTGTTATCATTGGATGTGCTGAAAGCCTTTGATACTGTTAACTTGTCCTTTCTTTGGGAAACTATGCACCGCATTGGCTTTAGACCCCAATAGATTAAGTGGGTCTGCCTGCTCTACACTAATCCTAGGGCTAGGGTATGTACTAATAAGGAAATATCTGATGTTTTTTCCTTACAGAGGGGAACAAGGCAGGCCTGCCCACTTTGCACTGGCAATAGAGCCCCTTGCTCCGGCGGTGCAACAGATGGTGGCGGTGGGGGGCATCTGTTATGGGGAGCTATCTGAAAAGATCTCCCTCTATGCGGACAATGCCCTAATATATTTATATGGCTCAGAACAGTCCTTTGTCTCCCTGCTGGGAGTTGTGGAGGAGTTTGGGAAGATCTCCAGGCTACGTGTTAGCTGGGAGAAATCTGTGGCGTTTCCTTTTGGTCCCAACCTCGATTATACCTATCTATCTCAATCCAAACTGACCATTCAGCCCACCTTTAAATATTTAGAGATTTATATTAACACGGACCTATCCAGTTTTGAATCCCTTAATATAACCACAGTTATAACTCACATGGAGACTAGGTTACACACCTGGACCTCATTGCCTCTCAATCTGATTGGCCGTGTGAACATTTTTAAAATGATATACTTACCCAAATTTTTATACGTTTTCCGGGCATCCTCAGCTTTTTTGTTTAAAAAATGTTTTCAAAAAATAAATTTGATTTTATCCACCTTCCTCTGGCAGGGAAAACACCCACGTATTGCAAGAGAATCTCTCCAAGCTGCTAAATCTGATGGTGGATTGGCCTGCCCAAATTTAGGGCACTATTTTCTAGCATCACAACTTATGTCTACTGGTTCCTGGAGGCCTCCTCGTCCTGCTCCACTGCTCTGCTGACTTCACTATTTGGCTCTAGGACCTCACTCGTAGATATACTACACAGGTCTATGCCCAAATGCTGCTCTCGATAGATGTTAGCTGGCTGGCCTAGCATGAGGGTAATAAGGTGATAACAAATTTGGGCGGGGTGTCTCCTAATGCCCCCCTGTGGCACAATCTCAATTTTTCAGAGCTCCTGGGCCACACGGACTCCCTGTGGTGGACAAGACGCGGTGTCACCCATGCCTCCCCCATTTTTGTTAACAACATATTTGCTTTCTTTGAGTTGAAGGCTCCGTGTGGAGTGACTAATAAATTCTTTTTCAAATATCTTGTGTTGTGTCATGCTATTCGGGCACAGTTTGCGGGTTTAACCCAGGAGCTCTCTGAATCACCACTAGAGGTGCTGCTGTCGTATCCAGATATTGAGAAACTGGTTACGACTGTTTACTCTCGCCTCCAGTCGGCCGGAGTCAACCCCTTCCAACTGGCTCAACGGAAATGGGAGGTTGTGATTTCTGGGCTGTCCGAGGAGGGGTGGGAGGAGGCCTCGGAAATCTGCTTCCAGGACATTATTGGGTCCAACGATCAATATACACAGTTTAAATTCATACACCTGTTGCATTACACTCCAGCCAGGTTGGCCCGAATGGGGTTTGATTCTGCTGCATCCTGTTCCAGATGTGGGTCTACAGACACAGAGTACTTGCATAGATTTTGTTCCTGTCCTGCTCTGTTGGCATATTGGAAGGACTTATTTTCCTTTTTTTGACAACACCTTACATTTACCAGTACCGCACAGTCCTGAAGTTGGACTACTGGGTGTGTTAAATGACTTTATACAAAGGACTCATGCTCGTACTATTGTACGTATATTATTATTCTATGCCAGGAAATTAATTTTGTTGCAATGGAAGAATGCCTCTGCTCCGGATATACAAACATTTTATCGCATGGTGAATAGAGTATTACCCATCTTCAAACTCATATACAATGGTAGGGCCTGCCCAAAAAAGTTCTTCAAGGTCTGGCAACCCTGGCTTGATATTACTGATTCCTTTTGGAGTGACACTCCGCTCTCCAAACAGTAGTGGGTAACTGACTTCTGTTTATGTTATGTTTTTATGGATGAGACATTAATACTAAAAACTATTTTTTATTTATCCAATTGTAATACAAGTCAAGTGCCTATAAAATCCCAACAAAGGGGATTGTTCGCTTTTCTAAGTTTTATTAACACACGTCAAAATTGCAAAACTGTGTTCAGGTGTTAAGATTTGTGTTACTTTCTTCATGAACTGGTTTAAGTGGTTGTAAACCCCTACCTGTACCCAGTGAGGTGACTGCCCTCAGGTGATACACAGAGATGAAACAAATCCTGGTACATGAGTTGTACCTATTTATCTACAGCTATATTCCCCCTACATTGTTCAAAGTGCTGAATTTAAATGGGATCTCACAGCTCTGAAAGGAAGGGGGTGGAGAGCTGAAATTACACCCTGCAGGGCTCAGTGGGGAGAGCTCTGGGAGCTGATTGGAGGGAAGAGACACACCCTCCTTCACACAGCACGCAGGAACAGAGCTGAGGCTGTCAATCAGCTGGAGATCCCTCCCCTGCCATAATTTTTCTTTTGGTGTCAGGAAAACCTGAAGCAAAAAGGAAGTTCTGGACAGCCGCACTCCTGATTATAGCCTTTATTGTAAAAAATCCAAAAATACAAGCCACGAGCTGACGCGTTTCACACTTAACAGTGCTTAATCATAGCTACCCTACCACCAAAAACAATGTGATATATATACTACAATATATTAGACATGTGACTTCATGTGTGGTTGATTGAATCCAATTAGCTAATTAGAGAATCAATTAATTCAACTCAATGGAACAAGGGGGATCAACATTTGTCATTTAAAGAAGTGCACAAGAATATGTAAAGCCTGTGTAATAAATCAAATACCTGAAAATAAAATGAAATAAAACCAACTTAAATAAAGTGTTCAAATAAATTGATCAAATAGATTGTTCCAATTAACTGTGAACTGTGAATATATCTAATTAATATATGAATGCATGTATACTAAATAGTTAGTAAACAGATTATCACAAGATAACTATTAGGTGAAACTGGTTTGGGTGAAGTGAATAAAAGTAAATATAAATGTAAATATAAATATACATCTGTAGTAATGATAATGAAAAATACCGTAAGTCTATGTGTACAGAAACATACATAATTAAATAGATGTATATGTGTGAACAGATAAATGAGTGCTACCTTACAAACACTATGTACAAGGAACGTGTAGTCATGTGGTGCCTATATATATATATATATATATATATATATATATTTATTTATGAGATCCACTGGGTCTCTATTGTATATGTGATAAGTGTGTCATGAAGTCACAAATATCCAAAAGTATATATATAAACATATACATATATATATAAACATAATCCCAATTTACACAACTGGCTGTGGATGTAGACTTCAAATATAAACAGTTGTTTAAAACATTTGTCATCATATAAAGAATTAGTAATTTCCTTTCTATTTAAACAGTTATTATCATTAAGAAAATTGTATATATTGTTATTACAACAAAATTTAAAAATATTTTATTTTGTAAAAAATTATCATTATGCATACACAAGATGAAAACTATATATATACAGTGGGGATGGAAAGTATTCAGACCCCCTTAAATTTTTCACTCTTTGTTATATTGCAGCCATTTGCTAAAATCATTTAAGTTAATTTTTTTTCCTCATTAATGTACACACAGCACCCCATGTTGACAGAAAAACACAGAATTGTTGACATTTTTGCAGATTTATTAACCACTTGACGACCGCCTCACGCCGATTTACGTCGGCAAGGTGGCACGGACAGGCAAAATCACGTATATATACGTGATTTGCCTTCCGCGGGTGGGGGGTCCGATCCGCCCGAGGCGGTCGTCTTTTGTCCAGAGGCGATCAGAGGTGAGGGGGAGACCATCCGTTCGTGGCCCCCCCCTCGCGATCGCCGCCGGCCAATCAGATCACTTCCTTTGCTGCCGTATGCTAAACAGCAGCAAAGGAAATGATGTCATCTCTCCTCGGCTCGGTATTCCGTTGCAGCGCCGAGGAGAGAAGACTTCACTGTGAGTGCACCAACACTACACAACACAGTAGAACATGCCAGGCACACAAAACACCCCGATCCCCCCCCGATCGCCCCCCGATCCCCCCCCCAATCACCCCCCCCCCCTCCCTGTCACAAACTGACACCAGCAGTTTTTTTTTTTTTTCTGATTACTGCATTGGTGTCAGTTTGTGACAGTTACAGTGTTGGGACAGTGAATATTACCCCCCTTTAGGTCTAGGATACCCCCCTAACCCCCCCTAATAAAGTTTTAACCCCTTGATCACCCCCCGTCACCAGTGTCACTAAGCGATCATTTTTCTGATCGCTGTATTAGTGTCGCTGGTGATGCTAGTTAGGGACCTAAATATTTAGGTTCGCCGTCAGCGTTTTATAGCGACAGGGACCCCCATATACTACCTAATAAATGTTTTAACCCCTTGATGGCCCCCTAGTTAACCCTTTCACCACTGATCACCGTATAAGTGTTGACGGGTGACGCTGGTTAGTTTGTTTATTTTTTTTAGTGTCAGGGCACCCGCCGTTTATTACCGAATAAAGGTTTAGCCCCCTGATCGCCCGGCGGTGATATGCGTCGCCCCTGGCAGCGTCAGATTAGCGCCAGTACCGCTAACACCCACGCACGCAGCATACGCCTCCCTTAGTGGTATAGTATCTGTACGGATCAATATCTGATCCGATCAGATCTATACTAGCGTCCCCAGCAGTTTAGGGTTCCCAAAAACACAGTGTTAGCGGGATCAGCCCAGATACCTGCTAGCACCTGCGTTTTGCCCCTCCGCCCGGCCCACCCAAGTGCAGTATCGATCGATCACTGTCACTTACAAAACACTAAACGCATAACTGCAGCGTTCGCAGAGTCAGGCCTGATCCCTGCGATCGCTAACATTTTTTTGGTAGTATTTTGGTGAACTGGCAAGCACCATCCCCAGGCAGCGTCAGGTTAGCGCCAGTACCACTAACACCCACGCACGTACCGTACACCTCCCTTAGTGGTATAGTATCTGAACGGATCAATATCTGATCCGATCAGATCTATACTAGCGTCCCCAGCAGTTTAGGGTTCCCAAAAACGCAGTGTTAGCGGGATCAGCCCAGATACCTGCTAGCACCTGCGTTTTGCCCCTCCGCCCGGCCCAGCCCAGCCCACCCAAGTGCAGTATCGATCGATCACTGACACTTACAAAACACTAAATGCATAACTGCAGCGTTCGCAGAGTCAGGCCTGATCCCTGCGATCGCTAACAGTTTTTTTGGTAGCGTTTTGGTGAACTGACAAGCACCAGCCCCAGGCAGCGTCAGATTAGCGCCAGTACCGCTAACACCCACGCACGCACCGTACACCTCCCTTAGTGGTATAGTATCTGAACGGATCAATATCTGATCCGATCAGATCTATACTAGCGTCCCCAGCAGTTTAGGGTTCCCAAAAACGCAGTGTTAGCGGGATCAGCCCAGATACCTGCTAGCACCTGCATTTTGCCCCTCCGCCCGGCCCAGCTCAGCCCACCCAAGTGCAGTATCGATCGATCACTGTCACTTACAAAACACTAAACGCATAACTGCAGTGTTCGCAGAGTCAGGCCTGATCCTTGCGATCGCTAACAGTTTTTTTGGTAGCTTTTTATTGAACTGGCAAGCGCCAGCGGCCTAGTACACCCCGGTCGTAGTCAAACCAGCACTGCAGTAACACTTGGTGACGTGGCGAGTCCCATAAGTGCAGTTCAAGCTGGTGAGGTGGCAAGCACAAGTAGTGTCCCGCTGCCACCAAAAAGACAAACACAGGCCCGTCGTGCCCATAGTGCCCTTCCTGCTGCATTCGCCAATCCTAATTGGGAACCGACCACTTCTGCAGCGCCCGTACTTCCCCCATTCACATCCCCAACCAAATGCAGTCGGCTGCATGAGAGGCATTTTCTTTATGTCCTCCCGAGTACCCCTACCCAACGAACCCCCAAAAAAGATGTCGTGTCTGCAGCAAGCGCGGATATAGGCGTGACACCCGCTATTATTGTCCCTCCTGTCCTGACAATCCTGGTCTTTGCATTGGTGAATGTTTTGAACGCTACCATTCATTAGTTGAGTATTAGCGTAGGATACAGCATTGCACAGACTAGGCACACTTTCACAGGGTCTCCCAAGATGCCATCGCATTTTGAGAGACCCGAACCTGGAACCGGTTACCGTTATAAAAGTTAGTTACAAAAAAAGTATAAAAAAAAAAAATATATATATAAAATAAAAAAAAATAGTTGTCGTTTTATTGTTCTCTCTCTCTCTATTCTCTCTCTCTTGTTCTGCTCTTTTTTACTGTATTCTATTCTGCAATGTTTTATTGTTATTATGTTTTATCATGTTTGCTTTTCAGGTATGCAATTTTTTATACTTTACCGTTTACTGTGCTTTATTGTTAACCATTTTTTTGTCTTCAGGTACGCCATTCACGACTTTGAATGGTTATACCAGAATGATGCCTGCAGGTTTAGGTATCATCTTGGTATCATTCTTTTCAGCCAGCGGTCGGCTTTCATGTAAAAGCAATCCTAGCAGCTAATTAGCCTCTAGACTGCTTTTACAAGCCGTGGGAGGGAATGCCCCCCCCACACCGTCTTCCGTGTTTTTCTCTGGCTCTCCTGTCTTAACAGGGAACCTGAGACTGCAGCCGGTGATTCAGCCAGCTGACCATAGAGCTGATCAGAGACCAGAGTGGCTCCAAACATCTCTATGGCCTAAGAAACCGGAAGCTACGAGCATTTTATGACTTAGATTTCGCCAGATGTAAATAGCGCCATTGGGAAATTGGGGAAGCATTTTATCACACCGATCTTAGTGTCATCAGATGCTTTGAGGGCAGAGGAGAGATCTAGGGTCTAATAGACCCCAATTTTTTCAAAAAAGAGTACCTGTCACTACCTATTGCTATCATAGGGGATATTTACATTCCCCGAGATAACAATAAAAATGATTAAAAAAAAAAAATGAAAGGAACAGTTTAAAAATAAGATAAAAAAGCAAAAAAATAATAAAGAAAAAAAAAAAAAAAAAAAAAAAAGCACCCCTGTCGCCCCCTGCTCTCGCGCTAAGGCGAACGCAAGCGGCGGTCTGTCGTCAAACGTAAACAGCAATTGCACCATGCATGTGAGGTATCGCCGCGAAGGTCAGATCGAGGGCAGTAATTTTTGCAGTAGACCTCCTCTGTAAATCTAAAGTGGTAACCTGTAAAGGCTTTTAAAGGCTTTTAAAAATGTATTTATTTTGTTGCCACTGCAGGTTTGTGCGCAATTTTAAAGCATGTCATGTTTGGTATCCATGTACTCGGCCTAAGATCATCTTTTTTATTTCATCAAACATTTGGGCAATATAGTGTGTTTTAGTGCATTAAAATTTAAAAAAGTGTGTTTTTTCCCCAAAAAATGCGTTTGAAAAATCGCTGCACAAATACTGTGTGAAAAAAAAAAAATGAAACACCCACCATTTTAATCTGTAGGGCATTTGCTTTAAAAAAATATATAATGTTTGGGGGTTCAAAGTAATTTTTTTGCAAAAAAAAATAACCTTTTCATGTAAACAAAAAGTGTCAGAAAGGGCTTTGTCTTCAAGTGGTTAGAAGAGTGAGTGATGTGTGACATAAGCTTCTAAATGTTGTGCATAAAATGCCAGGACAGTTCAAAACCCCCCCAAATGACCCCATTTTGGAAAGTAGACACCCCAAGCTATTTGCTGAGAGGCATGTCGAGTCCATGGAATATTTTATATTGCGACACAAGTTGCGGGAAAGAGACAAATTTTTTTTTTTTTTTTGCACAAAGTTGTCACTAAATGATATATTGCTCAAACATGCCATGGGAATATGTGAAATTACACCCCAAAATACATTCTGCTGCTTCTCCTGAGTACGGGGATACCACATGTGTGAGACTTTTTGGGAGCCTAGCCGCGTACAGGACCCCGAAAACCAAGCACCGCCTTCAGGCTTTCTAAGGGCGTGAATTTTTGATTTCACTCTTCACTGCCTATCACAGTTTCGGAGGCCATGGAAAGCCCACGCGGCACAAAACCCCCCCAAATGACCCCACCTGGGCATTCCATGGCCTCCGAAACTGTGATAGGCAGTGAAGAGTGAAATCAAAAATTTTCACCCTTAGAAATCCTGAAGGCGATGCTTGGTTTTCGGGGCCCCGTACGCGGCTAGTTTCCCAAAAAGTCCCACACATGTGGTATCCCCATACTCAGGAGAAGCAGCTAAATGTATTTTGGGGTGCAATTCCACATATGCCCATGGCCTGTGTGAGCAATATATCATTTAGTGACAACTTTGTGCAAAAAAAAAAGTGTCACTTTCCCGCAACTTGTGTCAAAATATAAAATATTCCATGGACTCAATATGCCTCTCAGCAAATAGCTTGGGGTGTCTACTTTCCAAAATGGGGTCATTTGGGGGGGTTTTGTGCCACCTGGGCATTCCATGGCCTCCGAAACTGTGATAGGCAGTGAAGAGTGAAATCAAAAATTTACACCCTTAGAAATCCTGAAGGCGGTGCTTGGTTTTCGGGGCCCCGTACGCGGCTAAGCTCCCAAAAAGTCCCACACATGTGGTATCCCCATACTCAGGAGAAGCAGCTGAATGTATTTTGGGGTGCAATTCCACATAGGCCCATGGCCTGTGTGAGCAATATATCATTTAGTGACAACTTTTTGTAAATATTTTTTTTTTTTTTGTCATTATTCAATCACTTGGGACAAAAAAAATAAATATTCAATGGGTTCAACATGCCTCTCAGCAATTTCCTTGGAGTGTCTACTTTCCAAAATGGGGTCATTTGGGGGGGTTTTGTACTGCCCTGCCATTTTAGCACCTCAAGAAATGACATAGGCAGTCATAAACTAAAAGCTGTGTAAATTACAGAAAATGTACCCTAGTTTGTAGACGCTATAACTTTTGCGCAAACCAATAAATATATGCTTATTGACATTTTTTTTACCAAAGACATGTGGCCGAATACATTTTGGCCTAAATGTATGACTAAAATTTAGTTTATTGGATTTTTTTTATAACAAAAAGTAGAAAATATCATTTTTTTTCAAAATTTTCGGTCTTTTTCCGTTTATAGCGCAAAAAATAAAAACTGCAGAGGTGATCAAATACCATCAAAAGAAAGCTCTATTTGTGGGAAGAAAAGGACGCAAATTTCGTTTGGGTACAGCATTGCATGACCGCGCAATTAGCAGTTAAAGCGACGCAGTGCCAAATTGGAAAAAGACCTCTGGTCCTTAGGCAGCATAATGGTCCGGGGCTCAAGTGGTTAAAAAAAGAAAAACTGAAATATCACATGGTCCTAAGTATTCAGACCCTTTGCTGTGACACTCATATATTTAACTCAGGTGCTGTCAATTTCTTCTGATCATCCTTGAGATGGTTCTACACCTTCATTTGAGTCCAGCTGTGTTTGATTATACTGATTGGACTTCATTAGGAAAGCCACACACCTGTCTATATAAGACCTTACAGCTCACAGTGCATGTCAGAGCAAATGAGAATCATGAGGTCAAAGGAACTGCCTGAAGAGCTCAGAGACAGAATTGTGGCAAGGCACAGATCTGGCCAAGGTTACAAAAAAATTTCTGCTGCACTTAAGGTTCCTAAGAGCACAGAGTGGCCTCCATAATCTATAAATGGAAGGCAATTGGGACGACCAGAACCCTTCCTAGAGCTGGAGTCAGGGCTTTATGGCAGAGTGGCCTGACAGAAGCCTCTCCTCAGTGCAAGACACATGAAAGCCTGCATGGAGTTTGCTAAAAAACACCTGAAGGACTCCAAGATGGTGAGAAATAAGATTCTCTGGTCTGATGAGACCAAGATAGAACTTTTTGGCCTTAATTCTAAGCGGTATGTGTGGAAAAAACCAGGCACTGCTCATCACCTGTCCAATACAGTCCCAACAGTGAAGCATGGTGGTGGCAGCATCATGCTGTGGGGGTGTTTTTCAGCTGCAGGGACAGGACGACTGGTTGCAATCGAGGGAGAGATGAATGGGGCCAAGTACAGGGATATCCTGGACGAAAACCTTCTCCAGAGTGCTCAGGACTTCAGACTGGACCGAAGGTTTACCTCTCCAACAAGACAATGACCATAAGCACACAGCTAAAATAACGAAGGAGTGGCTTCACAACAACTCCGTGACTGTTCTTGAATGGCCCAGCCAGAGCCCTGACTTAACCCCAATTGAGCATCACTGGAGAGACCTAAAAATGGCTTTCCACCAACGTTTACCATCCAACCTGACAGAACTGGAGAGGATCTGCAAGGAGGAATGGCAGAGGATCCCCAAATCCAGGTGTGAAAAACTTGTTGCATCTTTCCCAAAAAGACTCATGACTGTATTAGATCAAAAGGGTGCTTCTACTAAATACTGAGCAAAGGGTCTGAATACTTAGGACCATGTGATATTTCAGTTTTTCTTTTTTAATAAATCTGAAAAAATGTCAATTCTGTGTTTTTCTGTCAATATTGGGTGCTGTGTGTACATTAATGAGGAAAAAAAATGAACTTAAATGATTTTAGCAAATGGCTGCAATATAACAAAGAGTGAAAAATTTAAGGGGGTCTGAATAATTTCCGTCCCCACTGTACATACACCTAGGAGCATTCCTTTGATGTCCAAAAGAACTATTCAGCAAATCCTGCCTGTGAACCATTTGATTGAAATATGAAAACTATGTTGCAAATATTCTTTATTATATATAACGGACAAAACTAGGAAAATGGTCATGGGGGGAGAAAAATGTAGCTAGAACCCTCATTCTAGATATAGTCAGATCATCTATACGATACTGAAAAAAACAAATCCACTAACGTAGCCAAACATTGGAACCTTATTCATTTTAAAGATGTCGTAAGTCTTTCCATTCAGGGTGTGGAGAAAATAACAACTCCTAAGAGTGGAGGGGATATGTTCAGAATACTTTGCAAGCACAAAGTATTCTTGATATTTGCTTTACATACCAGAATTCCGACAGGATTACATTTTGAGTGGGTTGTTTCCCACTATTATGATTAAACCTGTGGCTATGTACTTGGGCTTTATTGAAGGCATTTTTACCGAAACTTTTTAAAATCTTGTTTGGCATCTTAATTATCTTCTATCCATGAGAACATGGTTGTTCGGCTTTGTTCAGTGTACACATGACACAATGTTGGCCATTGAAATATCTCAATCAATATAAATCATTTAGGCTCAAGTTTACGATATGTTATAAAGTCCACATCATTGTGTGTATAGCCGCTATCGATGGATAGCATTGCGATACACTGGTGGTTTTGATACAGACAGTTTTGAGTACACACATTTGTAGATGTATATTTACATATAAGCTGGCGTATAGTTTGATCATAAGACTACATTTACATGTCAAGTTTTCAGTTAGTTATTGAGATTCTGAGTGGGACATATCTGATCATGTAGGATCAATAAGAAGAGTGAGGATACATCTTACCACCAAGAATATTTACTATTCATAGGTACTTTTCCAACACTTTGATTTCCAAACTATCTTCCCCCTCTTCCTTTATTCGCTCTCTTTTCTCTCCCCCCCTTTTCTTTTCTCCTTCCCTGCCCCCCCCCCCCTTTCTGCCCTTCTTCCCTCCTTTCCCCCCCCCCTTTTCTTTTCTCCTTCCCTGCCCCCCCCCCTCCTTTCTGCCCTTCTTCCCTTCTTTCCCTCCCCCCCCCCCCTCTTTTTCGGTCACTACAGACTCGCTAGCTTGGGCTTGTATTAACTCATCCGGTTCCCGCTCATACACGGGACACGTTGGCTGACGATTTTTGCATCTAATGCTCAATTTACAAAACAGATTACAGCGCACACATACAAAAATTACATTTATCCTGCAAGGCTAGTTAAAAACACCTGAACATATTCAAAAATACGGGGGTTTGGTCACACGATATGGTCATATAGTACTAAGCCCACTTACTACGACAAAGTACCCTGAATTAGTGGGTCCTACCCTAGTAATAGAATGAAAGAACCTGTGTCTCAACTATGGGAGATAATGTGAAGCATTTTAGGGTGTGCCCCCCAAGTATGTTTTTGTATATTTTATGTACCCTAACCAGGTCTCTTGGGCTGGAGCACCCCTCCCCCTCTTCATTACCTCTTATTAGTGGCCACCAGTGCATAGGAGGAATCCCTTCAGTTCTCCCAAATAGAGGAGTTTATCTCCCATGGTTGAGACACAGGTTCTTTCATTCTATTACTTGGGTAGGACCCCCTAATTTGAGGTACTTTGTCGCAGTAAGTGGGCTTAGCACTATATGACCATATAGTGCAGCGGTTCTCAACCTGGGGGTTGATTGCCGATTTGCCAGGGGGTCGCAAAAGCTGGCCGAGACGGACCCGAAGTTACTGTGTTACGCCGGAGTCTGTCCGTCTCGGCCAGCGAGATGTCACTTCCGGGAGAGGAGAGACCGCACGGAAGTGACGTTCCGTCAGCGCCATCTTGGTCAGCAGTGAGGCTACACTTAGAAGTCAGCAAGTGGACATCTTTTTACACCCACCGAAGTCCGCTTGCTGAGAACGAGTCTACCAAGATGGCGGCAACGAAACGTCTTTTCAGGTTAACACAGACGGCTTGCTGATTCTGACGGAACACCAATGATTTTGTAAGTCAGAGATACTAATTAATAAAAGCATTTTTGTACATAAATTGCCGCCACTGTGCCATCAAACGCCGCCACTGTGCCATCAAACGCCACCACTGTGCTTATCAATTGCCGCCACTGTGGCCATTAATTGCCGCTACTGTGCCCATCAATTGCCGCCACTGTGCCATCAAACGCCACCACTGTGCCCATCAAACGCCGCCACTGTGCCCATCAAACGCAGCCACTGTACCCATCAATTGCCGCCACTGTGCTATCAAACGCAGCCACTGTGCCATCAAACGCAGCCACTGTGCCATCAAACGCTGCCACTGTGCCATCAAACACAGCCACTGTGCCATCAAGCGCCGCCACTGTGCCCATCAATTGTCGCCACTGTGCCATCAAATGCAGCCACTGTGCCCATCAATTGCTGCCACTGTGCCATCAAACGCAGCCACTGTGCCCATCAAACGCAGCCACTGTGCCCATCACATGCAGCCCCTGTGCCATATCAAATGCTCCCACTGTACCATCAAATGCTGCCCCAGTGCCATATCAATGCTCCCACTGTGCCCCGTCTCTCTGTGGGGCATTTTATTCATTTGTAACTTATATGTTAAATAAATATTTTGCGCTGTATATTACAGATTGTTTTTGTGATTAATCACTACGCTTTAAGATGTTAAATTTGTAGGAATGAAAATACATCCTGCATATCAGATATTTATATTTCGATTCATAACAGTCGCAAAATTACAGCAATTAAATGACCAACGCAAATAATTTTACTGTTAGGGGTCCCCACATCTTGGGAAATTGTATCAAGGGGTCACGGCAAGAAAAAGGTTGAGAACCACTGGCCTAGAGGGAGAGGGGGAAAGGTAATCTCCCTTCCTGCGCCGAGGGAAGTGACATTAGGAGCCCAGGCGCTGAAGGAGGCAGATTTCGAGGAACCACATAGCAACAGGCATAAAAAGGTAAGTAAAAAGAAAAATTTTTTCCAATTTTTTTTTTTTATTATTTTCATGCACATTAATGAATTTTTTTTTTTTTTTGGCTGGAACTCCACTTTAAGGAGGGGAGGGAAGATGGCTTAAAGATATGTACCTGCGCTTTGAGCTGAAATGACTGCTACAGAATGTAACCTTGCATGTGGTGCAGGACCACTGTTAGAAATCATGGGGCCCCGTACAGCCTACTTGACGGGGCCCCCCCATCCTGCCCATCCACCTTAAAAAAAGTGCAGCTTTGTCTTGGTTTGGCTACTGATTATGTAGATGCGGGATAGCTCAGGTGCATTTAGACTAGGATCCGAACATGCCTGAGATCATCCCTGCCAATGAGAATGCCTTCTTTAAGGAATAATAGATATTCCTTGGGCCTTAACCACTTGCTTTCCAGGCCATTTTTCACATGGAGGTTGACCACTTATAAACCAGCGGCCACAGTTGTACTGCGGCAGGTTGGCTCTCCTGGGCACATCGCTGTCATTATACGATTAGGCTGCTTTAAGACCTCTAGGAGGCACGCGGCGCGGCATCACTCCTGACAGAGCGGGGATCTGTCTGTTTACATTGACAGATCCCCGTTCTATCAGGGGAGGAGAGACAGATCTGCCATTCCTAGTGATTAGGAACGGCGATCTTTCTCCTCCTCCAGTCACTACACTCCCCCCACAGTTAGAAACACCTCCCTAGGTAACATTTAACCCCTTGATCGCCCCCTAGTGTTTACCCCTTCTCTGCCAGTGACAATTGTACAGTAATCAGTAGCTATTTTTTAGCACTGTATAAATGTTACTGGTCCCAAAAAGTGTCAAAAGTGTCCAATCTGTCTTCCGCAATGTCGCAGTCTCGCTAAAAATCGCTGCTCACCGACATTACTAGTAATAAAAATGCCATAAATCAATTCCCTATTTTGTAGATGCAAAACCTTTTGCGCAAACCAATCAATATACGCTTATTGCGATTATTTTTACCAAAAATATGTAGAAGAATCTATATCAGCCTAAACTGATAAAGACATGTGTTTTTATACATTTTTGGGGGGGATATTTATTATAGCAAAAAGTAAAAATATTGGGTTTTTTTCAAAATTGTCGGTCTTTTTTTGTTTATAACGCAAAAAAAAAAAGCAGAAGTGATCAAATACCACCAAAAGAAAGCTCTATTTGTGGGAAAAAAAGGACATCAATTTTGTTTGGGTACAGCGTCGCACCAGCGAGCAATTGTAAGTTAAATCGACGCAGTGCCATATTGCAAAAAATGGCCTGGTCATTAAGAGGGCAAATCTTTCCAGTCCTTAAGTGGATAAAATCAGCATTTTTATTGCTAGAAAACGACTTAGAACCCCCAAACAATATATATTTATTTTGAAAAATAAAATGGATGTTAGTGCAATTTTTTATGTTGCGCAGCCAGCCTTTAATGAATTTTAGTGCACACAAACTAAATATAATACCCAATTTTTTGGTAAAATATAAAAGATGACATTGTGTCGAGTAAATAGATACCAAACATTTTAATTGAATTTAAAACTGTGCACGCCCGTGAAATAGTGACAAACTACAGTACCTACAATTTTATATAGGTGGCACTTTAAAAGCCTTTACAGGTTACCAATTTTAATTAAATGTGGGATCTGACATTAGAATTATTGCTTTTCTAATTCTTGTTCAAATTTATTGATATCACAACGGATGAATAACATCCCTTTTGATAGTTGAGGCAGTAACAGGTCCTCTTTATGGAGAAATCTGGGGACTATTAGATGGTCATAGGGGCTCTGATGGTAAAGAAGTTTTGACAGGGGCGCAGTTTCAGTGCTTGCCATAAGCGCAATTTTCACTAGATACGCCCCTGCTCCCTGCTGAGCAGAGCTGAGCGGGTGGATGACAGATCCGTGTCCACTCAGTTTCTGCATAGCGGACATGGACAGACCCCGCTCTGCCCTATGGGCAGTCAAATGTAAACAGAATGGCTGTCCATTTATACCCGCCTACCTCCAATCCTGTCCGGATTGGAGGTAGGTGGGTGTAAACGGACAGCCAGTCCATTTACACTCACTGCTCCATAGAGATGAAAGGAGGGTCCAATCAGGTCCGCCTGAAAAACAAACAGGCTGACCTGATTGGACCGATTGTGTGAGAGGGGCCTTAGAGAGATACACAGCAAAGTGTGTGTCCCTTGCCTCAATGCCCTGCCCTGGTGTTGCCCATAATGATTGTACCTTTTCTGAAAATTATCTCTTGACTTGATGGATGGGTGATCCCTCACTCAGTGTGTTCCTGTGGCTGTGTGTTAACTTCAATATGACAGCTGCTTCTGCCCGCTGCGTTGTTAATGTAATGCCTGCCATGTGCCACCATACAACCTGTTGGTGATTCCCTCTCAGCCCGAGCCCGACCTTCCATCAGCACTTTTTTGCTGAAGGAGACAGGCAGTGAAAAAGCAGCTGTGAGTGATATCACTCCGCCAGCTTTAAATGTCTGTTAAGTGTTAAGTCTGCCTGCATGCAAATGTAGAAAAAAAAGTCCCTCCATACTACAGATCCTGGGCCCTTCTGGTTTAACTGATGTGGCCCAATATGAATCATCCAGTCCACCTGGAAGCCGCCAGAACCATGGGAACTAGCATAACTAAACTGCCTGCGGCTGCTTTCAAACATTATAAAGCTTAAAGCTGCCGGCCAACTGGGCCCTCCTGTTGAAGTGAAGGGGTGCAGGCCCCCTACATGAGGTCCAGCTGCCCTGATGTGTTGAAGATTCTGCTAGTATGTCAATGTGATATGTCAAGGTAAAGTTACAGTAAAGTGTGGGAAATGCATTTGTGTGTGGACATTCCCTTATTCTAAAATAATAAGACCTCTGGCCGGGGTGTCGGGAGCGACCTCAGGCCAGGAGTATGACGCAATATGGTGGTTTCTCAAAAACAGGTCAGTGGTTGTCCTATCCAAGAAGAACTTGCAGTTTGGCACCAACACCTGCCCAATCATACTCCCCCTCACAGGCTGCTTATCTACAACAGCAGGAGCTTGTCAGAGAACAATACGCAGATTCCGAAGAAAGAATTAAAGACTATTTTATGAACTGGAATTTTGATGAGAGTTGCAGCTGTGGATTCATTAAAGATGATACACAGACCGTTGCCAGACATTTATCTCTGTCTGTAGTGCTTTATGAACTTTAGACATTAACTCTTGTAATGTGTAATCCATTGCATATTCTTAATTTATTTTTTGAGCTTGCACATTCTAAAGCGACACTTTTTTTGTTTTGATTTTGTTATACGATTCATCAATCAGCCTATTGATAGAATAAATGATGTTGCTTTTAAACTTTGTGATTAATAATATCTTAGCATACTCTGTGGCATATAATATTTCAGATGTTATATGCAATCAAGCTAGTTCCCATATGGTGATTAGGGATGAGCTTCGTGTTGTTCGAACATCATCTGTTCAACCGTTCGCCGAATTGCGAACGATATGGGCCGTTCACGCCAAATTCGAGTGGCACGTCACGGCCCATAATTCACTGCGACATCGCAGTGCATTGCTGGCTGATGATTGGCCAAGCATGCACTATGACCCGCATGCCTGGCCGATCAAAACGCCGTCTGTACAGAGAGCTGTAATTGGCCAAAGCCAGGGTGGCTTTGGCCAATTATGGCTCAGGGGGTTTAGTAAATTAAACACTAGTGCACGTCGGCCCTGTGTAGTGTGTTCTGGCATTGAGAGACAGAGACAGAGAGACAGTGTCATTTGATTTAAGTTAGATAGATTAGGCAGGACAGTCAGTCAGTTAGCTGCACTTACAGTGTATTGTGTATATATATATGCATCCCAGGTGTTTTGTATATATATATATATATATATATATATATATATATATATATACACTGTATTCAGTTTAGCTAGATCCATACCTGTTATTATCTTCCTACTGACAGGCAGGCAGGTGTTGTTACAGTATTTAAAGAAAATTGCTGGCCTTCTTCTGATCCTATTAGTCCTATTAGCTACAGTATTTACAGTTAGTGTAGCGCGACCTCTGCACAGTGTTCAGCTAAAGCTACCTGTAGAAGATTGGTGGTGTTTTTCTGATCCTATCACTACTGCAGGCAGCTACATTATTTTTTAGTGTAGTGCGACCTCTGCACAGTGTTCAGCTAAAGCTACAAGTTAGTGTAGTGAGACCTCTGCACAGTGTTCAGCTAAAGCTACAAGTTAGTGTAGTGCGACCTCTGCACAGTGTTCAGCTAAAGCTACAAGTTAGTGTAGTGCGACCTCTGCACAGTGTTCAGCTAAAGCTACAAGTTAGTGTAGTGCGACCTCTGCACAGTGTTCAGCTAAAGCTACAAGTTAGTGTAGTGCGACCTCTGCACAGTGTTCAGCTAAAGCTACAAGCTAGTGTAGTGCGACCTCTGCACAGTGTTCAGCTAAAGCTACAAGTTAGTGTAGTGCGAACTCTGCACAGTGTTCAGCTAATGCTACAAGTTAGTGTAGTGCGACCTCTGCACAGTGTTCAGCTAAAGCTACAAGTTAGTGTAGTGCGACTTCTGCACAGTGTTCAGCTAAAGCTACAAGTTAGTATAGTGCGAACTCTGCACAGTGTTCAGCTAAAGCTACAAGTTAGTGTAGTGCGACCTCTGCACAGTGTTCAGCTAAACTACAAGCTAGTGTAGTGCGACCTCTGCACAGTGTTCAGCTAAAGCTACAAGTTAGTGTAGTGCGACCTCTGCACAGTGTTCAGCTAAAGCTACAAGTTAGTGTAGTGCGACCTCTGCACAGTGTTCAGCTAAAGCTACAAGTTAGTGTAGTGCGACTTCTGCACAGTGTTCAGCTAAAGCTACAAGTTAGTGTAGTGTGACCTCTGCACAGTGTTCAGCTAAAGCTACAAGTTAGTGTAGTGCGACCTCTGCACAGTGTTCAGCTAAAGCTACAAGTTAGTGTAGTGCGACCTCTGCACAGTGTTCAGCTAATGCTACAAGTTAGTGTAGTGCGACCTCTGCACAGTGTTCAGCTAAAGCTACCTGTAGAAGGTTGGTGTTGTTTTCCTGATCCTATCACTACCGCAGGCAGCTACATTATTTACACGTTAGTGTAGTGCGACCTCTGCACAGTGTTCAGCTAAAGCTACCTGTAGAAGGTTGGTGGTGTTTTCCTGATCCTATCACTACCGCAGGCAGCTACATTATTTACACGTTAGTGTAGTGCGACCTCTGCACAGTGTTCAGCTAAAGCTACCTGTAGAAGGTTGGTGGTGTTTTCCTGATCCTATCACTACCGCAGGCAGCTACATTATTTACACGTTAGTGTAGTGCGACCTCTGCACAGTGTTCAGCTAAAGCTACCTGTAGAAGGTTGGTGGTGTTTTCCTGATCCTATCACTACCGCAGGCAGCTACATTATTTACACGTTAGTGTAGTGCGATCTCTGCACAGTGTTCAGCTAAAGCTACCTGTAGAAGGTTTATGTTGTTTTCCTGATCCTATCACTACCGCAGGCAGCTACATTATTTACACGTTAGTGTAGTGCGACCTCTGCACAGTGTTCAGCTAAAGCTACAAGTTACTGTAGTGTGACCTCTGCACAGTGTTCAGCTAAAGCTACCTGTAGAAGATTGGTGGTGTTCTCATACTAATAATACTACAGGCAGGCAGTTGATTTTGCTAGCTGCAGTATATACCCCAGCTTAGTGCAGCTACATCTCACTGCAGGCCATTAGTATGTCTGGAAGGCCAACAAGGAGAGGCATACAGTCACAAGCCAATAAAAGAGGGCAAGCAGGCTCTGTGTCTAGAGGCAACAGTGCTGGTCGTGGACACGGTGCATCCTCATTAGCACGTGGCCGTGGGACACGCTTGGCCTTTTTTTCGGCAGCTAGCCGTGTTGAGCCGCAACATTCGGAAGACTTGGTCGAGTGGATGACAAGCCGTCTTCATCCTCCTCATCCTCTCTCACCCATGCTCAGGGTACTTTGTCTGGCAAAGCAGCTGCCAACGCGGCCTCTTCCCTTGACTCCTTCCCTAGCCCCACCATGTCTCCTGAGGAGTCCCTCGAACTGTTTGACCACAGTGTTGGGTACATGCTCCAGGAAGATGCCCAGCGTTTAGAAGGCTCTGATGATGATACTGAGCTAGATGAAGCCAGTAACGTGAGCATGGACAGAGGGGGTGCCCAAGAAGGGCAGCAATCTGGCAGTCATGTTCCCCCTGCTGCAGCATACTGCCAGGTTTGCTCCAGTGATGAGGAGGGAGGGGATGATGAGGTCACTGACTCAACGTGGGTGCCTGATAGGAGAGAGGAGGAGGAGGAGGCACATCACCAATGAGGCAGGATGCCCTCCAGGGGCCAGCCTAAGGGCAGCACACTGACTGCATCACACCTCAGAGCTCCGCATGTGCAGGGCGCTGCTGTCTCTGCACGTTATTCCAAAAGTTCTTTGGTGTGGGCCTTTTTTGAGACGAGTGCATCAGATGGCACCACTACTATTTGCAACATATGTCTCAAGCGTATCTCGCGTGGCCAAAACATCTCCTGCTTGGGCACCACATGCTTGACCAGACATATGTTGACCTGCCATGCAGTTCGTTGGCAAGCGTACCTAAAAGACCCACACCAAAAAACAAAGAGGACCTCTCCTTACTCCTCATCAGCTGGTATCTCCAACCCCACTATACTTTCAGTCCTCTCTGAGACCTGCACTGAGAGGAATGAAGGTGTAGAATTAGGTGTGTCACAGCCAAGTACTTGCGGGCAATCTGCTATCGGTACACCAACGTCAGATTGTACCTGGCAAATTTCCCTGCCCCAGCTGCTGCACTGCAAAAAGAAGTTCGCTCCCAGCC
Source organism: Aquarana catesbeiana (assembly GCF_042186555.1). NCBI lineage: Eukaryota > Metazoa > Chordata > Amphibia > Anura > Ranidae > Aquarana > Aquarana catesbeiana. The sequence goes on from NC_133333.1 coordinate 159,917,463, forward strand.
ATCCACATGCCCAGCGGTTGAATGCTAGCTTGGCAAAATTGCTAGCACTTCAACTGCTACCTTTTCAGTTGGTAGACTCTGCCCCCTTCCGTGAGTTTGTGGAATGTGCAGTTCCTCAGTGGCAGGTTCCCAAACGCCACTTTTTCTCACAGAAGGCGATTCCGGCTCTCTACCAGCATGTAGAAGGCAATGTCTTGGCCTCACTGGATAGGGCGGTCAGCGGTAAGGTGCATATTACCGCTGACTCATGGTCCAGCAGGCATGGACAGGGACGTTACCTAATTTTTACGGCGCATTGGGTGACTCTTCTGCCAGCTGGGAAGGATGCAGGACAAGGTGCAGTAGTGTTGGAGGTTGTTCCGCCACCACGCCTCCAAAATGCCACTACTAGTGATTCTGACACACCTCTCTCCTCCACCCCTCCTCTTCTTCTTCCTCCATGGCCTCTTCCTGTGCTTTGTCCTCGGAACCAGCGGTGCTCTGTAGGCATTCAAGGGGCTACACAAGTAGGCAGGCCAAAAGATGCCATGCGGTGCTTGAGCTGGTGTGCTTGGGGGACAGGAGCCACACTGAGTCAGAGGTTCTGTCAGCTCTGCAGGGGCAGGTTCAGGGGTGGTTGATGACAAGCCAACTTAAGGCAGGAATGGTGGTTTGCGACAATGGCATCAACCTCCTCTCTGCCCTCCGACAGGGACAAATGACCCACGTGCCCTGTTTGGCTCACGTCCTTAACTTGGTGGTGCAGCGGTTCTTGGGCAGGTACCCGGGCTTACAGGATGTCCTGAGGCAGGCCAGGAAAGTCTGTGTGCATTTCCGCCGGTCATATAATGCCAGTGCTCGGCTGGCAGACCTCCAAAAGGAATTTAACCTGCCCAAGAACCGCCTAATCTGTGACATGCCCACCAGGTGGAACTCAACGTTGGCCATGCTGCAGCGGCTGCACACGCAGCAGAGGGCCATCAATGAGTATCTGTGTGACTATGGCACCAGGACAGGGTCAGGGGAGCTTGTTTTTTTTCCCCACGCCAGTGGGCGATGATCAGGGATGCATGCACTGTCCTGTCACCATTTGAGGAGGCCACGAGGATGGTGAGCAGTGACAGTGCATGCATCAGTGACACTGTCCCCCTTGTCCACCTGTTGGAGCACACGCTGCGTGGAATAATGGACAGGGCACTTGAGGCAGAACAGAGGCAGGAAGAGGAGGACTTCCTTAGCTCTGAAGGCCCCCTTTATCCAGACAGCGTTCCTGCATGCCCGCCGATCACACAGGAAGAGAACGAGGAGGAGGATTGTGTCAGTATGGAGGTGGAGCCTTGCACTCAGCATCAGCAGCAGTCTTTAAGGGATCATTTACAGTCAGAAGAAACACATGGACTTGTACGTGGCGGATCATGTCGTCCTTAGTGACCCAGAGGACTCCGGACCGAATGCTTCAGCAAACCTACGCTGCATGGCCTCCCTGATCCTGCAAAGCCTGCGGAAGGATCCTCATATTCGTGGTATCAAGGAGAAGGAACAATACTGGCTGGCAACCCATCTTGATCCAAGTTACAAGGGTAAGGTTGCGGACCTTATCTTTCTGTCGCAGAGGGAGCAGAGGATGAAACATCTTTAGGAGGCCTTGCAAAAAGGTCTGTGCAACGCGTTCCCAGAGACTGGGAGGTTACAAACTCCTGTTTCTGGACAACGTGTTGCTGAGGCTTCGGTCAGTCAAAGAAGGAGCGGTGGAGAAGGTGGCCATCTGACCGATGCGTTCAGACAATTTTTTAATCCACAGCCCCAAGGTATGATCGGTTCCAGTAACCATCGCCAGCGTCTGTTTTACATGGTGCAGGAATACCTAGGGGCAAGATCTGACTTGGACACCTTTCCCACCGAAAATCCTCTGGGTTACTGGGTCTTGAGGATGGATCACTGGCCAGAACTTGCACAGTATGCAATTGAGCTACTGGCCTGTCCTGCATCCAGCGTTCTTTCGGAACGCACATTCAGTGCTGCTGGAGGCTTTGTAACCGATCACAGGGTGCGTCTGTCCACCGACTCGGTCGATCGACTGACCTTCATAAAAATGAATCGGGCTTGGATCACCACCAGCTACCAAGAACCTGATGCTGATGTAACTGAATAATTTTTTTTGAAATGTCAGATTCCTTCAAAGACTGCCTATGCTGATGCTGAGTGACTATCCTGTTATGCTGAGTAATTATCCTCTTCCTCCTCAATGATCATGCTGATAGCTTGTAAGAAAATTTTAGGTTCTGGGCGCCGCCACCAGTGCCTAAGGCCCAATTTTTCAGCCCCTGTTTAACAGGGGCGTGTAATTACAATTTTTGATGCAATTCTTTGCAGCGGGGCTAGTTTCTGCACTCCAACTAGAGTATCTATGAGGGGTTGCAGTGTTGTGGCACCAGCACCAGTGCCTAAGGCCCAATTTTTTAGCCCCTGTTTAACAGGGGCGTGTAATTACAATTTTTGATGCAATTCTTTGCAGCAGGGCTAGTTCCTACACTCCAACTAGAGTATCTGTGAGGGGTTGCAGTGTTGTGGCACCAGCACCAGTGCCTAAGGCCCAATTTCTCAGCCCCTGTTTAATAGGGGCGTGTAATTACAATTTTTGATGCAATTCTTTGCAGCAGGGCTAGTTCCTGCGCTCCAACTAGAGTATCTGTGAGGGGTTGCAGTGTTGTGGCATCAGCACCAGTGCCTAAGGCCTAATTTCTCAGCCCCTGTTTAATAGGGGCGTGTAATTACAATTTTTGATGCAATTCTTTGCAGCAGGGCTAGTCCCTGCGCTCCAACTAGAGTATCTGTGAGGGGTTGCAGTGTTGTGGCACCAGCACCAGTGCCTAAGGCCCAATTTCTCAGCCCCCGTTTAATAGAGGCGTGTAATTACAATTCTTTATGCAATTCTTTGCAGCAGGGCTAGTTCCTGCACTCCAACTAGAGTATCTGTGAGGGGATGCAGTGTTGTGGCACCAGCACCAGTGCCTAAGGCCCAATTTCTCAGCCCCTGTTTAATAGGTGCGTGTAATTACAATTTTTGATGCAATTCTTTGCAGCAGGGCTAGTTCCTGCGCTCCAACTAGAGTATCTGTGAGGGGTTGCAGTGTTGTGGCACCAGCACCAGTGCCTAAGGCCCAATTTTTCAGCCCCTGTTCAACAGGGACATGTAATTAGAATTCTTGATCTAATATTTCACAGCAGGGCCCGTTTCTGCGCCCACCAAGAGTAACTGTGAGGACTTACAGTGTTGTGGCACCAGCACCACCACCACCACCAAAGGCCCAATTTTTCTGCCCCTGTTCAACAGGGGCATGTAGTTACAATTTTTGATTTAATATTTCACAGCAGGGCCCTGTGAGGGCTTACAGTGTTGTGGCCACAACAATACCTAAGGCCCAAATTTCTGCTGAGTATATAGGGCAGGCCCCTACTTTCAAACATCCAACTTACAAACGACTCCTACTTGCAAACGGAAGGAGACAACTGGAAGTGAGATGAAATCTACCCCTAGGAAGGGAAATTCTCTCCTGTAAGAGTTAATATGGGAAATACTTTTCTCCTTTACGCTGATGCTTTATCACCAATCCTTGTTTCACTAAAAACCCCAAATTTTCAAAAAACATTTGTCATTGGGACAAAAAGTGAGGTGAAATCTTCTGAAGAGGAGCACAGACAGCAAAACAAATGTCACAGGGGTGATAACCCTTCCCTATGTTTTCCAAAAAGCTGTTCAGAGTACAGAGCCTGTATACTACTGTTTCCTTTTTTAATTTGGGTGCGGGTTCCCCTTAATATCCATACAAGACCCAAAGGGCCTGGTAATGGACTGGGGGGTACCCATGCCGTTTGTCTCACTGATTTTCATCCATATTGCCAGGACCCGACATTACATTAAAGCCGCAAGCAGTTTTAAATGACTTTTTTTTCTTTAAAAATGACATTTTGTGCAGGGACTGTTCTAAGCACGGGAAACACGCGCCACTTTACAGGCATACTATAGACACCCCCCAGGTATGAGATTTAAAGGAATATTTCACTTTTTTTTTTTTTTTTTTTTACTTTAAGCATCATTAAAATCACTGCTCCCGAAAAAACGGCCGTTTTTAAAAGTTTTTTTTGCATTGATACATGTCCCCTGGGGCAGTACCCGGGTCCCCAAACCCTTTTTAGGACAATACCATGCAAATTAGCCTTTAAAATGAGCACTTTTGATTGCAAACGTTCGAGTCCTATAGACGTCAATGGGGTTCTAACGTTCGTACAAATTTTCGGTCCGTTCGCAGGTTCTGGTGCGAACCGAACCGGGGGGTGTTCGGCTCATCCCTACTGATGATTAACCACTGTGCCATCAAACACCGCCACTGTGCCCATCAATTGCTGCCACTGTGCCCATCAATTGCCACCACTGTGCCATCAAACGCCACCACTGTGCCATCAAAAGCCGCCACTGTGCCATCAAATGCTTCCACTGTGCCCATCAAACGCCGCCACTGTGCCCATCAAACGCAACCACTGGGCCATCAAATGCAGCCACTGTACCCATCAATTGCCGCCACTGTGCTATCAAACGCAGCCACTGTGCCATCAAATGCAGCCACTGTGCCATCAAATGCAGCCACTGTGCCATCAAACGCGGCCACTGTGCCATCAAACGCAGCCACTGTGCCATCAAGCGCCGCCACTGTGCCCATCAGTTGTCGCCATTGTGCCATCAAATGCAGCCACTGTGCCCATCAATTGCCACCGCTGTGCCATCAAATGCAGCCACTGTGCCCATCAAACGCAGCCACTGTGCCCATCAAACGCAGCCACTGTGCCATATTAAATGCTCCCACTGTACCATCAAATGCTGCCCCCGTGCCATATCAATGCTCCCACTGTGCCCCGCCGCCCGCCCGCCCGCTGTCTGCCCGGCACTTACCCAGTCTCTCGGTGGGGCATTTTATTCATTTGTAACTTATATGTTAAATAAATATTTTGCGCTGTATATTACAGATTGTTTTTGTGATTAATCACTACGCTTTAAGATGTTAAATTTGTAGGAATGAAAATACATCCTGCATACATCCTGCATATCAGATATTTATATTTCGATTCATAACAGTCGCAAAATTACAGCAATGAAATGACCAACGCAAATAATTTTACTGTTAGGGGTCCCCACAACTTGGGAAATTTTATCAAGGGTAACGGCACTAGAAAGGTTGAGAATCACTGATATAGTGTGACCAAACCCCCATTATTTTAAATATGTTCAGGTGTTTTTAACTAGCCTTGCAGGATAAATGTCATTTTTGTATCTGTTTTGTACTGTTTTTGGTCTTATAGCAGCACCATCTTGAATGTGAAGCATTTTAGGGTGTGCCCCCCAAGTATGTTTTTGTATAATGCTCAATTTAGGGGCAGAAACACTGTAACTTTACAATGTTGGTTGTATTGAGGCATGTGCATCAAATGTAAGCAGTAAACACATTTTCTGATGAATGTAAGCAGTAAGCACATTTTCTGATGAATTTTGTATTTGAAGCCCAGCCTAGGTGTATATATCGTAGTATGTGTGCCGTGTACGAGCAGCCAATGCGTCTGCTGACGATTTTTGCATTTAATGCCCAATTTAGGGGCTGACACACTGAAACTTCATAATGGTTATAATGTCAATATGTGTATCGCTGCATGTGTGCCAGATATTAGTAGCTAATACATACACACTCAGTTTACGATGCATGGGACATGCTTGTGGATGTGGACATAGGGGCTTACGTCTACACACATGTTACGTGCATATTTACATATTTATACGACGATAACTCAAGCTCTATATTTAATGGCTCATTTAGAGGTTGCAATTTTATAAGGGTTGACTTGACAGTGTCGTTTTATATCATTGTGTGTATGTAGAATATCATCAACTATTACAAACTGTGTCTATCGTATTAATGGTTTTGGCACGGACATATAAAAAGCTATATGCAGATGTGTGCATTGTTTATTTAAAGTCTTTATTTGGCTATGAGATTAACTACTTTTGGTCTTTAAACATTATACACCATTAACCATAGGGATATCCTGGCCAATATCCATCACGCAGGCCAATGCTCACAATGTTTCATAAAATCCACATCGTTGTGTGTATGCCTGTTATTGATGGCTAGTATGGTGATACTCTGATCGTCTTGATACAGACAATCTTGGACACACACGTCTGTGGACACATATTTACACACGAGCGGGAGTATAGTTCAACAATGGGACCATATTTACATGTCGGTATTCCAGCCAGTCATTAAGATTCTGAGTGGGATATACTTTATCATTAAGGATTATTAAGCATTTTGAGTAAGGATGTATCACATGATTTAAAATTATTTACTGTTTACGGTTATATCCTTTATTCCTTATTCAGTAACTACTTATCCCTCCCCCTCACCCCCCTCTCCCCTTTTCCTTCTCCTTCATCCTTTGTTGTTAATGTTTGCGATACCAGCATCGTCATACATCGTTGCGCATGTGTCTGATGCGGGCAGCAAGTTTTTTTGGTTCACGTGTGGATACGGATATAGGGGCTTGCATTCATATACACCTTACACACATATTCACATCTTTACAGAATTAGAATTCTGGTTCCACATCTCGTGTCTTGTTTAAAAGTGCTGGTTTTGTAATCGTTACGGTGTTGACATCGTTGAAGATTGTTGCATGTATGTTGAACACTAGCGGCCAATATGAACTAGGTCAATAGTGGCAATGATTTGGGTATGGATGTGGAAACACTATCTTATATGTATATGTACACGGATGTATGTACTAGAATTCAAGCTCCATATCTAATGTCTTGATCTAAAACTGTGGTTTTACAGTGGTTGCGTTGCTGACATCGTTACAGATTGTTGCATGTATGTTGTACACTAGCGGCCAATATAAACTAGGTCAACTGCACAAGGATTTGGGGACGGACATAGAAACACTCATCTGGGAGGGGCGTGGCTTAGCAATGGCCGAGTGAAGAAGCAATTCCAGTGAGCTCCTGGCTACCCCCTATCCAGCCCACATACCTGACGGCTAAATAGTACTTCAATGAGGCATGCAAACTTCAAAGAGATACAGGACAAGAGCATTGGTCAGTGGCACCTCGATAGCAACCCCAAGGAGCAGTATAAGGAGCTATTTTCGGGACTTGCAGAGAGGCTCACCGGGCGCCATTGCTACAGCGCCACGTGTACAGTACACGGCAGAAACTGACAAACAGTCCTTACCTACCTCTCTGACTCCATCTATCTCATTGGACTGTGACTCGGACCCTCCGGCTCTCTTACAGACAGACATGGTAGGTACATCCCGGCAGCTGAGTGACCTGCCCGATGATCTCCGCGCTATTCTTCGAGCCCTCCCTACCAAAGCGGACTTCGAGGCCCTCCTGTCCAAATCAGACATTGAGGCCCTAATACAAAGAGTGGAGGAGGCTCATACGCGAGATGTACAGGAGATCAGAGCAGAATTACAGACAATTTCGGATCGGGTAGAGGCGGGAGAAGGCTCGATATCTGCCCTCACACAACGGATTTCTGAACTGGAGCAATCGCGGGAGACCCAGGAGGCCACAGCTGTGGACTTGCAGCTACACCTGGAGGATTTGGAGGACCGCAGCCGCCACAATAATTTGCGACTGCGGGGCCTCCCTGAGGCTACCGGAGCAGAGGACTTAGAAGCGACAGTGGTGGCCATTTTCCAGCAAGTTCTGGGTGCCCAGTCAGCATCTCTAGAAATGGACCGCGTACACAGGACACTGGGTCCTAGATCTCCAGATCCGGACAGACCCCGGGATGTGCTTTGTAGGGTCCATCGCTATACCCAGAAGGAGCTTATACTCCGTAAGGCCTGGGAACAGGGAGAAGTGACATTCGATGGCGCCGCGATCAAGATCCTCCCGGACCTATCCAGAGCCACACTGCAAAGAAGGGCCATGCTGAGACCAGCTCTGGAATTGGCCCAGAGACAGGGCTGCACATATCGTTGGGGATATCCATTAGCGGTGACATTCCGGAATACCACAGCTTCTTTCACCCTGAGAACCCCAGCGGATTTACCGGCCCTCTTTACCTTTCTGAGGGCAGAGCCGATTTCAATTCCAAACTGGCTGGTCCTTGTACCGCGTCCCCCGGGACGTACAGGAGCCTACATCCAACGGAGTCAACCTCTGCGGCAGCAGCGCTCCAGGAGGAGATCCAGGGCGCCCTCAAATGAGGGCACATGTGAGTCATAACCTAGCTACCTGACACAAGATTATTTCACAGCCTGATCACGGTGGTTTTTTCCTTTTTACCCCTAGAAATGTTGTCCTGTTGACCGCTCCCCCCTGTCAGTAAGCTAACGGAGCTCTGACGCCCACTACCCACCTAGACAATTGAGGCCGTTCCGCCCGGGTGTGTGTACCCTCCACTCCCTAGGATTACTGTCCCCTAGCATCAGAGAGTACAGACCGGGACCTACTGTATTGCGGGTACACAGTGATCGATATGCCGCGGAGAATAGGCTCCGAGATGAGCAAAAAGACTGATCGAGTGGCGGATATAAGTGCCACAATATGGAGGATTTCAGGGACTCTCTTTCAAGGATTGAGACCTCTTGCAGCGCACTCACAAATATGCTGAGTAACGGTTAATTCATGTGCCTTACAGTACTAAGACAGGACTACATCACGAACACGCGAACACTCTGGCATAAACGATAGACTGTAAACTGTTAGTACATTGCTCAGCAGGCGGTGTGTGGGTTGGGGTGGCGTTGCCGGCTCTCCTTCTCTTCCTCCGTGGCTGTCCCAGCTCGCCAGAGGTGAGCAATTGAGGGGGGGGGGCGGGTAAAGGGGGTGAGCCGGCGGGGGCCCCCATTGCAGAAATGAGGACGCTGGACTAGATGGCATGATCTGGGGGATGCGTTCCCTTCGTGGGGCGGGCCTTCCGGACATCCCTCCTCAGATAATGTGGTGGGGGGGGGCCCTGGGGGCTGCATCCTGGGTGGGGTATGCACCATATGGAGATAAGGTGGGTCATGATCTTTACTCGTGCGGAGCGCTGCTCTCACTATGTGACGATGTGGGTGGCCGGAAGACATTGGTGTTTCATATTTTAAGATGCTACCAGGTGCCCTCCCACCCTGGTGGGGTGTACCTGGAGAGCACACACTGAATATTGGGGATGCGGTCTTAAGTTGATCATTCTCTTTATTTTGCAATCCTGATTGTTTTATACATTTTTTTTTTTTGTTTTTAGTCAACTGGGGTTCTCTTAACTATAACTGTTACCATGATCAGGCTCAGTCTTTGAATGGGATCTGTGTGTCACATAAGATATAATCCTATCTAACAGGAAGCTGTTGATGCATATTATGTTTAAGTGCTACCTCCGCATATAGGCATTATAGCCGTCTTCATTTACATTTCAATATTTACATATACTGTTATATTGCGGGCTGGGGGGGGGGGGTCAGTGGGCTCAATAAGGGCTATTCCTTTCCACAACCCCACCTAGGCCAGCGCTCGATTACCAGCTCGTACTGGTGAGCATACCAGCACTACCGTGCTACCGATATAGATTACTCTACTTAGAGTCCTTAAGTGCAAATTAGCACCTGTTCTTCTTTTTTATTTTAGTATATATATATATATATATATATATATATTTTTTTTTTTTTTTTTTCCTTTCTTTTTCCTTTTCTTTATCCCTCATCCCAATTCCTCCCCACAACCCCCTCCTCTGTATGGCGAGTACCCTTTGCCTAAGATACTAATCCATCCTCACCCTCCCTATTACTCACACTCACTATCTTTCACTATTTAAACTTTCCCTCTTGATAATCCCCTTCTCACTGTCTTTTCCTTCTGAATCTTACCCCCTCTCTACCCCGGGCAACATGGAGGCGGTGAACGTTTTTTCATTGAATGCAAAAGGCTTAAACGTGGCGGAAAAAAGAAAGATGCTCTTACATGACCTCAAACACCATAAAGCAGACCTGGCCCTACTTCAGGAGACTCATTTCAAAAGTAGTAACCTGCCCATACTGAAAAACAACTTCTTTCCACTAGTATACCACTCCACCAACGGCTCTTCCAAGACCCGTGGAGTGTCCATACTCATCTCAAACAAGGTTACTTGGAAGTGTACGGAAAAAAAGTCCGACACAGAAGGAAGATTTCTGTTCCTTAAAGGAGAGATAGGTGGAACTCAGGTGACCCTCGCAAATATCTACGCACCTAATTGTCACCAGGACCACTTCATCCGCAAAATTATAGATGAACTACTAGAATTCACTGGAGGCCACCTTATAGTAGGTGGTGACTTCAATGTCCCACTAATCCCCTCGGAGGACACTTCCTCGGGGACTTCTTCAGTCACGCCTAACGCTAGGAAACGAATATCCAGGACACTACACAGGGCACAGTTGATTGATGTCTGGAGACTCCTACATCCAACTGAGCGTGACTACACCTTTTACTCAAACCCACACAAACACTATTCAAGGATTGACTACTTTCTACTCCCACATGGCCAGTTGCACGCACTTCGAGATTCAAAGATAGGTTCCATAACATGGTCTGATCACGCCCCCGTCTTGCTGACATACGCACTGACTGACAACATCACTACTAGATCCAAGACGTGGAGACTGAACGAAAGCCTCCTACAGGACGAAGCGGTACTGAAAGATGTCTCACAGGAGTTAGACGACTATTTCAAAACCAATAACACTCCAGGCAGCGATCCCGGAATTGTGTGGGAAGCACACAAGGCGGTGATCCGTGGAGTCTTAATCAAACACGGGGCGCACATTAAACGGGCACGCTCGTTACAGATGACATCTCTCCTACATGACTTACACTTAGCAAGACACAAACATGCTCAGACTCCAGACGGTGAAGCAGAACTTAAGCAAATACGAAACAAAATTACAGACTTAATGCAGTTTCGAGCGAAAGCCGCGTTACAAATTTGTCGTCGGGTAACATACGAATCGGGAAACAAATGTGGCAAATTGCTTGCCAAATCTTTGAAGGAACAGATTCTTGCTAACTATATCCCCCTTATTACGTCGCTCTCTGGACGGAAGGTTACACAACCACAGCAGATAGCGGCTGAGTTTAAGGAGTTTTATTCCTCCCTTTACAACATACCAAAGACACCCACATTACAAACACACATAGAAGATTACCTACTTAAATCTGACATGCCAAAATTGTCAACAGAGTTCAGTGAGTTGCTAGACGAACCCATAGATTTGGAAGAAATACAGAAGGCAGTGGCTTCCATGAAATTAGGGAAAGCACCAGGACCGGATGGCTTTACGGCACAATATTACAAAATCCTGCTACCATCCTTGGGAGAACACATGCTTCAACTCACTGGACTCTGGATCTCATATCCCTAGAGACACCTTAACGGCACATATTACCATGATCCCCAAGGAGGGGAAAGATGTGACGGCCTGTGGGAGCTATAGACCAATATCACTACTTAACTTGGATCTCAAAATATTCACGAAAATATTGTCTACTAGGATACAAACATACCTCCCATCCCTGATCCACCTAGACCAGGTTGGATTTGTCCCCACAAGAGAAGCCAGGGACAATACAACCAAAGTGCTCAACATATTACACGTGGTGAATCAGAATAGAATCCCATGTGTCTTCCTAAGTATGGACGCAGAGAAGGCCTTTGACAGGGTGGATTGGAATTTCATGACCTCTGTTCTGAGATATATCGGGATTGGGGATAGGATGCTTAAGTGGATTGATTATGTCTACACGGATCCCACAGCTCGGGTTCGTGTGAATGGGGTCCTATCAGACCCCTTCACGATTAGAAATGGAACTCGCCAGGGGTGTCCATTGTCTCCACTTCTCTTCGCCCTGTCACTGGAACCCTTCCTGCGAACCGTACGTGCACACCCGGATATAACTGGAGTGACTATGGGAGAGACACAGCAGAAAATCGCTGCATACGCGGATGACATGCTGTTCACTCTTACCAAACCAGTGGTATCTCTCCCCAACCTACTAAAATAATTCCAAATATATGGTAATATTTCCAACCTGAAGATCAACTTTAACAAATCGGAAGCCATGAGCGTAGGACTGTCTCCACACCTTCTCACCTCCCTCAGAGATAATTTCAATTTTAAATGGACTAATACAGCTCTTAAGTACTTGGGCACGTATATACCTCCCAAGATGTCACAAATATATGCCTTGAACTTCCCTCCACTATTGCCCACCGTACGAGCCTTACTTACCAAATGGAACACAGGGTTACATTCATGGTTTGGTAGATGCAACATCCTTAAGATGTGCATCCTTCCAAAGTTCCTATACCTTCTACAGGCGTTACCGATTCAAATACCTTCTCACTACTTTGACCAGACAAATGCCCTTTTCTCTAACTTTATATGGGCAAACAAACGGCCCAGACTTAATAGACGACTGCTCACACTCCCCAAACTATATGGAGGCCTGGCGGTACCAGACCTCCGCAAATACCAGCAAGCAACCCACTTGACCAGACTTATAGATTGGATAAGACATCAACCCACTAAATTATGGACTCAACTGGAACAGACACAAAGTACCGTTCCATTAAGTAGGGTGCCTTGGTGTCATCACTCTCTACCACGTATGATAAAGAACCATCCCTTAATTGGTGTAACTTCGAGAACTTGCTCATCCCTCTTCACACGTTCACAACTGACTTCTCCCAATTCCCCCCTACGCCCGATTCTGGGAACTCCAGATTTCACTCCAGGATACACAGACCCAGTCTTTAGATCTCTATGCAGTCAGGGCTACTTTCAGGCCTCACAATTTGTCACAAATGGTCGGTGGCCCTCAACAGCTGAACTAATGAACCCAGAAGGGTTATTCTGTCTAGACTTTTGGAGGGCTCTCCAACTTAAGCATTATCTTAACTCGCTGCCTCACCTCGAGGGTCCCATCCGGGCATTGACAACCTATGAAACTTATTGCTCAGAGGAAGGAGTCCTACCTCACGCATTGTCGGCCACCTACCAGTTGCTGATCACACCACCAGAAAATCACCAAATACACACGTTGAGGACGTGGGAAAGGGATTTAAAGTGTAAATTTACATCACGACAAAAACAAAACATTTTATACTTTACATTCAAATCCTCGATTTGCACGAAGATGCAAGAAACTAATTTCAAAATACTTCATAGATGGTACAATACACCCATAAAACTACAAAAGTTCTTTCCATCCTCCTCGGGGTTGTGCTGGAGATGTCGACGAGACCAGGGTACGATTCTCCACATCTTCTGGAGCTGTCCCATGTTGGAGCAGTTCTGGAGGACTATACAGCAGACGATACAAAAATTTACAGAACGCCCTATCCCGGCTGAGCCCGGGCTCTTCTTATTACATGCAACTGATAGGTCGAGCAAAGCATACAAAAAATCTTTGATCCGTAATCTACTAGATGCAGCAAAGTCCTGTATCCCACCACTGTGGAAGTCTGATAAACCCCCAACCATGAGCATGTGGCTCAGAAAAGTAGAAGACATCAGGAAAATGGAGGATCTCATCCTCACGGCTAGACATCAAAATGAGATATACACCAGAATATGGTCGAATTGGCAGATTTTTATATATTCTAACGAGGGTCAGAGCCTCCTGGCGGGTGACTGAGGACACCCGGCTGTCTAATAGGACACATAAGCCCCAAGTCAAGTGCATTCGCCGTCTCCATGTCCGTCCGTCCCCCCCGCTCTTCTCTTTCCCTACCCCCTTCCTTTCTTTCTCTCATCACCTCTATCTTTTTCTGACTAAGTTTTAATTTTCTGGTCTACCTAAGACCCTGAACAAGGAAAATGGCAGAGGGAAGGGGTTATCCAGATATTTATAATAGCCGCAGCAATATTGAATACTGTATACATAACCAGTTAAAATATGTGTATCTATACATTGAAAGAAAATACAAATGTGTTCTCAGTTATAATGTTATAAGAGGCGGTGTTTTTGGATGTTGTTTTCTGTTTATGATGTTACTCTGGAGCTGTAACCTCTCCTTTGCTTGAATAAACTCATATTGGAAAAAAAAAAAAAGAAACACTTATCTGTCTTGTTTAAAAGCTGTGGCTTTACAATGGTTGCGGTGTTGACATGTATGTTGCATGTATGTTGCACACTAGCGGCTAATATGAACTAGGTTAATTCTGGCAATGATATGGGCATGGACATGGATAAATTCACTTATGTATATGTGTATCGAGGTTTTTTCATCAAGTTATAACTTTGACTACGTGGTTTACTATGTCCATCCTGGATTATTTTATGATTTTTTTATGTTTTGTCTTTTTTGGCATTTTGGCTTCTGACTTCTTGATTCTCTGACCTGTTATTATTTTTTCGTTAAAGCTGGTTCCTGGATGTCCTGAAAATTTTTTTTACTATATCTAGAATGAGGGTTCTAGCTACATTTTTCTCCCCCCATGACCATTTTCCTTGTTTTGTCCGTTATACATAATAAACGGCTTCCAATACCACTTATACGCTGATGACACCCAAATCTATCTGTCTACTCCTCACATCACTCCTTCAGTCTCCTCCCGCATTACTAACTTACTAACTGACATATCAGCATGGATGTCCCACTACTTCCTTAAATTAATCTCTCTAAAACTGAGCTATTAATATTCCCCCCCGCCCGTGCCCCCCTCCATGGCTTTTCCATCAAAATCAACAATGTAACCATCAGTCCCTCCCCTCATGCCAGGGTACTAGGTGTAATCCTAGACTCTGACTTGTCATTTCAGCCCCAAATCCAATCGTTGTCAAAAGTTTGTAGAATTCACCTCCGTAACATCTCTAAAATTCACCCCTTTTTAACAAATGAAACCACCAAGCTCCTCAGTCACTCCCTTGTTATCTCTCGCCTTGACTATTGCAACTCCTTTCTCATTGGCCTACCTCTCCATGGGCTATCCCCTCTTCAGTCTATCATGAATGCTGCTGCCAGACTTATCCACCTTACCAACCGCTCAGTGTCTGCCAACCCTCTACTCCAATCCCTACACTGGCTCCCAATCACCCAGCGAATTAAATTCAAAATACTAACCACAACATACAAAGCCATTCACAACTCTGCCCCGAGCTACATCACTAATCTTGTCTCCAAATATCATCCAAATCGACCTCTCCGCTCCTCTCAAGACCTCCTGCTTTCAAGCTCTCTCATCTCCTCCTCCCATGCTCGTCTCCAGGATTTCTCCAGAGCCTCGCCCATCCTCTGGAACTCGCTACCTCCATCTATCCGGCTATCCCTTACTCTTGCTACCTTCAGGCGATCCCTGAAAACCCATCTCTTCAGGAAAGCCTATCACGTCTCCAACTAATCTCCTACCACTTCCACCAGCTCATTCCCCACAGTTACAACCTTTTGTACCACCTACCCCACCCTATTAGATTGTAAGCTCTTCTGAGCAGGGCCCTCTTAATCCTCTTGTATTTTATTGTATTATAACTGTATTGTCTCCCTTTTATATTGTAAAGCGCTGCGTAAACTGTTGGCGCTATATAAATCCTGAATAATAATAATAATAATAATAATATATACAATTTTCTTAATGATAATAACTGTTTAAAAAGAAAGGAAATTACTAATTCTTTATATGATGGTAAATGTTTTAAACAACCGTGTATATTTGAAGTCTACATCCACAGCCAGTTGTGTAAATAGGGATTATGTTTATATATATATACTTTTGGATATTTGTGACTTCATGACACACTTATCACATATACAATAGAGACCTGGTGGATCTCATAAATATATATATATATATATATATAGGCACCACATGACTACAGGTTCCCTGTACATAGTGTTTGTAAGGTAGCACTCATTTATCTGTTCACACATATACATCTATTTAATTATGTATGTTTCTGTACACTTATGCCCTGTACACACGGTCGGACATTGATCGAACATTCCGACAACAAAATCCATGGATTTTTTCCTTTATTTATTTCCCCTTCAAGGGTCTTGTTTAATAAATTTAAAAACCAGACAAACCCCCTCATATAAATATAAAACCACTATTACCTTGTTCTCTCTCAATCCCTCTTATCCCCTCCCACCCCCCCCCCTCCCCTATGTTTGGTCCACTCTTTTATATTATTTATTTATCATCTTGGCTCTACACCTATTGTTTCTTTCATCTTGTCTAAGTATATGTCCGAGGATTTGTATTTTTTCCAACTTTCCCATCTACTATTATCCTTTTTCTCCCCTCCTTCCCCACTCCTCCGCTGGTCCATTTTGTAATAATAATCTATTTCCTCTAGCCATTTTCTGATCTCTGGTTTTCCGCTTTTTAGCCAGTTTTTGGGTATCAAGGCCTTAGCCGCATTCAGGAGATTAGGGACTATTGATTTCATATATTGTTTCTTAGGTTTATTATGAATATGGAAAAGGCAAGTCCATATGTTTTGTTCTATTACTTCTTCAGTTGTTTCCTTTATATTATTTAATACTTACTTCCAGTTATTATTGGACATTCCCACCATAGGTGTGTGATCGTTGCTTTTTGGCCACATTTTCTCCAGCACAGAGATGTTTTTTCTTGTTGAAATTTATGTATTCTTACAGGGGTCATATACCATCTTGTTACTAGTTTGTAATTCATTTCAATAGTCTTCATATCCCAGGCATTATTATATCCCATTTCTATTATTTTTTCCACTTTTTTGGTTATCTATTTTTAAATTCATTTCTTTTTCCCATTGTTTTATGTATTCTGGTCTTTCTTGTGCATCCATATCCGTCAGTATACCATATATTTTTGATGTTCCATTTTTCAGTGATGTTTCATTGATACATAACTTTTCCAATGTGGTTAGTTTCGTTTCATCTCTAAGTGGATGTGGTATTGTGCTTACTAAGTGCCTTCATTGACAATAATTCCATTCATTCATCTTCCATCCATTACTTTCCTCTAATTCTAATCGTGTTCTTATTTTGCCATTTCTGGTGATATCCTTCAATTGTGGATTCCTTATTCCTTGGGCTCCAAATATTTCCTTCCCAGGGGTAAAATAATTCGATCCTGTGAGTGCTATTAACGGTGAGTTGTATTTCCATTTATTCTTTAAGTGTATAGTGTCCCAGATTTTAAATACATTTTTTGTTATTTCATGTGTGTCTGTGTCCAGTGTTCTATACTTTCTTGCGATCCAAATATTCTTATATAGTGTAACTCCGCTTATTATATTTTCCATTTCGACCCATTTTTTTTCATTTTTCTCATTTGTCCACTCTAGCATTCGTGTTAAGACAATGGCTTTATAGTATCTACTTATATCTGGGGTGGCCAAACCTCCGTGCTCCTTTTTCCTTGTAATCAGCATGTATTTAATTCTTGGTTTTTTGTTGAGCCATATATATTTTAACAAAATTGTTTTGATTATTTTAAAAAAGCTCTGAGGAATCCTTACTGGTAACATCTGGATTCTATAGATTATTTTTGGAAGTATCATCATATTGAACATATTTATTCTTCCAATCCATGAAAGTGGCTGTATTCTTATTTTTTTCATTCCTTCTTTAACCTCATTGAGCAATGGGATAAAATTTGCCTGATAGATCTTTTCGACTCTAGGGGTTATTTTGATTCCGAGATATTTAAATTCTTTTACCCAAGTAAATGGGAATTCTTTTTGTAAGAACTGGACTTCCTTTTTCTCTAGTCCTATATTTAATATTTCCGTTTTTATTGGATTAATTTTGAAATTTGACAGTTCTCCATATTTTTTTATTTCTTTCAGTATATTTGGGAGTGACACTCTTGGGTTGGATATGTACATCAAAATGTCGTCCGCGTATGCTGCGATCTTATGTTCTTTTCCTCCTAATCTCGCTCCTTCCACCTCTTGATTGTTGCGGAGCGTTGCTAATAGTGGTTCTAAAGCTAATACGTATGATAAACTTAATATTTTTTTCCAGAAGATTTTTATAATAGGACACTCCCACCAAATGTGGGCCATAGTTCCTGGGGTAGAACAGCCCCTCCAGCAAGTATTTGATTTAGTCCTATCCATTTTGCTAACCCTATCTGGGGTGGCATACCATCTCGCAAGGCATTTAAAGTGGTTTTCTGATCTTCTGGCGTCGACTGCTACGTAATGGACCATCTGCAAGATCTTATCTATCACAGTTTCACTACATTGAGATCCCAGTTCCTGTTCCCACTTTTTAATATAGGGGGGTACCTCCAATTCCTCCACGGTTCCCAGGATCTTATATATTTGCGTTATTACCCTTCCTGCTTGTTCCTTTGCACAGAGCTGCTCGAACGGTCTGAGCTCCTCCATGCTCCTGAGAGGTTTCGGAAGTCTCTCTACAAAGTGGGAGAGCTGGAGGTACCTCCATCTATTCATTACCCAAAGGTTAGGTTCTGTACTTAATTCTGAAAAAGTGCGAATTTGCCCCTTACTTAAAAAGTGTTTCAATTGTACAGTGTCGCCCTTCAGCCAATTCCCTCCCACCTCCCTCCTCCCTGGTTCAAAAAAAACATTATCTTTCATGTGTATCAGTGGTGAGTTGTATGACCATTTATTCTTATAGTGTGTCCTATCCCAATGTTTAAGTGTGTTAAGCGTTAATAAAGATGTGTGAGTGCTCAGTGCTCTAAATTTTGGGGGGTTCCAGAGTGCCTGTCCTAAATTCGTGTTGCTCAAAAAGTGCTCAATGTGAACCCAGCGTTTGTCCGTGTCTTTTTTATTCCATTCTGTGATCCTGGACAACACAACTGCACTGTAATATCTATTAAAGTCTGGTAAAGCAATACCGCCTTTTTTCTTCCCCCTACTTAATACTGTAAATGCAATACGTGGTTTTTTGCCCCCCCAAACTGCCTCGCTTATAAGCCTCCTAAGGGCTTTTAAATAGTATCCAGGTAAAGGAATGGGCAGCATCTGGAATTTGAACAGGATCCTGGGCATTAGACTCATTTTTATCGCATTGACTCGCCCAAACCACGATAGGGGTCTGGCCTGAAGTCTTCTCACTTCTCGCCTGATGTCGTCTAACATAGGAATGAAATTTTTTATGAATAATCTATTGAAGGTATTGGCTAATTTAATCCCCAGATATTCCATCTCCTCCTTCCAAGGGAAGGGGAAGACAGCAGCCAAGTGATTTTTTTCTTGCTTACTTATATTAATGTTCAAGCATTCGGATTTGCTGGAATTTATTTTAAAATTCGAAACTTCTCCATATTTTCTAATAATCTGCAATAGATTGGGGAGGGTTATTCTAGGGTTTGTTATGAAGAACACAATGTCGTCGGCATAAGCCGCTAGTTTGTGCTCCTCTGTTCCGACCTTTATGCCGCTGCAGTCCGAGTTATTCCGAATGGCGGATAACAGCGGCTCGAGGGTCAGAACAAACAGGAGAGGGGAGAGGGGGCAACCCTGCCTTGTTCCATTAAACATCCTGAAGGGCTTTGATGTCACCCCATTGACTCTCACCATCCCTGCCGGGTTGCTGTATAGGACCCTGACCCAGGAGACAAACCTCTGACCGAAACCCAGGGCCTCCAGAGTATTCATCATGAACCCCCAGTCTACCCTGTCAAAAGCTTTTTCAGCATCAATTGACAGGAATAGAGCTGGGGGTCCCCCTTGTTTACATACTTCTGATAATAACACCGCCCGAACCCCATTGTCCCTACACTGTCTCCCATTGACAAAACCTGCCTGATCCGGGTGTACTAAATTTGTCATTTTCTTTTTAAGCCTATTTGCTAAAACTTTTGCGTATAGCTTAACATCTGTATTCAGAAGGGAGATTGGTCTATAACTAGAACACAGCCTAGCGTCTTTCCCCTCCTTCTGAATTAAGGTGATAGTGGCGGTTAAAGCTTCCATTGACATATCGTATCCTGTACCGAGATCGTTCCAAAATCGGCATAGCCTCGGGACCAGGATGTGTTTCATTTTTTCTAAGTAGAGAGAGGTAAAGCCGTCCGGGCCTGGACTTTTCCCTTTCGGAGATTCCCTTAAAGCTACCAAAATTTCCTCTTCTTCCAGGGGTTTGTCCAGTAGGTCACTCTCCTCAGCTGATAGGCCCCTAATCCTACCTCCTTCAGAAATTCTTTGCTCCTATCTAATCGAGCAGTATCTCCTGACCCCCGTTGCCCTATCGAGTATAGGTCCCCATAAAACTTTTTGAATTCTTCTGCTATGGCGTTACTGGTCGCCCTCACTGCTCCTCCTTTGCTGAGTATTTTCTCTACATAGTTTCTGCTTCTCTTCTTCCTGATAATCCTGGCCAGATGTTTGCTAGGCTTGTTAGCCCAGAAGTAGTTGTTCCTGGTTATAGCATTTATAACTTTCTTGACCTCTAGGTCCATCAAGTCTCTTAACTCCTCCCTCTTGGCGACCAAAAGGTGGTAACCGTCTAGGTCCTGGCACATTGTTTTTTTGTGTGCTTGTTCCAAGGAATAAATTTCCTCTAACAACTTTTCTCTTTCTTCTCTTTTCTTTTTTTTCAGACCTGCACCTATTGATATCAAAATGCCCCTGATATAGGCTTTGTGTGTATCCCATAATATAGCTGGTGATACATCCCCCGTGTCGTTTGTTTTGAAAAAGAATTCTACCTCGTCCTGTAATCTCTCCACTATTTCGGGATCTCTCAATAGATCCTCATTCAATTTCCATGAGCCGAGTCGCCCTTGCGCATCTGGTATTTTGATCTGCATCACGATCGGGGAATGATCGGACAGAGTCATTACTTCTATCCTTGTTTCTTTGACCCAATCCAGCAAACTATGGTCTACAAAGAGATAGTCCAGTCTGGAGTAGGTCCCATGCACAGGGGGGAAGAAGGTGTAGTCTCTCTCATTAGGGTGTTGGAGCCTCCAGACATCTATTAAATGGCTTTGATGTAACTTGCGCCTGATAGCCCTGAGAGACACCTTCCCTGTCCCCTGGGCACGGGACGTACCATCCAGCTCTGGATCTAGGCAAAAATTTAAGTCCCCCCCCCAAGATCACTTCCCCCTCTCCGAACTCTGACAATTTTTTCAGTATCTGACCCAAGAAAACGGTGGGCTTCTTGTTAGGACAATATACGTTTGCTAAGGTAATCCATTTAGGTCCCAGTTTGCCTTTTAAGAAAATGAAACGACCGTCTGGGTCTACCATTATTTCTCTTAGGGAGAAATTCGTGACCTTTGAAAGTCCAATAGCGACTCCCCTCGACCCCCTGTCGGGAGTGTCTCCATAGAACCACTGGGGGAACCTAGCGGAGAAGAGCCTTACTCTGGTGTCAAGAGTCAGGTGTGTCTCTTGTAAGAAGATTAAGTCTCCCCTCGGCTGTTCCATTTCTCTTAAAATTTTATGTCTTTTACTAGGCGAATTTAGCCCTTTCACGTTGTACGAAATGAGTCTAAGCTCCAGCATTTCAATAGGCCCAATCTTCAGTCATATCCCCAACTCCTCCGAGCACGTCCTGCGATACCCCTCCCACCCCCCTTACCCCCCCCTCCCCCCCAACTGACACCCACCCCCCCATCCCGCCCACTCCCCCTCCCCCCTACCAATGGTGAAATTTACACCCTGAGTCCCCCGATTTGGAACTTCTCCCATTCCAATCTACGGAACTCCCTCCCTAGGGTGGAGCTCCAGCGAAAGCTCTAGCATCTGCACTCCCCCCCGTCAGGAGAGAATGTATGAGGTGTGGCTTATCTCTAATAATCCAGTGGACCCGCCTCTAGTTTTCCGCCCCCACCCCCTCCCCCTCCCCCACACCCCACCAGAGACAATAATCAGCGACAGTAATCAGCAACCCCCCCCAACCCACACCTTTGACCCAATGCCACCCACCACCACAGAAGAAACAGCCCCCAGCCCCAACCCCCCTAGAGGGGAAGGGGGGGGGGGCGGACCAGCAAGGGGGGAAGAAAAAAAAAAAAATGTTCCCCTCCACTGACCGCCCCCCCCCCCCATCAGGTCAAAACATTCTACCCTCAAGGTCTCTCAATCAGTCTGGCCTGCGACAAATCCGGGATGGGAATACCCAGACTGTCGCAGAAGTCCTGAGCTTCTTCCAAGTATCTCATCCTACTTGATCTACCGTCATTTAAGACTATCAAGGATGTTGGAAACCCCCAGCTATATTTGAGATTAGATTTCCTTAGCTGGTCCAGAATTGGTCTCATCTGTCTTCTACGAGCGAGGGTTCCTGCAGATAAGTCTGAGAATATCTGTAGCTCTTGGTCTTCAAACGTTATAGGGGGGGGCCCCCTTTAATTTCTTCCATATTCTTTCCTTGTCTTCGTATTGATGAAATTTAACAATCACGTCTCTTGGAGTATCTAGCTTTACATGGGGGGGCCTTCTTATTCTGTGCACCCTGTCTATCAAAATGGGCTCTTCTTCTCGCTTCCCCATGATAGGATTAAAGATTTTCTTCATCTTTTCCCCTAGGTCCTCACTTTGTTGCTCCGGGATGGACCTAATGCGCAGGTTTTGTCGCCGACTTTGGTTTTCCTGTTCCTCCAGCTGGAACACCATGTTGCGGTTTTCCTTCCGCAGTTTGCTGACTTGATCCTTTAATTCAGAGATTTCTTTGGTTTGAAGCACTGAAACTTCCTCTACCTCTTCCACCCGACGAAGGAGGTGTCCCATATCTGCTCGAACATTAGATATTTCAGTTTTTATCACATTTTCTAGCTTGGTAAACATTTCAGCTAGTTCTGTTTTACTTGGTACTAGCGCCAATATCCTAAGTTCTTCCGCAGAACTCCAGGCAGGTGCTCCCTCAAAGTCCATTTCTTCACAGGCCTTGTCCCCCTGACCCCCTTTTTGCTTCTGTTGGTCTTTCTTTCTGTCCTTTGTCCCTAGTTGTTTCGCCTCCATACCCGGGCTTTTGGCGCTTACTTCTTTTAAGTATTTTTGAATGGTACTGGTGTTGAGACTCTCTCTGGCACTCTGGGACTCAGTTGTTCGCGTTGTACGGCCTCTCATGCTTTCTCCTTTACCTGTCGTTTTCAGCTACCACTTGTTAGGGACTGTTTGCTTTGGACCGGGTCTCCGCCCCAGGAACTAGGTTTGTCCTACCGTTGTAGCTTCCCTGTGGGGCCTGACAGCAGGGCAGTCTGGGCATGGGGGGGGGGGGGGGGGGGGCAGGGGGTATCTCCTTTTCCTCCCTTCTCCTCCTCCTGCTTTGCCCCCTCCTCCCCTTTCCCCCTTCTGTTGATATAGCTCAATGAGACTTTATTCTCAGCAGTATTCACAGCGATATATCGAGGGGGGAAGATATATATGGAGAGCTTGGCCTTGGCCGACTTTTTACTGCCCTGGGAAAGAAATTGTCAGTGCACGCCTGTATTGAAAAGGTCATGTATCTTCCTCCTTTCCTCACTTCCCATCAAATAGCCCCACTCTTTTGATCACAGAAAACACAGTTCAGAGTCCAAACAACTTTCAAAATTTGTGCTGCTAATTTGAGATATGAGTGACTGAGGCTGTATTATATAGCATTACATCTTCTCATACCTTTCTTCTTTTGTCAGCATAATTTCAGTCTGGGGCAGGTACAGCATGGATTTGAGCAGAGAGATCATTCCCTTCCGAACCGGTAAGAAGAAAAAAAAAAAAAGAAGAAACAACCTGCTGCTGCCGTCGGGCTGGAGCTCCCTGCCTCTGGTCCCTTCGCAGTGATACTTCCCCCGCCGACAGTGCAGTTTAGTGGCTCCGATCCCGGCCGCTGCTCCTCCGCTCAGGGGGTCCCGCCGGGCAAAGCCTCCTTCTACCACGTCCGCGGTGGGGGGGGGGGAAACGGGAGGCAAAGCGGTCTAGTCCAGAGGACAGCTGTACCACTGGACCCGGTCCGCGTCTCTGTGGTCTCTCACCCCACGAGACATCCGGACGCTCTGTCTCTGCACCTCCGCCAGAGCTGATGCTGGACTCCTCCCCCGTGCAGACGTCACACGCCCATCCTCCCGAGCAGCGTGTTGTTCGTTTTTTCTATTAGATTTTCTGCTTGTTCTGTTTCCGGTAAGCCGCGTATTCTCAGGTTTTTCCTTTTATCTCTATTTTCTTGATCTTCTATTTTGTAAGATTGTTCCTGTTGTTCCCTTTTTAATTTCTTTATTTCCCCTTCCAGTTCTTTTATCATTTTTTTGTGCAGGTCTACTTTGGTCTCTGCTTCTTCCACTCTGTTTAGCATGTATCCCATGTCTTTATGTAGTGTTGACATCTCTGCTTTTAGGGAATTCTCTAGGGCCGCAAACATTTTTTCTTTGTCCTGTTTTGTTGGCAGCTGTGGCCCTTGTTGTCCTTCCTCCTTTCTTCTATCTTCCTCACCCATTTCTGGCTCCATTCTGGGTTCTGAAAGGTGGCTGGTTTCTATTAACCCTTTATTCTGACCTTTTTTATCCTTATTGTCCTTCTCTTTTGTATCTATTTGTCTGCCCTTTGAACCCACTTGCGTCTCTCCTTCTTCAATTCCTTGCTGTATATACCTGTTCATAGGGCCGGGGCCTGGGCCTAAGCTGGTCCTGGCTGATTTAGGTATTGCTCCCGCACTTCTTGTTATTTTCCCCTTCATATCAGTGTCAGTAATTGGATTTATATAGTCTTCAAGGCTACTTTCCAGTATACCCCTTAGATGGAATCTCTTAATGGTGGCCGGATCTCCCAGCCCTCTTAATTTAACTTATCTTGACCAAATGTCTTTGTGCTCCGTTCTCACACACTCCGTTCTCCCACTAAGGTCACTCTATTGCAAAAAAAAAAATAAAAAATTACGGGATACAGAGGACGTATATGTTCAGAAGTCCCCACTCTTACCAGTGAACTAGAGAGTTTGATCCACTTTACTCTTCTCCTCCTTTTTCCTTCCCTCCTCCCCACCATCCAAATATAGAAATGAATATAGAGATAAGGGTAGTCCCGACTTTCCAAAAATGTATCACTACATTAAGTTCTAATTCAAGCATTCAACGGTATAATTCAAGTGTTCAGCAGTAAAATTCAGGTGTTCAGCAGTATAATTCAGGTGTTTAGCAGTATAATTCAGGTATTCAGCAGTATAATTTAGGTGTTCAGCAGTATAATTCAGATATTCAGCAGTATAATTTAGGTGTTTAGCAGTATAATTTAAGCCTTCAACGGTATAATTCAAGAATTCAGCAATTTAGTTCATAGGTATTTCTTCTTATACAACATAATTTGTACCATTTACCATATTTTATATATGCGAAACAGGAAAAAAAAAAAGGAAAAAATAAAACCAGAAAGCAGGTAGGAACTGGGAGGCAATTCTTCTATTGACTTCTATCTCTTTCACCTTCTCCTTCCCCTCTCCCCTATTCTTCTCGTTTTTCTGGCTTCTCACTTAATCCTGCTTTCTCAGCTCATTTAATTTCTTTTTTCATTTTATTTATTTCAATATACTCCTTTCCTTTTCTTCTATTCCTCCTCTCTGTTCCTTTTATATTAACATCCTTATTTGCCTGCTCACAGCAAAACAAGAAAAAATCAAAAAATGGTACTTATCTTCCTTGTAGGTTGAGTAAGAGAATTTTTTCCCAGTGAACGCTTACTGATGCTCACAGACGCTCACAGACACTGGCTCTGTTGCTGTCTCTGATGTTTTAGTGATGTTCCGCTCTCCGGTCTTGATCGTTATCTCCCGGGATACCTGTATACTTTTCCAAGCCTGTCTGGCCCCGCTTGGGTCTCAAGTATTTCAGATATTGTTGTCGCTGTCACTCCGCCTTTCGGGCTCTCTCCTCTGATATTTCCCGGTGTACTTCGGGCGGCTCCTCCGCTTCTCCGCTGTTGCCCGATCCACTCCGCTCCCGAGCCGGCAGCACGAACGGTGACTTGAGACAGCCACCAGCAGCACACCGCTTACTCCAACACCACCCCCGCCGAAGTACTCCGAAACACCTCCGGTCCCAGAGCTCTCCCGCCCTCAGGTTCCCGATCTCCCGTCTTCCAGTGAGCCAGTGAGCCGTCCAGCTCGTCTGACTGAGGAGCAGTAAGGGAGGGGGACACAGGCTCAGATGCAGATACAGACTCAGGCTTCCAACGAACGACAGCTCAAAGAGTGATGAACAGGGGGGGTGGGGAAGGAAGCTACCTACACCCTCTCATCAGGCTAATTACTCATCTCAGCTGCAGGGAGAGGGTTCTCAGGATCCTCACGTCGTGCACAGAGCCATTACCAGGCTCCTCCCTCTGCACAGAGCCATCCCTCCCATAGATTTTTTCCGACGGATGATGGCTCAAACTTGTCTTGCATACACACGGTCACACAAAGTTATTGGAAAATCCGATCGTTCTGAACGTGGTGACGTAAAACACGTACGTCGGGACTATAAACGGGGCAGTAGTCAAAAGCTTTCGTCTCTTAATTTATTCTGAGCATGCGTGGCACTTTGTGCTTCGGATTTGTGTACACATGATCGGAACTTCCGACAACGGATTTTGTTGTTGGAAATTTTTATAGCAAGCTCTGAAACTTTGTGTGTCGGAAATTCCGATGGAAAATGTGTGATGGTGCCTACACATGGTCGGAATTTCCGACAACAAGGTCCTATCACACATTTTCCGTCGGAAAATCCGAACGTGTGTACAAGGCAATAGACTTATTTTTCATTATCATTACTACAGATGTATATTTATATTTACATTTATATTTACTTTCATTCACTTCACCCAAACCAATTTCACTGCATAGTTATTATCTTGTAATAATCTGTTTACTAACTATTTAGTATACATGCATTGATATATTAATTAGATATATTCACAGTTCACAGTTAATTGGAACAATCTATTTGATCAATTTATTTGAACACTTTATTTAAGTTGGTTTCATTTCATTTTATTTTCACGTATTTGATTTATTACACAGGCTTTACATATTCATGTGCACTTCTTTAAATCACACATGCTGATTACCCTTGTCAATTGAGTTGAATTAATTGATTATCTAATTAGGTAATTGGATTCAATCAACCACACATGAAGTCACATGTCTAATATATTTTAGTATATATATCACATTGTTTTTGGTGGTAGGGTAGCTATGATTAAGCACTGTTAAGTGTAAAACACGTCAGCTCGTTTGTCCTATTTTCTGCTGTAGCTTGTATTTTTGGATTTTTTACAATAAAGGCTATATTGTGTGGCTGTCCAGAACTTCCTATTTGCTTCATTTGCTACATGCTTAGCCTGCACCTGGTATTCCAGTTTTGAGGAGAGTCTTGTATCCATATATCCACCGGGAGCGGTGATCCCTACCCCTGCCCCTGTCAGGAAAACTTGTCAGAAGTGATTAATGCTGATAGCAGAGGAACGAGGAAGCGGACAGAAATTACAGTTAGTGTTCTGGATTGATATACAGGGAAATGCTTTGTTCATATTTCATGTCTGAGGTTTACAACCACTTTAAATGACATCACCAACTCTTGTAATATACACATTTGCATGGCGTAGGGAGCTCTGACTGAGATCTCCGCTCTACACAAAACATTTATGCACTGATCCTGGGGTTCTTCTATGCATTTACTCATAAATATCTCCTGCTCGTAAATATCTCCTGCTACATTGTAATATCGCCCCCCAAGAAAACGTCCCCAAGCTGGACAGATTTCGACATGAAGATCATGAGGCTGGAGGCCTCTCCTCCTGCTGTGACATCCCTCATATAAGCTTAGCATAAAGTTCAGAGGTTTTTTGGATTTTAAAGTTGCAAAAGTACAACAACAGAACTAGAAAAAATATACAATTTTATTTGAAAAATATTAAAAACATTTAAAGACATAGAGAGCATGTCAGATATGATTATACAATACATAGGCAGGTGCAGACTGATTAGATCTCTACGTGTTTTGCCAAACCATTGGCTTCTTCAGTAGAATTGTTATCAGGCACTGTACGTATGATCACTATAGAATCAAAAAATAGAAAAGATTTTTTAGGAAACTCTACAATTTTACATACAACGAAGATATAAAATGTAAAAATACATAAAACATGTAGATTCCTGGATTAGGCAAAGAGATTGAACAGCAAAGCTAGGTCATTTAATTATCTGTACGTTCAGTAAGTAAATCTAAAAGGATTACCAAGGCTCCAGAGAACCAATTTGGATCAAATGGTGTAACCATAGAGAGAGATATATATATGAGTAGATGCCAGTTAATGATCAATCTATGGGGAAGATAATGGATAATCAATATCGCTAGGATACAAATCAAGAGATTGAAAATGATATGGCAGAAGCACCTACCTAAGGCTTGCACCTTTGTTGACAAATTCCAGATATAGTATGATTATCAGACTCTCAGTTTATATTTCCATCTCAGGTAAATGAAGAAAACCCCCAAGGATAGGGGAGGGAAAAAAGAGTGTGTCAAGTATAGCTCCAATTCCTTGAAAGCCAGCTTTGGAATCTACAACAAATAGCCACATTAATATAGATATCCCTATGAACCAAGGGAAAAACCGAGATGAATATTGCCTACAAGGCTGCTCAATTACCTGCCGTCAAAGGGTCATCAAAGTATCCTCTCCCCCTCCTATGCTGGAACATGAATGCTGTTTGAGATTAGGCATCCTTTTATACCCCCCTCTGCCTTAAGTGGCGCCAATTTGGCACCAACATTAAAGGAGATTTTTCAAGTAAGATTACGTTGATAAAAATAACTATTATTTCTATTGTTAATAAAATGAAAATGTATACATTGATGTGAAATTAAACTCTCAGGTTTCTTAAAGTGATATTAAAGCCTTGTATTTTTTTGTTGAAAAATAACAAACATGTTATACTTACTTGCTCTGTTTAATGGTTTTGGACAAAGCAGCCCAGATCCTCTTCTTCTCGGGTTCCCCGTCGGCTCTCCCGCCCCCCCCTCCTGCCGAGTGCCCCCACAGCAAGAAGCTTGCCAGGGGGGCAGTCGAGCCGCTCCTCTGTGTGTCCATTCAGACATGAAGCCTTGACTCTGCCCCACCCCCTCTCTCTCCTCATTGGTTCACTGACTTTGACTGACAGCAGAGGGAGCCAATGGCACCCGCTGCCAGAGGCGGCTCTAGGCTTTGTGAGGCCTTAGGCAAATCTGAGACATGAGGCCCCATTCACATCCATAATGGGAAAAATAATTCACGTGATAAAAATGAACTGTATAAATTACATATATTAAGAGTTTTAAACTCTAAGAACTATGAATTCACCGTTTAAAGAATTTTCTCTAACCAATTCTTCTTTAATCAAATATATATATTACATATAAATTATATATTACACGCATATTTATCCATTTACATGAAGGTCAAGTTAATATAACCCAGCCAGCACAGAGTTCCCCCATATATCAGAGTCTGCAGGATTCCCCCTTACAGTGCAAGGGAACTCTGATATAAAGGGGAATTCTGCAGATCATGATCTAAGGGGGAACCGGCAGACTTTGGTACAGACATGGTACAAGAGATGGTCAGAGACTGCAGACTTGGTACAAGAGATGGTCAGAGACTGCAGACATACTACAGGAGATGGTCAGAGACTGCAGACATAGTACAGGAAATGGTCAGAGGCTGCAGACATAGTACAGAAGATGGTCAGAGACTGCAGACATAGTACAGGAAATGGTCAGAGATTACAGACATAGTACAGGAGATGATCAGAGACTGCAGACATGATACAAGAGATAATCAGAGACTGCAGACATGATACGGGAGATGATCAGAGATTACAGACATGATACAGGAGATGATCAGAGACTACAGACATGGTACAAGAGATGGTCAGAGACTGCAGACATGATACAGGAGATGGTCAAAGACTGCATCATGATACAAGAGATGGTCAGAGACTGCAGACATGGTACAAGAGATGGTCAGAGACTGTGCTGACATACTACAAGAGATGGTCAGAGACTGCAGACATGATACAGGAGATGGTCAAAGACTGCATCATGATACAAGAGATGGTCAGAGACTGCAGACATGGTACAAGAGATGGTCAGAGACTGTGCTGACATACTACAAGAGATGGTCAGAGACTGCAGACATGATACAGGAGATGGTCAAAGACTGCATCATGATACAAGAGATGGTCAGAGACTGCAGACATAGTCCAAGAGATGATCAGAGACTGCAGACGTGATACAGGAGATGGTCAGAGACTGTGCAGACATGATACAGGAGATGGTCAGAGACTGCAGAGATAATACAAGAGATTGTCAGAGGCTGCAGACATGGTACAAGAGATCAGTGGCGGCTGGTGCACACAATTCTTGGGGGGGGGGGGGGTGCAAACAAATTGAAAAATTCTAAAAAAAAAAAAAAAACCATCAATTGCAGCCACTGTACCCATCAAATGCATCCACTGTGCCCATCAAATGCAGCTACTGTGACCATCAAATGCAGCCACTGTGACCATCAAATGCAGCCACCGTGCCATCAATTGCAGCCACTGTGCCATCAATTGCAGCCACTGTGCCCATCAAATGCAGCCATTGTGTTCATCAAGTGCAGCCACTGTGTCCATCAAATGCAGCCACTGTGCCCATCTAATGCAGTCACTGTGTCTATCAAATGCAGCCACTGTGCCCATGAAGTGCAGCCACTATGCCCATCAAATGTAGCCACTGTTCCATCAAGTGCAGCCACTGTGTCATCAAATGCAGCCACTGTGCCCATCAAATGCAGCCACTGTGCCCTCAAATGCAGCCACTGTGCCATCAATTGCAGCCACTGTGCCATTAATTGCAGCCACTGTGCCCATCAAATGCAGCCACTGTTCCATCAAGTGCAGACACTGTGTCTATCAAATGCAGCCACTGTGCCCATCAAATGCAGTCACTGTGCCCATCAAATGCAGCCACTGTGCCCATCAAATGCAGCCACTATGCCCATCAAGTGCAGCCACTGTGCCATCAAATGCAGCCACTGTGCCCATCAAATGCAGCCACTGTGCCCATCACATGGATGCCACCCCTTTGTGGCAGACAGCATCTGTTTGATGGGGGGAGGATATGTGCTAGGGGGGCTTTGGGAGAGGAGAAGATATGTGCTGGGGGGTGGATTTCATATCCAAGCCCCCTTGTAGCACAAGCACAAGTCCTAAAGTGCCCCCTAGCACACAGTGGCGTCACTAGGGTTGGTGTCACCTGGTGCGGTAGAACATGGTGTCATCCCCCTGCACTTAGCAGGCTAGTGTGTTGGTGTGGCTCTCCCTCCTTAATCTGTCACAATGGATGTAGCAAGGATGGAATTGAGGGGGGGGATAGAGCTGGAATGGGATCGGGGGAATGGATGGAGCCAGAATGGGATCGGGGGATGGATAGAGCTGGGATGGGATCGGAGTGGTAGATGGAACCAGGATGGGATTGGGGGATGGAGGGAGCCAGGATGGGATCGAGGGGATGGAGGAAGCCGAGATGGGACCGGGGGATGGACGGAGCTGGGATTGGATCGGGGGATGGATGGAGCCAGGATGGGATCAGGGGATGGATGGAGCCGGGATGGTTTGGGGGGATGGATGGAGCCGGGATGGGATCGGGGGGGAATGGATGGAGCCGGGATGGGATCGGGGGAATGAATGGAGCCGGGATGAAATCGGGGGAATGGATGGAGCTGGGATGGGATGGGGGGGTGGATGGAGCCGGGATGGGATCGGGAGGAATGGATGGAGCCAGGATAGGATTGGGGGGAATAGATGGAGCTGGGATGAGATCAGGGGGATGGATGGATCCTGGATTGTATCGGGTTGGGGTGGATGGTGCCGGGATGGGATGGGGGGTGGATGGAGCTGGGATGGTATGGGGGGGTGGGATGGGATGGGAATCAGATTGGATCAGGGGGATGGATGGAGCTGGGATAGGATTGGGGTGGGGTGAATGGAGCTGGGATGGTATGGGGGATGGATAGAGCTGGGATTGGATTGGGGGATGGATGGAGCTGGGATTGGATCAGGGGATGGATGGATCCGGGATGGGATGGATGGAGCAGGGATGGGATTGGGGTGGGGTGGATGGAGCCGGGACGGTATGGGGGGATGGATGAAGCTGGTATGGGATCGGGGGGATGGATGGAGCCGAGATGGGATTGAGGTGGGATGGATGGAGCCGGGAAGGTATGGGGGGATGGATGGAGCTGGGATTGGATCGGGGGGATGGATGGAGCCGGGATGGTATTGGGGTGGGATGGATGGAGCCGGGATGGGATTGGGGTGAGGTGGATGGAGCCAGGATGGTATGGGTGGATGGAGCTAGGATTGGATCGGGGGGGTGGATGGGGCCGGGATGGTATGGGGGATGGATATCCTCTCCCCCAAATCACTCCAAGTGAACTCTTTGCTTGCCCCCTCCCTCTCCCTCGAGGAGGAGGGGCGGGTTCAGTTCACTCCGCTCCGCAGTGCACTGTGTGTGTCAGGCA
Organism: Aquarana catesbeiana; assembly: GCF_042186555.1. Taxonomy (NCBI): domain Eukaryota; kingdom Metazoa; phylum Chordata; class Amphibia; order Anura; family Ranidae; genus Aquarana; species Aquarana catesbeiana. Next base: position 159,949,936 of record NC_133333.1, read on the forward strand.
GCTGGGGAGAGATGCCGGCTGCAGTGCACAGTGGAGTGGAGCTCGTGGCATGCAGGAACGAAGACACCCCGCACAAGCTGCGGGCATTGCGGGAATCTGATTCGCCGGGACTCCGGGTCGAGAATGCAGGGCGGTCCTGGCGAATCATCGAGGTTGCAGTATGGGCAAATTAGGCGGCCGCGAGGCCCCTGCGGGACGAGGCCTAAGGCGACCGCCTAATTAGAGAGCTGCTCTGCCCGCTGCTGTGTCTCAGCCAATCAGGAGGGAGAGTCCCGGAGTCTCTCATGCAACATTGCTGGATCGAGATGGGGCTCAGGTACGTATTAGGGGGGCTGAGGGGGGCTGCTGCATGCAAACTTTTTTATCTTAATGCATTAAGATAAAAAAAACTTCTACCTTTAGAACCATTTTAAGCACTTTCAGCAGCTGATTTAATCACTTACTGAGTATGCAGCTTCTTCATCGTTTAAGCCTTACCTATGATCCAGTTTAAAGTGTAAATGAACCCTATCTGAACAAAAAATTAAAATGGCCCCTTGGAGCTATATGCAATAATACACTAGTAGGCACTGCATATCAGCACATTATAGGAGACTTACCTGCCAGATAACTCCTCCAGTGCTGCGGTGCAGCACTCTTGGCTGTTTCAGGCACTTCCATCTTCTCCTGGATTCTCTTCCAAGTTCTGACTTTTTGGCTGCTTGACTGGCCAGGCTGTGATGACATCAACCCCACACATGCGCATGGGAGTCGCATCATCACGTCGTGATATAAATGATATAAATGTATGCAAATGTTCTATCCTGCAGAGGACTATAGACATAGCTATACGTTAATTCCATAATAATGCTAGTTGGACCCTTGTAGATATCTCAGATGTCAAGGGTACAGTGGCGGCTGGTGCTCCATTTTGGCTGGAGATTAGGGGGGCAGTGACCCTTTATGGAGTGACCACCACTGCAAGGGTAGCAGGCATAGATTCTTTATAGGTGCACAGAATGAGACATCCGCTGACTGGCTGATGTTGTGGTCAGGTACATGATGTCAAGTACCAAATCAAAATACAAAAGGTTAGGACCATCAAACAAGAATTGATCTGAACAGAGGTCTTCAACCAGAGTCAAAGCACGTGCAGAAGACAAAAATGCCAACAGTCATTCAAAGATAAATACCAGATTGGATTTGGGGGCAGAATTCAGATAGACATAATCCAAAAGACAAACTGGAATGTGATCATCTGTGACATCTGCTGCAATCTTATAAATAGCCAGTAGATAGGGCTGGTACACATCGAGAGAGCTTGTTCAGCTACAATGCTGGCGGATAGCATTGTACATCTGTCACTTTGTGTTGGAAACTGGAACTCACTATATATTGCCTGATTATATGCAGGGTGGATGAAGCCAATTGATCAATAATGTTTATGTGTATAGGCACCTTAAAGTGAAAAATTAAGAATGTAGACATGGTTGACTTTTTTAATGTAGCTGGAAAGGCAAACATTATGCCTTCATTTAAACAGTGCCTAAATATAAAGCTGAATAATAAAAAAAAAAAAAAAATTGACATTTGTTTTCATTCACGTAAACTAAATTAACAATTTGTCACAAAGATGGGAATACTGTCAAATAATTTTGTACTTCACCAATAAAGCTTCTATTAATTAATCTAATATACCGTGGGTGATCTCCTTTGACTGTTTCTTAGGGTTATCTCTTAACCCTCCCCCCCCCCCCTTTTTTTTGTCTCAGGCTGCATGCTTTCTGGGAGATATACCGCCCTAAGGGATCTCTTAACCCTCCTCCCCCCCTTTTTTTGTCTCAGGCTGCATGCATTCTGGGAGATATACCGCCCTAAGGGCGAATCGGTGGGTTAGTTTACCTTCATGGTTCACTAACCAATAGTGTAGGATTCCTTTTTTGTCTTTGTATAGTCTTCTGAAACAACAGGCTGCGGGCTGATGAATAGAAAGATTGATTTGCTTGGCTGTAACAAAAGTGAACATGCTTAACACAAACTATAGACAGGATTTTGGAAGAACCTTATACCAACTGTGAATCATGGTGGTGGAAAGGTTATTGTTTGGGGTTGCTTTGCTATTTCAGTGCCTCTGCAGTCTACAGTCACCGCGTCAATTATGTATTCTGTTTCAAATTAAAGTGTGCTTGATGAGAATGTTCGGCCATCTGTCTGAAAGCTGAAATTAATCTTTCAAAGTGATAATGATCCAAAACATACTAGCAAATCCACCAAGAAATCATTAAAAAAGAAGAAATTGAGGGTTATAAACTGACCTAGTCAAAGCCCTGATTTGTATCTCAATAAAATGTTGTGGGTGGGTTTGAACCAGCAGTTAATGCAAGAAAGCCTACAAGTACCAAGCAACTGTGTAGAGGTCAAACAATTCACAGAGTCAATGTAAGAGATACTGGTGGGCAGTTGTGCAGACCACCTTCAACATGTTATTTCTTCTAATGGCAATAGCAGTTTCTGAGGCCAAGAGTGTGTTTAGTTTTTGCTCAGTTTACCATTACATCTATAGATGCCAAACAACAACATTTTGTTGTGTTTTTGTTCAATTAGGTCACCTATCATCTGCATGCACTGTTTGAATGAAGATGTAATGTTTGCCTGTTCAACTATTTAGAAAAAATTGGCATTTTCGTGGGGTGTACTTACTTTTTCACACGACTTTATATAAAGCCAAGCAACTGTCACTGACTGCGGGTTCCATTCTGACTTAGGTTTGAATGGGAAGTATCACCACCAACCCAACATATGGTATTTGTAATGGTTCAACAGGCAAAAGCCCTCCCTGCCCCCAGGACAAGTTCTACACTTTTTGTGCTTTATTCAAAAAACAGACGCAAATATAATATAAAACTAAGTAAAAACATACAGCATATTTTGTATTATGCATATGTGCAGAATATATGTGCTAGATAGTCAAACATAATAAAAGCTCTATAACACCCATTAGGAAAACTGATAAATATCCAGTAAGAATTATAGTGCTGCATTTTTTTCAACAGCCAATCCAACAATGCCCAATGTTATAGCCACATATAAAGACCACACTGCTGACAAAGGTACTTGTGTAAATCAGCGATACATGTATAGCCATTTATGCGTCCCTTCATTTGCAGGCAGGGATGGGGGGGGGGGGGATGTAAGGGACAGGTTCCCCCAGGCTCAGCAGTTCCATGGGAAGGGGGCCACAGGTGGAGTGGTGTGAGTGCTGCTGGCTGCCTCAGGGCAGTTAAAGATGCCCAGCCAGATCTGTTACTGCTGCTCAGAACAAAGCACCTTGCTACTTTGCACCTGGAACCTGGGGTTCCAAGTGCTATATTGCACCCTGTGCTCCTACACCCAACACTTAAAGTCATCACATCACACTTCTCTGTCAGGCAGGGTAATCTCTCCCCAACAGATAACTGCTAGTCCTGACCTCTGATGTGACGTCATTCAGAGACCAGGGGTTGGAAGAGAGGGTGTTTCTGGGAGGGACTGTGTTGGTCAGATGAAGGTAGGTGGCAGTCAATAAAGTAACTAAGCAGCAGGCTGAGAGGTTAATCAGTGATTAATGTACACTACTGTGTACAAGTTTTTAGGCATGCGTGAAAAAATACTGTAAATTAAGAATGCTTTCAGAAAAAGAAGTGCTAATAGTTACTGTATATTTATCAATTAACAAAATGGAAAGTAAATGAGCAGAAGAGGTATACAAATCAAACCAATAATTGGAGTGACCACTCTTTGCCTTCAAAACAGCATCAATTATTCTAGATAATGAAAGTAGAAGTGAAATATCTGTGCTCAGGTGAATCTATGTATTTATTAGCTGCTGACACTATAGAAAAAAAAAAAAAAAAAAGTGGAGAATACCCGCGCAATGTGATGTATTTTAAACAGAAAATCTGTTGGAACTGCCTCCACTACCAATTACTTCCACTAGGTGGAATGTAATATAGAAAGGGAAAGAAGGAGTAGATATGGCGCTGTTCTAGATCTGCTGAATTCAGGTGTGTGCTGCTCCCTTAATTGGGAGGAATATATTAAGTGGGAAAAAAACTAAGTGGTTCCTATTTCTATATGTATTGCCTCAAAACCCATATAAAGGTTAGTGTGAAACCTGGGTGTGTATGCGTTGTGTAACCAATACCGTTAAAAGTGCAATGTGTATGGCCTCAGCTTATACCATAAATAAATTAATAAATATGTTACAAATTCCTTAGTTATTATACATATAAATTACCCATAAAAGACAAAGGGCTGCCACTACCAATTACTTCCACTAGGTGGAATGTAATATAGAAAGGGAAAGAAGGAGCAGATATGGCGCTGTTCTAGATCTGCTGAATTCAGGTGTGTGCTGCTCCCTTAATTGGGAGGAATATATTAAGTGGGAAAAAAAATAAGTGGTTCCTATTTCTATATGTATTGCCTCAAAACCCATATAAAGGTTAGTGTGACAATCTGGGTGTGTATGCGTTGTGTAACCAATACCGTTAAAAGTGCAATGTGTATGGCCTCAGTTTATACCATAAATAAATTAATAAATATGTTACAAATTCCTTAGTTATTATACATATAAATTATCTATAAAAGACAATCCAAAAAAAATATATACTAAAGTGCTGATGTGAATAAACAAGTGAGCATCTGATTAAATAGTGCTATGGTGCCGGTGAATGAGTCCATTTAAATTCTGGTGAGCTTTTCAATGAATAAATCCTCAGTGCATGTCTTATTCATGCTCTTATAATGACTGCACTCACCAGATCCTTCACCCCCTCTTGGGGTCTCACACATCCACAGTATATGCCACTGTGTAGCACCATAAGATATCTCCATCCTCAATGTAAACTCTGAGAGGATTCCATTATGTAAAGAGAAGAGGGAGCCCACATAGTGTAATGCTGTAAAAACTCGTTTTATTGTGTTAACATTTAAAAAGGTACTCACATTCGGGAAGAATAAAAAAGCCTATATTGCTGACACAAGCCTCTGAACAGGAAGTGATGCAAGGTTGTATGCTGACTCCGCCCTACACGTTTCGTCACTCTGACATCATCTGGAGCGTGCATAATGCCTGCTACAGTTCCTTTTTATAACGATTTGGTGATTTGCATAACGTTTTGGTAATTTTTGCCGCCATGTTGTATGTGATTTTGCAGACCGGAGTCCCGTCGGCCATATTTGCTGTGATTTGCAGACCGAAGCTTGTATGTAAATAATGTAGTATGGGGAATTCCCGATTTCCATATAATTTAATAAATCGTGACCTAGTTTGTGAATGTATGCTATGTTTTAGTCCCTTTAGTAAGCAAACAAACTATTTTAGAAGATTTTCAAAGGCAAAACAGCCTTGTTTACTGTGAACGTCCGATGTTCCGGTGGCCATTTTGGGTGTGACCCTGGAGACTGAAGACCAATCTACCCAATTACAGACATAAATAAGTAAACATGTCATACACCGAATTATTTCAACCCAAGTAAATACAGTCGACTTACATAATGTTAAAAATTGTTACTACATTTAAAAAAATATTAAAATAAAAATAAAATATCATGTTATATGTAAAATTAATGTAAAAAATGTAAATATATATATATATTCTGTATAAACCTTCTAATTGCACCTAATTAAAATCCTGTGCCAATAATGTAAAGGTGCTTATGTGATAAAAAATATAAAATTAAATAAAAATGAAAATAAAAATAAATTATAAAAATATAAAATAAAAATAAAAAATATATATAAAATAAAATAAATTTTAAATGACAATTAATGAAGGGAGTAAGAAGCTGCTGATCAAAGCCACTATGTAATTTTTAAAAATTAGTTAAAAAACAATTGAGGTCTATGTCTATATTCATTCCTTTCAGTTGGAGGGTGTCTAATTGGAAAATCCATTTAGTCTCGTTTTGGGAGACCTTGATTTTCTTATTCTCCCCTCTCCAATTTCCTTTAATTTTGTCTATGCCATAGAAGACCATGCACATAGGGTCCTTGTTGTGATGGTCCCTAAAATGCCTTGATACACTATGTTTATCGAACCCGTTTTTTATATTGTTGATATGTTCTCGGATTCTTACATGCAGCTCTCTTGTTGTTCTACCCACGTACTGTTTGTGACAGGAACATTCTAACACATACGTTATGTGGGTACTGGTGCATGTAATCAATTATTTTATAGTGTATTTAGTACCTCTTGACATGGACGAGAAATCATTTTTTTTCTTATTGTTTTTTTTGCTAGTTTTGCATGGAAGACATTTCCCACATTTATAAAAGCCTTTTAGATGGTTTGAAATTCTAACTTGTTTTGGGGGGTCCAAGGCATTGTGTACTAGTCTGTTCCTGAGATTTGGTGCTTTCCTATAAATAAATGAGGGTCTTGGTGGTATACTGGTCTTTAAAATCTGATCAGATTGGAGAATCGGCCAATGTTTTTTTATTATTTTTTCCAACGCTTTATGTTGAATGTTGTAACCCGTAATAAAAGCTACATCTCCAAGGTGTTTGTTGGTTCTCTTATTTGTCTTATCTTTATCTTCTATTAAGGAATCTCTATCCATAAGCTTGATCCTCTCTTTAAGTGCTATTAGTTCCTTTTTCTTATATCCCTTCTCCACAAATCTATCTATGATAATATCTGCTTGGGTATTATAATCTATCAGACTGCTGCAATTTCTGTACATTCTCATTAATTGTCCTTTTGGGATATTTCTTATCCATTGGCGATGATGGCAGCTGTTGGTCGATATGTACCCATTCCTATCTGTGGTTTTGAAGAAAGTCCTAGTCCCTATGTTTTCATTATTTTTGTATAGTTGTAGATCTAAATAATCGATGGCTTGTTGGTTGCAAGTTCCAGAGGAGGTGATCCCATAGATGTTCTGGTTAATTTAATCGAAGAAAGATTGCAATTCAATTTCCGTGCCACTCCATATAATCAAGATATCGTCAATATATCTTCGATACAATTTCAAGTTCCTCCTCTCTGTACTAAAGATTTGTTCCTCTTCCCAGTGATTGAGGAACAAATTAGCTACACTGGGGGCATACTTAGCCCCCATGGCTACACCTTTTGTTTGGACAAAGTAGTCTCCCTTGTGCCAAAAATAATTGTTGTTCATGGCTAGTTTCAGGCCTTCCAGAATATATTGGATTTGTTCCTCTCTCATATCAGTTTGATTGTGTAAGGCCCAATCAACACCATTAATACCATCACTTCGTATTATATTAGTATACAGCGAGTTTACATCGATTGTCTCTAGGATATCAGTCTCTTCAATTTTTAGGGTTCTTAATTCATCCAATAGCTGTCTACTGTCCCTAAGGTAGGACCTTCCTTCTTTCACCAATGGTTGTAGGAAGCCATCCAAATGTGCTCCCAACCAGGAGAAGAGTGAGTCTATCCCACTTATTATTGGTCTTCCTGGTGGGTTGCTTTGACTCTTATGGATTTTGGGGACATAATAAATGACAGGTGTTTTTGCTGTCTCTGGTATCAAATAGGTTGCCTCTTTTTTTGTGAGAATTCCTTTATCTTCTCCTTTTTTAACAAACTTTTTAAGTTTCTTTTGATATTCTTTTTTTGGATTACCCCCCAATCTTTTATATGTATCCGGTTGATTCAATAGGTTGGCCATCTCCCGTTCATAATCTATTTTGTTGAAGATTACCAGTCCTCCCCCCTTGTCTGCTGGTCGTATGATTATGTTCTTTCTCTTCTCTATTTCTTTTATAGTCTTCCAAATATTGTTTCTTTTTGATTTTTTCATATCCAGTTTCTTAATGTCCTCCTCCGCCATTTTTTTAAAAACTACTAGACTCTCATTTTGTTGTATCTTTGGATTAAAGTGGAGTTGTTTTTTAAGTTAGAATGCTTATAAATAGTGGCTTCCCTTTCTACAGCTTTCTTCTCTTTTAAAGCATAATATTTCTTAATGTTTAATCTTCTTACAAATTTTTGTAAATCAAAGTAGGCTTCAAATTTGTCCAATGCCTTGTCTGGGGCATATTTCAGACCAAGGTCCAAGATTCTTAATTTTTCCTCATTAAAATTTACCTCGCTCAGATTAAAAATTCCTTTTCCTAATATTCCCTTCTTCTTTTTCTTGATGCCCCCTCGTTTTCCTCTGGTCCGTTTCCTCTTGTCCATCTCTGAGGTCGATAGGTCATATGTCTGTGTTCCTCTATATCTTGTTCGTTTTCCCTTCTCTCCCTTGTTGTCATTACTCTTGGGTTCCAACCTTGTTGTCCCCCTTGGTGTATGTGGTCGTTTTGATGGTAATTTCTTGGTGGGTATCTGAAGGGTCTCCATCTCCCTGGTGGTCGGTATGGGGCATAATCCCCCCTTCTTCCTGGTGGTCTCCCCCTGAATTCCCTGGGAAAAAATCCCTCCTGGATTGGGGTTCTCTATAGGGGGTGTGATCCCCCTCATATCTTAATGGGGAAAATCTGTTCCGATGTCTGGGTATTCTAGGTGTATTTGAATCCGTATAGGGTAGTTGTGTCGCATAGTTATCTTCCCGTCTGTGAGTGCGACGAACTGGACTCCTATCTACTCTTCTTTGAGTGGGTGTGGGTTGTTCTACTTGTACTCTTCTAGGTGTTCTGATATCTCCCATCCGGTCTTGTTGTCGTGCAGATTCTTCTGGTTCTGGAGTGTTTTCTCTTGATTCTTCCATTATAGAGACATTGTCTTCATTATCATAATAAGTGTCATCCGTCTGCCATTTGTAAACCTGCTGGTTTTTATAATCTAGCACATCTCTTTTAAATTTTTTCTGTTTTTTCTGTTGGATTACTTTGTCATATTTTTTCATCGCTTCTTGTAGTGCTATTTCAGCTTTAATTTTTTAGTCAAGTCCATCTAAATCTGCTAGTCTAATGCCCCGTACACACGGTCGGACTTTGTTGGGACATTCCGACAACAAAATCCTAGGAATTTTTTCCGACGAATGTTGGCTCATACTTGTCTTGCATACACACGGTCACACAAAGTTGTCGGTAAATCCGATCGTTCTGAATGCGGTGACGTAAAACACATACGTCGGGACTATAAACGGGGCAGTGGCCAATAGCTTTCATCTCTTTATTTATTCTGAGCATGCGTGGCACTTTGTCCGTCGGATTTGTGTACACACAATCGGAAAATCCGTTGTCGGAAAATTTTATATCTTGCTCTCAAACTTTGAAGCCTACACATGGTCGGAATTTCCGACAACAAGGTCCTATCACACATTTTCCGTTGGAAAATCCGACCATGTGTACGGGGAATTATGCCGCGTACACACGGCCTACAAAAGTCCGACAGCCCGTCCGACAGACTTTCGACGGACTTTTGGCAGACTTTCTAACGAACGGACTTAACGACATACGATCACACAAAAGTCTGACGGATTCGTACGTGATGACGTACACCAGACTAAAATAAGGAAGTTGATAGCCAGTAGCCAATAGCTGCCCTAGCGTCGGCTTTTGTCCGTCGGATTAGCATACAGATGAGCGGATTTCTGGGTCTGGCGGAGTTACGACGTAAAGATTTGAAGCAAGTTCCAAATCTAAAGTCCATCAGATTTGCGACTGGAAAAGTCCACTAAAGGTCTGGTGGAGCCCACACACAATCGGATTGTCCGCCGGATTTGGTCCGTCGGCATCCGTCGGACCAGTCCGGTCGAAAAATCTGACCGTGTGTACGCGGCATAACACTATCCTCTCCCCAGATTGACAATGCTGCTGTTCAGAGGTGGCCACATTGCCCCTCTATTCCAGATTGAAGCCACCAAAGATAGGAAATGTGTTACTTACCAGATCACCAGGTATAAATAAAGGAAAAAAGAAAGCGAATGCAGCCATCACATCCGAGAATTGATAAGCTACAAAATATTATAATTTTTTTGGGTTTAATACAGCTTTAAACTATTTACCTCACGGACATGGAAACAGCATGCAAGTCATAGTTGATCTGCATACTTGTTCCAGGCTAGTAACTCAGAAAGCAATGATTCCTTTGGATCAGTACTGATGACCAGGTTAGTTGCCTGGTCATTTTTCAAGGGAGAGGTTAGCAATGGCAGCCCACATTTTTTACACAGCATATGTTTGCTATAAGGGTATGGTTCCAGTTATCACAGCTTGTAAACAGAAAAACTTATCACTGTGTGAGAAACAAGAAACATTCCACACCTACTAAGGAAAAAGCAATAACACTATTTAGTCAAACAACATTTTTTTCTTTGTGACTCTTTGCTCTAAAAAATGTTTGCAGTACATTACAACTACATCCCTGACACAGCCACGTAACAGTGATAACAGTTGTATTAACCTGTACGTACGATGTAAACTTTGGACCTGAACTGGAGAACAAACTCCACCCAACAACACTGCAGATTTATAAAGACACAACATTGCCAAAGCGTCTATTCTCTAAGAAAAGATTTCCACCTTTCTTATCACTTTTCAGAAGGTGTTTGGCGGCGAGGAGGTGGTATATTGCCTCCTAACCCCCCGTTTTAACCCCTAAAAGCCTGTTCCATTGCATTGCATGTGGTTGTGGCACAGCCCCATTCACATGAATGGGTCACATTTAGTGGACAGTTCTGCACACTGAATGCGACAGAGGGGGGGCACAATTGAAGGGAGTGGTAAAACACAGTTCAACCATGTGTTCTTACTGCCCCCCAACTGCAAGTGTAATTAAGCCCTTAGTGTGTCTGTTGATTTTTCTTACTTTTGGCTGACTCAGTTAGCAGTTGTTTAAATTCTAAATCAATAGCATTCGGTCAAGAAGCAGATGACATTTTCCCTGAATTGGTTTCAGAATCAAAGCTGTTGGCTGATTAGTTAATATAGGTGTAGCACTACCCCTTCAAAGGCTGCTGGTAACTATCTCCCCAAGTGGCGGCTGGTGCTCCGTTTTCTTGGGGAAGGGCAGCAAACAAACCTTGTCAAACCGGATGCTGAAAGGATTCTTCCCAGTCAGCCTGAGCCTGAGCCCAGCCTGGAGGCAAAGCCCCCCTAGACCTAGGGGATCCCTCCTAGGTCTCTGACAGCCTCCTAAGCACTCCAGCTTCCACCCAACTCCCCTGCTTGCTAGGCTCTCCCATACTTAGTGCTGATCCATCCTCCCTGCCAGGACATTTTGCCTTGGGATTGGTCAGACTCCCCTAAGTATGCAGATCAGGACCTCCTGGCTTCCGCCCACTAACTTCCAGAAGCTTCTACAAACATCTAGATCCAGGGGGAGGTACCAGAGATCTGCATCTGTAGAGCCATCTTCATTCATTATTTTGTTCCAGTCCTTATACACCTGGAATAGAGCTGGAATAAATCTTTTGCCTCTAAAACACACACAGATCAGGAAAATCAGTTTTCATTTTAGCTCTCCAAGCCACATGTACTGTAAAATCAGCTAGTGAATTGCTGGAATCACCTTGGAAAAAGCAGCAGTGTTATTCATAAATTGACAAAAAAATTTAGTTGGGTCTTTGTAGTCTTTGATATTGGGGCTGCAGCCCCAGTAGCAGGAATTGCAGGCCTGTACTTACCTTCTTAGACCTTCTTACCTTCTTGGTCTTTAAATGGTCACAATTTGAATGACAATTGCGTGGTCATGCAACACTGTACCCATGTGAAATGTTTATAATTTTTTTCACACAAATAGAGCTTTTAGTTTGGTGGTATTTAATTTTTTTCATACAATTATTTGGAAAATGAAGAAATTCAAATTTTTTTTTTTTCACAATATTTTACATACTGTCACCAGTGCAGTACAGCATCATCATATAACTGGTGTGACAGTGATCAGGGAAACTGCCTGGTGACGATATGTAAAAAAAACAAAAAACAGATAACCATTTTTCTGAATAGTTACATAGTAGGTGAGGTTGAAAAAAGACATCAAAGTCCATCAAGTCCAACCTATGTGTGTGATTATTTGTCATTCTTCTAATTTTAGCGAGTGGCCACGTGTCTTATTAAACTCCCTTCCACCACCTAAGTTGGCCTCTACATTTGGTGGCTTGCAGGCGCTCCCTTTAAAACCATATCTTGAAACATGTTAGGTATCCACCCATCTTGGCCTTTTTATCCACATTTCCTAATTGTGAGATGTTCAATATGTACACGCAGTAATGTTCTTTGGATTTTAATTGTCTCCTTTGTGACAGTAAAGTTTTTTCATTTTTATTCTTTTGTACTATGTCTTTTTGAGCTTGTGCCACTATAGTCTCACTTTCATGAGGCTTTTTCACAATTTGGTAAAGTGATGCTAAAGGATATTGTTTTTAAATAACAAGCATGTTATACTTACCTGCTCTGTGCAGTGGTTTTACACAGAGCAGCCCTGATCCTCCTCTTCAAGGGTCCCCTACTGGCGCTCTTGGCTCCTACCCCCTGCTAAGTTCCCCCATAGCAAGCCACTTGTTATGGGGGCAGTCATGCAGGCTTGATCCCTAGACACATTGTGTGCTTCTGTTGACACACAGTGTGGCTCGTCCCTGTCCCCGCACCCATCCCCACTCCCTCCTCACTGGCTGTGATTGACAGCAGCAGGAGCCATTGCTGCTGCCTCTCTGTCCAATGAGGAGGGAGAGAACCTCTGCTCTCAGGCACATCGCTGGATTAAGTTTTGGGCTCAGGTAAGCATAAGGGGGGCGGGGGGGGGAGCTGCATGCAGATGATTCTTTACCCTAATGCAGAGAATTCATTAAGGTAATGGTCTTTAAATGGTCCTTAGAACCACTTTAACTACCAAAAGTGTTACACTACACTAAACCTTTCACCCAAACCTTGTTATTATCACCTTAGTGTTTTAAAAAGTCAATATAAAGGAAATATAATGATGAAAACGTGCATTGGGTTTAGCCAATCAATTTTTGCCTATTAATTTCATCATGAACCACATAACTGGGGGCGTGGCAGGGGGTGTGTTCTTTGCTTACGCACTTTGTGCTAAAGGGTGTCCCTCTTCCTCATCTCAGAAAGTTGGGACTCAGGAGGTATGCTTTATCATATAGTTGTAACGTGATATATGTACTGTCATTTCTTTCTCTGTACTGTCTTTTAAAAAGCAAAATTACATTATTGAAAAAATTAGATTTTCTAGCTTTAGCACAATAGCAGTGTTTTCTAAATGGCATAAACAGTTCACTGGTTGATTTTGTATAGTTGGGTCAGTAAATGTAAAAGCTAGGCCTTGCTATTATATTTATTATTTGATGCTGTTTACTTGCTCAAAATCCTTAAAAGATCTAATTTTGCATCTGTATGTAATATAATACCTCTGTATTGTTCCTCTCCCATCTGCACTTAGTGGCCATTAAAAACCTTAGTATTGATTTTCACCATGACTAGGTAACTGCATTATCTAGCAGGGAATTCAGGTCTCTGGGGTATAGCTGTCTGAATACACAATGGAGATCTAGCTAGACAAATGCAATTCACTTCAATTCACTGCAATACAGTCAAATGATGCAAACGCAGAGAAACAATTGTTTAAATGTTGGAGAGAAATAGTCTTTCAGGAGTGACATAAGTACAGTCCCAAAACACCAAAGAGAACAATGCAATAGAGTGAAAATACATTCAAACCTGTACCAATTCTCACACAAGCTTTTGTATATCAAAACATTTTATATTAAGGATAGAAGATCATTTCCAAGTGTTCCTGAAAAATTGCTCATTTCCCCATCAACACAGTCAGTGTTGATGGTGAAATCCCCCCTGAGGAGCTATTGTGCTTATCGCTAGCGGATACAGCTGCTGGCAATAGTCATATCCTAAAAATCTGACATGCAGTTGTACCCAAGTCGACTGATGGATGGACTTGGGTACACACAGTCTGCCCACACATGGATCGAATCTCGCTTGGTCCCTGCTGAACCAGCCAAGATTCAAACTGTCTATGGCCAGCCTAAAGTGGTTCTAAAGGCAGAAGGTTTTTTACCCTAATGCATTCTATAATACAGTGCCTTGAAAAAGTATTCATACCCCTTGAAAAGTTCCACATTTTGTCATGTTACAACTAAACACGTAAATGTATTTTATTGGGATTTTGTGTGATAGACCAACACAAAGTGGCACATAATTGTGAAGTGGAAGGAAAATGATAAATGGTTTTCAAAGTTTTTTACAAATAAATATTTGAAAAGTGGTGGTTCTACAACACTTTGTAGAACCACCTTTCGCTGCAATTACAGCTGCAAGTCTTTTGGGGATGTCTCTACCAGCTTTGCACATCTAGAGAGTGACATTTTTGCTCATTCTTCTTTGCAAAATAGCTCAAGCTCTGTCAGATTGGATGGAAAGCGTCTGTGAACAGCAATTTTCAAGTCTTGCCACAAATTCTCAATTGGATTTAGGTCTGGACTTTAACTGGGCCATTCTAACACATGAATATGCTTTGACCTAAACCATTCCATTGTAGCTCTGGTTGTATGTTTAGGGTTGTTGTCCTGCTGGAAGGTGAACCTCTGCCCTAGTCTCAAGTCTTTTGTAGACTCTAATGCTGCGTACACACGAGCGGACTTTCCGGCATACTTGGTCCAGCGGACCAGAGTCTGCCGGACAATCCGACCGTGTGTAGGCTCCCAAAGACCCGCCAGACCTAGATTTGAAACATGTTTTAAATCTTTCTGTCGGACTCAGTTTCTGGCGGAAAGTCCGCTCGTCTGTGTGCTGGTCCGACGGAAAGCCCTCTCGTCTGTATGCTGGTCCAACGGACCAGATACGACGCAAGGGCAGGGTATTGCATTTCGCGCTCGCTGCAATAGGAAAAACAAATTTTCCTATTGCGGCGAGCGCGGGGCATACCAGGCCCTTAGGTCTGTTATAGATTTTAAAGGGAAGCCCCTACGCCAAAAAAACGGCGTGGGGTCCAGCCTAAAATCCATAGCAGACCCTGATCCGAGCACGCAGCCCGGCCGGTCAGGAAAGGGGGTGGGGACGAGCGAGCACCTCCCCCCTGAACCGTACCAGGCCGCATGCCCTCAACATGGGGGGTGGGTGCTTTGGGTGAGGGGGGGCCCTGCGGGGGCCCCCCACCCCAAAGCACCTTGTCCCCATGTTGATGAGGACAAGGGCCTCTTCCCGACAACCCTGGCCGTTGGTTGTCAGGGTCTGCGGGCGGGGGGCTTATCGGAATCCGGGAGCCCCCTATAATAAGAGTGACCTGACACACACTGACCTACCTGACCCACACTGACCAACCTGACCTACCTGACACACACTGACCTACACTGACCTACACTGACATACATACACTGACCTACCTGACACACACTCACCTACCCGACATACACTGACCTACTTGAAACACACTGAACTACACACACTGACCTACCTGACATACCCCTATAATAAGAGTGATGACAAAAACTTGCCACCACTCTCATTTATAGCTGGCTATCGCAGTAAGCAGCATTGGGAGGCTAAAAAAGGTACCAACAAGTGTCTGGGGAATGCCCAGGAAAAAGCCAAAGTCTACTTACCACCAGCTTGCAGACAACCAAATTGACCTATCTAACAGTAAGCGTTAAAAAAGGGGTTTAGTCCGCACGCATTTGCGATAGCGATACTGCGATAGCCAGCTATAAATGAGAGTGGTGGCAAGTTTTTGTTATCACGTGAGTGTTTGTATTGGTCCAGCAGCGCACAACACCTTTGCAGCCATTGTGCTATTGCTGGGTGTTTGGTGTGCTCCTGTACCTTTAAGGAGGGGTGGGCTCCGCCTATATAAGTCACAGCGGAGCGCTCAGAGAGCAGTCCAGCCGGAGAGAGCGTCGTGTCAACATCTGGAGAAGAGAAGAGGGAAGAAGACAAGAAGCTCAGAAGTCCGGACCTCCACTGGCAAAAGAGCGGCATGAAGACAGCGGAGGAGCCGGCCGAAGAACTGGAACACCGGGAGAAGAGGCCAGAGAGCGGAGAAGAACCAACCGGACACCAGGAGAAGAGGAACCGGAGGGACCCCTTAAGCCGGAGGAAGACCCTCGAAGCCAGAGGAAGACCCCCCCACGGAGCTGTTTAATAAATTAATTTAAAAACCTGTGTAGTGTGTTTTATTATTGAAACTTTTTCCCTAGGTGAATGGGTAGGGGTACCATGTACCCCATACTCATTCACATAGGGTGGGGGGCCGGGATCTGGGAGCCCTCTTATAGGGGGCTCCCGGATTCCGATAAGCCCTCCGCCCGCAGACCCCGACAACCAACGGCCAGGGTTGTCGGGAAGAGGCCCTTGTCCTCATCAACATGGGGACAAGGTACTTTGGGGTGGGGGGGCCCTGCAGGGCGCCCCTTCCCCCAAAGCACCCACCCCCCATGTTGAGGGCATGCGGCCTGGTACGGTTCAGGAGGGGGGGCGCTCGCTCGTCCCCACCCCCTTTCCTGACCGGCCGGGCTGCGGATCGGGGTCTGGTATGGATTTTAGGGGGGACCCCATGCCGTTTTTTCGGCGTAGGGGGTTCCCTTTATAACCCATACCAGACCTAAGGGCCTGGTATGACCTGCGACGGGGCTCGCAAGGTGTCAATCTCACCGATAAAAGCGGCAAGATTGACTTCCTTTTCTAGTCCCGTCGTACCTGAGTCACGTTCAAAATGAACGGACTTGTCCATGTGTGGGCAAGTCCGTTCATTCTAAAAGTCCGCCGTAACTCCGGTGAAAGTCCGTCATAAAGACGGGCGGACCTAGCCCGCCGGAAAGTCTGGTCGTGTGTGGGCAAGTCCGTCCATTTTAAAGTCCGGCACACCTGGCGGACAAAGTCCGTCGGAAAGTGTGCCGGACCAAGTGTGCCAGAAAGTCCGATTGTGTGTACGCGGCATAACAGGTTTTTTTCTAAGATTGCCCTGTATTTGGCTCCATCCATCTTCCCATTAACTCTGACCAGCATCCCTGTCCCTGCTGAAGAAAAGCATCTCCACAACATGATGCTGCCACCACCATGTTTCATGGTGGGGATAGTGTGTTCAGGGTGATGTGCAGTGTTAGCTTTCCGCCACACATAGCGTTTTGGTTTTATGCCAAAAATTTCAGTTTTGGTCTCATCTGGCCAGAGCACCTTCTTCCACATGTTTGCTGTGATCGCCACATGGTTTCTCGCAAACTGCAAATGGGACTTCATATGGCTTTCTTTCAACAATGGCTTTCTTCTTGCCACTCTTCCATAAAGGCCAGATTTGTGGAGTGCACGACTAATAGTTGTCCTTAGGGCTTTTTTTCAGGGGGAACTTGGTGGAACTCAGTTCCACCACCTCTGGCTCAGACCCTTAGGTGCCTGCTCAACACAATCACTTGTAAACTCAGAAGTCTGGCTTCTGTGTTTACTAGTGACAGCTCTGCACTCTGTATGTAATGCAATCCTGGTATTTAATGCCCCTTTAAGACCCTCCTACTGTTTTCATGAAATTTGACTGAACACACCCACTATTTGATGTGATTTGGAGGGTGTGTGTAGGGGGAGGGGTTTTGTGGGGCCGTGGTTAAGTTCCAGCACATATTGTTTGAGAAAAAAAGCCCTGGTTGTCCTGTGGACAGATTCTTCCACTTGAGCTGTGGATCTCTGCAGCTTCTCCAGAGTTATGATTGGCCTCTTGGCTGCTTCTCTGATTAATGCTCTCCTTGCCCGGCCTGTCAGTTTAGGTGGACGGGCATGTCGTGGTAGGTTTGCAGTTGTGCCATACTCTTTCCATTTTCAGATGATGGATTGAACAGTGCTCTGTGAGATGTTCAAAGCTTGGGATATTTTTTTATAACCTAACCCTGCTTTAAACTTCTCCACAACTTTACCCCTGACCTGTCTGGTGTGTTCCTTGGCCTTCATAATGCTGTTTGTTCACTAAAGTTTTCTAACAAACCTCTGAGAACAGCTGTATTTATAATGAGATTAAGTTACACACAGGAGGACTCTATTTACTAATTAGGTGACTTCTGAAGGCAATTGGTTCCACTAGATTTTGGTGAGGGGTATCAGAGTAAAGTGGGCTGAATACAAATGCATGTCACACTTTTTAGATATTTATTTGTAAAAAATGTTGAAAACCATTTATCATTTTCCTTCCACTACATAATTATGTGCCACTTTGTGTTGTTCTATCCTATAAAATCCCAATAAAACATATTTACATTTTTGGTTGTAACATGACAAAATGTGGAAAATTTCAAGAGGTATGAATACTTTTTCAAGGCACTGTACTTACCTGAGCCCCATCTCGATCCAGCGATGTCCACGAGTGCCTCTGCCATCCGGGACTCTCCCTCCTGATTGGCTGAGACACAGCAGCGGTGCCATTGGCTCCCGCTGCTGTCAATCAAAGTCAGTTAGCCAATGAGGAGTGAGGGGGCGAGGCTGAACTGCGGCTCCATGTCTGAATGGACACACAGAGCTGTGGCTCGGCTCGGGTGCCCTTATAGCAAGCTTCTTCTTGTGGGAGCACTCAACAGGAGAGAGGGGCCAGGAGCACCAACGAGGGACTCGAGAAACCACTGCACAGAGCAGGTAAGCATAACATGTTTGTTATTTTTAAAGAAAAAAAAAACAAGACTTTAGTATCACTTTAAGAATATGGTTTAGGGCAGGGGTAGGCAACCCCTGGCATGCGAAGCCTCTTTTGCCAGCACTCAACTCCCTCCCCATCAGCAGAGCAGCGCAGGGAAGTGTCAGTGAGACACTAATGCATTCCAATTTCAGAGTTCCCCATACCGCACCTGCACTGAGGGGGGAGCACTGTGCCCCCACACATTGTAAAAGATGGGAAACTTGATTGGTTCTCTAACTTTGCTGTAGCTGCGATCGTCAGCTTTTGTGATGGGGACCAAATTGGGTGCAGTTCTGCTTGGGGGGTGGTCCCTGTTTCCAGGAGGAGCAGGACTGTCTTGCCCACTGCTGAAGCCAATCACAGTCTGTCTCCTCCTGGTCAGGTAGGTTAGTCAGTGTGTCTATGTCAGGTAAGTCAGTGTAGGTCAGTGTGTGTCAGGTAGGTCAGTGTGTGTCAGGTAGGTCAGTGCATGTAGGTCAGTGTAGGTCAGTGCATCTCAGGTAGGTCAGTGTGTGTCAGGTAGGTCAGTGTATGTAGGTCAGTGTGGATCAGGTAGGTCAGTGTATGTATGTCAGGTAGGTCAGTGTATGTCAGGTAGGTCAGTGTGTGTAGTTCAGTGTGTTTCAAGTAGGTCAGTGTATGTCGGGTAGGTGAGTGTGTGTCAGGTAGGTCAGTGTATGTATGTCAGTGTAGGTCAGTGTAGGTCAGTGTGTGTCAGGTAGGTCAGGTTGGTCAGTGTGGGTCAGGTAGGTCAGTGTGTGTCAGGTCGGTCAGTGAGTGTCAGGTAGGTCAGTGTATGTATGTCAGTGTAGGTCAGTGTGTGTATGTCAGGTAGGTAGGTCAGTTTAGTGGTCAGCATTGATGGGCACTGGTAAGCCAGGCAGCAACCAGCAAGTGAGCTTACCCCCCCGCCCCGCCCAGCCAAAAAACCCCAGCGCCACTAGAAACACACGCCCATCCCCCCTCCCCTCCCCCCACTGTGTAGGCCTTGGACTTCGGGCTGAAAACCCTTGTCTTTTTGCCACCTAGCAACGCCCCTGCTATGATGTAAAGGGGAACTCTAGAAATGTGGGGAGGACTCTGGTGACCAGAGACCACCTTCTGCAGAAAGAAAACACTAAGGTAAGGGGGTTTACTGATATAAAGGGGAAACCTTTATATCAGTGCCCCCTTACAATATTGTAGTGGACCCCCCCCCCAGGCTGAGCTGGCGGCGCTGTCACTGACCTCCTCTCAGATGCACCGTACAGGGCTCAGTCAATCGGCTCCAGCTTGGTGGCTCTGGTTTTATCCCGTAGTTTCCTCTCCACAGTCCATACATGTCTGACTTCTCCCATGACCCCCATCCCTGCGGCACTCCCACTCTTGACTCCTCTCCAGACTGCATATAAGACAAGAGATGGTCAGAGGCTGCGGATTGTACAGGAGAGGTCAGAGGCTGCGGATGGTACAGGAGAGGTCAGAGGCAGCGGATGATACAGGAGAGGTCAGAGGCTGCGGAGGGCATGACAGGAGAGGTCAGAGACTGTGGAGGGGACGACAGGAGAGGTCAGAGGCTGCAGAGGGGACGACAGGAGAGGTCAGAGGCTGCGGAGGGGATGACAGGAGAGGTCAGAGGCTGCGGAGGGGATGACAGGAGAGGTCAGAGGCTGCGGAGGGGATGACAGGAGAGGTCAGAGGCTGCGGAGGGGACGTCAGGAGAGGTCAGAGGCTGCGGGGGGGATATCAGGAGGTCAGAGGCTGTGGGGGGGGGACAGGAGGTCAGAGGCTGCGGAGGGGATGACAGGAGGTCAGAGGCTGCGGAGGGGATGACAGGAGGTCAGAGGCTGCGAAGGGGATGACAGGAGGTCAGAGGCTGCAGGGGGGACAGGAGGTCAGAGGCTGCGGGGGGGACAGGAGGTCAGAGGCTGCGGGGGGGACAGGAGGTCAGAGGCTGCAGGGGGAGGGGATCAGAGGCTGCGGGTGGCGACAGGAGGTCAGAGGCTGCAGGGGGGCGGCCAGGAGGTCTGAAGCTGTGGGGGGACAGGAGGTCAGAGGCTGCGGGGGGGTGGCAGGAGGTCAGAGGCTGCGGGGGGGACAGGAGGTCAGGGGCTGAGAGGGGGAGGGGATCAGAGGCTGCGGGGGGGTGGACAGGAGGTGAGAGGCTGCGGGGGGTGGACAGGAGGTGAGAGGCTGTGGGGGGGGACAGGAGGTCAGAGGCTGCGGGGGGAACAGGAGGTCAGAGGCTGCGGGGGGGACAGGAGGTCAGAGGCTGCGGGGGCGACAGGAGGTCAGAGGCTGCGGGGGGGACAGGAGGTCAGGGGCTGCGGGGGGAGGGGATCAGAGGCTGCGGGGGGGACAGGAGATGAGAGGCTGTGGGGGGCGGACAGGAGGTCAGAGGCTGCGGGGGGGACAGGAGGTCAGAGGCTATGGGGGGACAGGAGGTCAGAGGCTGCGGGGGGCCGACAGGAGGTTAGAGGCTGCAGGGGGATGTAGGAAGAGGCATACGCCACCAGACGAGACCTCACTGAGTGCTGTAACCGCTTTACTTTTAAAAATGGCGCCGCTCGGCGCCATCGTGTCACTGCGCATGCTCCCGCCTTTCCGAAAATTGCTGAGCGTGTAGGGCTTTCCCGAGCACAGCTAGCTTCGGAACAGCGCTAGCGCCTGCGCAGCTGCATGGCAGCCATATTTTTTTCAGGCGCCGCTGCCCTCACAGCCCCAGGGGCAGCCAGGCAGCCGGCCCACCGGGAAATTTCCCGGTATCCCGGTAGGCCAGTCCGGCCCTGGATGTGAGAGTTGGATCAGCAGGATGAGTGTGCCAGGACAGGTACTGTAGATGTGTCTCATTTCTGCTCCCTTTCACCACTCTGCATATCACGCATATCATAGATGAGAAGAGGGTACAGCGGTGGGGAAGATGTGCTGGGTACAGTGGTGGAAGAAATGAGAAGGGGGATCAGCAGTGGGACATAAGAGCAGGGGGTACAGTGTTTGGGCAGATGAGCAGGGGGTACAGTGTTTGGGCAGATGAGCAGGGGGGTTTAGTGTTGGGCCAGATGAGCAGGGGGTTCAGTGTTGGGCCAGATGAGCAGGGGGGTTCAGTGTTGGGTCAAATGAGAAGGGGGGTTCAGTGTTGGGCCAAATGAGCAGGGGGTTTATAGTTTGGGCAGATGAGAATGGGGTTCAGTGGTGGGACAGAAAATCAGGGGGATAGAGCAGTGGGGCAGATGTGAAAGGAGGTGTATTGGTGGGACAGATGAGCAGGGGGAACAGAGGTGGGGCGGGAGGGGCGAGGGGGCAACAGAGGTGAGACAGATGTGCAGGAGGTACAGTGGTGGGGTAGATGTGCAGGAGGTACAATGGTTACAGGGATAAGAAGGGGGTTCAGCAGTGGAACAGAAAAGCAGGGGGGTATAGTGATGGGGTAGATGAGCAGAGGGTTACAGTCGTGGGACAGATGAGCAGGGGGGGTTCAGTGTTGGGCCAGATGAGAAGAGGGTTACAGTGGTGGGAAAGATGAGCAGGGGGTTCAGTGTTGGGGCAGAGGAGAAAGGAGGTACATAGGTGGGACAGATGAGCAGGGGGTTACAGCGGTGGGGCAGAGGAGCAGGGGGGTACAGAAGTGGGGAAGATGTGCAGAGGAGAAATGAGGGTTACAGTGGTGGGGTAGAAGAGCAGGGGGGTACAGAGGTGGGACACATGTACAGGAGGTACAGTGGTGGGGCAAATGTGCAGGGGGGTACAGTGGTGGGTTAGATGTGCAGGGGGAACTGTGGTGGGACAGATGTGCAGGGGGAACAGTGGTGGGACAGATGTGCAGGGGGAACAGTGGTGGGACAGATGTGCAGGGGGTACGGTGGTGGGACAGATGTGCAGGGGGTACAGTGGTGGGACAGATGTGCAGGGGGTTACAGTGGTGAAACAGATTTGCAAGGGGGGCAGTGACCTGAGGTGTGGAGTTGCAGGATTGGGGCTGTTCTGAGTCGTGAGGGTGCAAGATGTTAATTTCTCACTACTAAAGTCGTTTATAGCATTTCCTTAATAAAAAATCCTTTTCGTGATTGAGAGTGTGAAGTTGACATTTTTTTGTTATAAAATCGGCACTCTCAATTTCTTTGAAAACATTTTTTGGCACACTGTGCTCAAAAGGTTGCCTACCCCTGGTTTAGGGGGAGTGGAAGTTCTGAGGATGGTTGGACAGTACTAGTGCATGCGGTGTTTAGTGTTCTTGTGATTAAGCACATGACTAATCAGTTGGTTTGAGCAGCAAGTTACTGTATGTTACATAATTACATTGTTAGACTGAAAAAAAAAGACATAGGTACAACTAGTTCAATCAATAGAAAAAAAATAAAATAAATTAATAGAAAATCTCATATGCAGGATCATATACCCACAGGTGATCCAGAAGACAAAAAACCCTATAAAGCATGGTCTATTGCTCCAGCTGGGAAAAAATAAATTCCTTCCTGATCCCCCAGAAGGCAATCAGATATTTCCTGGATCAACAATCACTGATGTTATTACCTATAAATGTTAGTGTACAGGTATATTTTGTGCATTTAGGAATGCACCAAACACTTTTTTAAAACAATCTAGTGAGCTATCAGAACTAGTTCTTGAAGGGTCTAGTCCATCTTATCACAGCTCTTATGCCACGTACACATGGTTGGAATTTCCAAAACAAATGTTCAATGGGAGCTTGTTGTGGGAAATTCCGACCGTGTGTAGGCTCCATCTGACATTTTCCGTCGGAATTTCTGACAAACAAAATTTGAGATCTGGATCTCAAATTTTCCGACAACAAAATACGTTCTCGTAAATTCCAATTGCGTGTACACAATTCTGAAGCACAAAGTTCCACGCATGCTCTGAATCAATCAAGAGACGGAAGCGCTTGGTCTGGTAAAACTAGCGTTCGTAATGGAGATAGCACATTCGTCATGCTGCAAATTTTTAAATCTTTTAATGCAGCGCATTCTCTTCTTCTTTATAATGCTAGAATAATACAATTGTTTTGCTGCTCATATTCACACAGAGTTCTGAAAAAATGATTTATTTTATTATTTCTTGTGATCTCCTAAATATTTTTTTTTTTTGGCAGATCTCCATAATAATGTTTTTAATTTTGTTTATAGTGGGTTTTTTTTTATCAAGATCTCCTGCTTTTTTTTGTTTTTTTTTCTAGTGCTCTCCATAATATTGTTTTTCGTTTTGTGTGTCAAGTTACCACAACACCATTATTATCTTGTATTGTATTTAGGAAATGTACCTGCCTACTCACAAACTGTCCTTTTTTTAAGTAAAACACATAGGCAAGTATTTATGAATCCAAAATAGCCATTTATTATGGATCATAATAAAATAAACAGGAAGGCAACGCTGGAGAAACTTGTGAAATTGGCAAAGCCTTTGTACCTCAGGGCACACATCAACTATTTTACAGCCAAAATTGGTAGCATGAGGAGTCCATATAATAGTGAGCACAATCCGGTCCCGGACTACAAGAGATCAGGAACAGCAGCAGATGACATATATGTCCCCAGGCTGTGGTCATACAACAGCCTGCGTCTTTTGTCAGACCAGAATGAACCCAGGCCATCACACTCTTGTCTTCCTTCCACTTTTCCTTCCAGGTTTGCTTCCAGGCTGTGTTTTTGGAGTTGTGGCAGGAGGTGGAGGAGGAGGATGGTTGAACTCACACAGGTGGGTTTTGGTTTTGAGTTGGCCCCTCAACCCATTATTTAGGGTCAGATACATAATTTCCTCACAGATGAGGCATTGGCCCTCCTCCTCCTCCTCCATTTCCTCCATTTTGCATGCAGCCATGGAGGAAACAGGGCTCTTGAAGAATGGGGGTGGTTCTGAGGGCAGCATTAGCCTCCTGAATCAGCCCAAGCGCTGCCTCCTCCACGTTACTCCCCTTCCTGGGCCTTTTGGTTGGAAGGCAGAAGGGAGGGACCTGGTATTCGGTCAGGCTACTGGGCCGGGCCACCTCCTGGCTGCCACTTACCCCCGCCACCTCCTGGCTGCCACTTTCCTCCGCCACCTCCTGGCTGCCACTTTCCCCCGCCACCTCCTGGCTGCCACTTTCCCCCACCACCTCCTGGCTGCCACATTCCACAGCCTCCTCCTGGCTGCCAAATTCCATGCCCTCCTCCTGGCTGAGGCTTTCCTGTGTATGAAAAAGGGACATAGTTTTAGTTTTTTATTCATCAATCACACACAATTTTCAGCTCATGACTGTTGCAAATTGAATGTTAACAAATAGAAAAGACTATCATTCTGACCCCAGCATTTTTCATTCTTGTCCCAAACATTTTTGGCCACTACTGTCTAGTGATATGTAAAACACTTTATTAAATCAGCAATTAGTGATCAATAATATCTAGTTAACTTCATTAATTTTACGACAAGAAATATGTAGAACAATGCTACACCTGGCTCAAGCTGGGCTCCTCCACTTCTTCCTGGCTGGAAGGCCCAGGTTGGACGTCGGAAGCCTCAGCTTGGGTGGAAGGAAGCGTAGAAGGAAGAGTGGAAGGAAGGGTTGAGAGGGATTGCCTGACTTCAGTCTGGTCTGACAGAAAACGCAGTCTGCCATAGTACCACAGCCTGGGGACATAAATGGCATCTGCTGCTGCTCCTGATCTCATGGATTCCTGGACCTTATTGCGCTCCCTATTATAAGTGCTCCTCAGCCCACCAATTTTTGCCTTCAAATAGGGGATGGTTGCCGTGGGGATTTGCGGCTTCACCAACTCCAGCAATTTCTCCAGCACTGTCTGCCTCTTTTGTTTATGATTATAATGCAGATGTTTCACCTGCCACAGACAGGGCAGCTCCCTGTACTTGTCTATGAATAGGGGGAGGAAGTTGTGATCGTTGAAGCCATCCATTTTCTCTGCAAGACACGACACAAGACAAACCCTAATGTCAGGCTAAACTCTCCTAATCTTGTCCCAATATAGGCCTCAATATAGAAGCAGTATAGGCCACTGATGCACCAAGTTAAACTCGTACCTTCGTTAGAAGGAACTACTCCTTCCTCCGCTCACAGTTCGTACGTACGACGCGCGCGTGTTACGCTTTATATACACTGTGCATGCGTGAAACTCCGCCCGCCCCTGACGTTCTTTCTAGTCTATTCCCCGCCCCTTGTCTTTCGGCGCAGTGGGAGAGCACATGGCGGAGAAAGAGCAAGTGCATGCAGACAGCAGCATCAGCAACGACGAAAGGCCGGAGCCATGAATGTCCCGATCCCGGAGAAGATTTAAGGCCTCAAATATGTCCTTTATAGAGATGGTGGAGATGGTGGACATCTTGAAGAGGGCCGACTATGATGGGAAGCATGGACCTTACCCAAAACCAAATGTCAGAAAGGCCAAGATCATGGCTAAAGTTGTGAAAAGTCTGCACAGGAATTTTGGGGTATGACGGACGATCCAAGGATCAATTGAGGAAACGCTGGTCAGACCTGAAATTGAGGGAGCAGGATCAGTACAGAAAGATCAAGAGAGTTCATCAAAAAAGTAAGTAGTTGTCTTGTGTTCCTATTATTATTATTATTACTTGCATGCTGCTTCATGTGCTTTTCTGGCAAGTTTCAGGTTCGTGGGCATAGTAATCGTTCGTAGTAAACATTGTTCGTTCGCCCACTAATACGATGTTTCTGGCAGATGCAGGTTAACTACATTTGTTCATGCCTATTTGTATTAAAAGAAGTTTGTTGTCTAGATGGGTTTGTAACTATAATGAAATGCAAACTTGATGCAGTGTAAGGAGAGGACACTCAGCAGCTGTTTACACATCTGAACGCAGGAGCACTAGTGTGGGACACCAGAACACCCTTTTAAGAGTGTCCCAACCAGGTGCTCCAGTGGATACCAGGGGTGTCTCCATATGTGAAAATTGTACAAAAAAGGTAAGTATTCCAGCTTTATAAAGGGAAAAAAATAATGTCTGCAGCTTGGAACTCAAAAAAGACAATTGTATGACACTTACAAGCAATGTTTCATATTACTATTTCTTACATCAAATATCTGTGTGCTAAGTATACCTTTTTTTTTTCAGATAGGGGAGAAAAGACTCGGGACATCTGAGAACACCAGGGACCCCCCACCTCCTAAAGAAAAGGAAATCCCCAAACCATAACCAGAAGATGTGGAGGAAGGAGAGGTTTATGAAGTGGGTGAAATAGTGACCACAACAGTTGAGTGTCTGAGACCACAGCTTCAGGTAATAGATGGATGCGTGCATATTTATAATATATGGTGTGTTTTTTTTTTTATTAGGTGATGTGGATGTTGTGGAAGAAGAATCTAATTTCACAAGTGCAAGTGCACACGTCCTCATCGGGGAGATCATGGTGTGCAATCGTGATTTACAGAAAATCAAGGAAGACATCAATGATGTGGAAAAAAGACTCAAAAACATCATTGATGTTTTAGGCAGAATCTAAAACACCCCAAAATTCTTCTAGTTTGTTTGTATTTTTTTTATTTTCACACATTTTAAATATTTTTTAGAAAGCCAAATTTTGAAAATGCACACAGTGTGTCAACATGTGCTATCTGCCATCGGGGGATATCAAGGCATGCGTTTTGGGGGTGCAACCCCTTCCTCGCAACTAAAGTAGATGAGAGGAAAGGGTTACACCCCCAAAACACATTCATTGATCACCCATGATGGGAGCTAGCACATGTTGACATTAGGCATGGGATCAGGAGGGAAATACCCATTTTGACACTCAATTTGTGTGTATCTTCAAAATTTGGCTTTCACAGGGGTGACATCACCCCATCTGATGAAGGCAATATCAACACAGTTTGGACATACTAATGTCTGATATTGCCTTCACTTTGTCAACGTTGAACTTTGTAAGTTCCTGAGTTGTGTATTGTTTTATGGTTTTAAACATGCCTGTTTTACCACAAAAAAGGCTATTTGTACTGTCAAAAACAAAAATGTTATTACTAAAATATGATGGTTTGTTCAAAAACCCTTTTCTAACGCACATGTGAATGTGCACAGAGTCAAAAGTTTTCTACTCAACAATGTGTGGCTTCTTCTTTCAAAGCTCAATATCATTTTTTGGACTAAGTTGGTGTTTACACTGAAATGGGGGTTATTTACTAAAGGCAAATCCACTTTGCACTACAAGTGCACTTTCAGTGCAGTTTCATGTGCACTTTTGCAGTGCACTTGGAGTGCAAAGTGGATTTTCCTTTAGTAAATAACTCCCACAGTGCTTTATAATTTGCCACAATCATGCCATTTTCGTGACTCACCAAAATTCTTTCATTGTGCTGAAAATTATGTATATTTTTATCAGTAATGCATTACATACATTAACAACAAAAACAAGGTGTGTGTGTGTGTAGCAGACCCACAGCATAATAATAGTTCGCTGAAGAAGAGATTGTCACCTCATGTATCAAATAAATTACATTTGCACTATTGAAGAAAATGGCCAAAAAGAAAAGCCTATTGGAGAACCTAGGAGACAGCTAAAAGAAACACAAGCAGTAAATCAAAGGAAATCTTGTTTCAGTTTTAATCAAAAATGTATTTAAAAAATGTTTCTTAAACATTTTCTGGCATATCAATAGCCCCCCTACCCGCAAAGTACTCCATATATTTGATACGGACCTCGCGGGCGCTTTGGGGGGGCAAGCTAGGACGGCCAGCTTCAAGCTTCATCAGGGTTTGTTCGTTAAGTCCGGCCTCAGGCACAATTGAGGCAACATAGTTCATTGAATTTCTCCTTAAATAGTTGTGGAGAATACAGCATGCAAGGATTATATGGTTAAGTTTATATTCCGCCATGTTGATTGCCGTAAGGAATAGGCGGAACCGGCTGGCCATTATCCCGAAAGCATTCTCCACCACTCTTCTGGCGCTGGCCAGCCGGTAGTTAAAAACCCTCTGGTCCGAGGTGTGGGTTCTCATTGGGAACGGCCGCATCAGGTGATCACCCAGCCCAAACGCTTCATCAGCGACAAAGACAAACGGGAGTCCTTCCACGTTCTCTTCAGCAGGTGGAAATCTCAAGCCACCATTCTGGAGCCGTGTGTAGAACTCTGTCTGGGCGATGACTCCACCATCCGATATCCGTCCATTCTTCCCCATGTCCAAATAGAGAAACTCATATGTCGCCGACACCACCGCCAACATCACAATACTATTAAACCCCTTGTAATTATAATAGCAAGACCCCGAGTTTAGGGGTGGCACGATGTGGACGTGTTTCCCATCAGTTGCCCCTCCGCAGTTGGGAAAGTCCCACCGCTGGGCAAATTGGGAAGCCACAGTCTGCCATTCCTGTGGCATTGAAGGAAACTGTGGAGTCAAACAAGAAAAAGGAACTTAGTAATTAAATATAAGGTCCACTTATCAGATTCCTCACCCTCTCTGATGGCCCATTGTAAAAAATTGAGGGGAGGGGGGTATGTTTTGGACAGGTAACCCTCCCCACTTCATTGAGAGCTGAATGCATAAATAATGTGTTTTACTTTGGCCAGCCCCTCCTTACTTACACTATTGGCAGCCCACTGGACAGGTAAGAAGTGTCATAATACAAAAATATGAATACACACTGTACAAATTGAAGCACTTTTTTACATTCTGCAATTACCTATCAAGATAATAGGAGAACAAAACTTTAAACAGTACCATTTGAAAGTATTCAGGCAAGCCCTTTCACTACATGCTTTGGTGAATTCATACAGAAATCTGACCACAAAAGAGGTAGGTATAGTGTGTGTTTGGCAAAGTCAGCAGATAGAGGATTGGTATCAGTTGACTTAGTGGTTGGGGGGGAGGGAGGGTTCCAAATGATTTTGCCTCTGGCACTCTGCATGAATTTAAGGACACAAATAACATTTGTACACATTTTAGGGGGTGTTTAGGGTAAAGCACTACTATGGAGCTGACAAAATACATTGTTAAGTGACTAGGCTAGGGGTGTTATGCTCCCAGGATAGCATGCTGGGGAGGTTAGTGAAGGCAAATATGCATGAAGGACAAAAAAGAAAGTTTAAAAAATTCAAGCATGCATGAGAAGAAAGGGGACATTCACAGCATATTACAATCATGGTAATTAGGGAATGGTGAAAGAAATACAATACATTAGCAAACATTAAATACATAGAATGTGACGTTAAAGGAGAAAACTTACCCTAATATAGTCCTTCTGCAGGACCTGAATGATGGCAGAACAGGTCTCTGGAATAATGATCCCCAGAGCCTGGGGGGAGATGACTGTCGAGAACTTGATGTCCTGCAGACTTCTCCCTGTCTCCAAGTACCGCAACGTGGCGACTAGCCTCTGCTTGGGAGTGATGGCTTGCCGCATGCAGGTGTCCTGCTTGGTAATATAAGGGGGCAGCAAAGCCAACAGACGGTGAAAAACGGGGTCCGTCATCCGGAGATAATTCCTGAAATCATCAGGATTATTCTCACGGATCTCCCGCAACAAAGGCATGCGAGAGAATTGGTCACGCTGGAGTAACCAATTCTTGGTCCATGAACTCCTCCCCACCCTGTTCATGGACTGGACTTGGGTCAAAGTAAGAACCCCAACACCAAGCCCCTGCGCAGCACAAACTCTACGACGAGTACGTACCCGCAACATGGCTTCAGAACGAACTAACAGAATGCTCTGAAAATCAGAAAGGCCTGAGAAGAGCGAGCTGAAAATCAGAAACGAGCGAACAAGAACACACTGAGAATCAAATACGTACTATAATAAGAATAACACGCACTGAAAAACAAATGCGAACTGACTATATGCACTGAAACCCAGATACGAACCCACAAGCACAAACTGAAGAGCAGTAACGATCGGAAAAGCACAAGGCTGAAAAGCGCGAATCGTCTCTCACCAAACTTCTACTAACACCAGATTAGCAGAAGGAGCCCAAAGGGTGGCGCACTGGCTATTGAACTTCCCTTTTCTAGTGCTGTCGTACGTGTTGTATGTCACTGCGTTCTTGACGTTCGGAATTTCCGTCAAGATTTGTGTGACCGTGTGTATGCAAAACAAGTTTGAGCCAACATCCGTCGGAAAAAAAACATGGATTATGTTGTTGGAATGTGCGATCGCGTGTACGCAGCATTACTGTGAAGAAGCCTTTCCATATGTGGCAGTTCCTTGTCCTTTATAATGACTTTGATGTGAATAACTCTGCACAAAGTTCACTATATGGAGTGGACGCATTTTGGCCGTAAAAGTGCGCTGATGATCATGGAAATTAATCTATTACAGAAATCATAGCTAGAATGCCCACAGCCTGTGAGTGCGATATTTGTCCGACAAACTTTTTTATAAATGGACCTAGTGTTTGGCTGGCCCCATCACTCAGTTTTGTACGGTATCAACAGGGTCAAGATTTTGCTTACTACTGGCTAGAAAATGGGATGGATAGTCTTACTGGTCAGCAGAAAGGTAAAGGAGGTGGCAATACTACAATGTAACCATGCAAGCTGTGGTCACCATTATCTTTATACAGAACCCCAGTATTTTAGGATCTAGGGGCGCTCTGAAAAAAAAGCTGAATGAGCATGCAGGCACCTTAGGGGGAGAACCCCTGTATGATTGGGGTCTAGTTCTGGGCCATATGGAATTCACTGATGATGAAATGCACCTGATTATCATGAATGGCGGTGACAAATATTCAGAAGTGTGAAATTCTGCAGCTAGAATGACAGCAGCAGCACAAGGTGTAACCCATAGCTCCCAACTGTCCCTGATTTCGAGGGACTGTCCCTCATTCGGAACAAAGTCCCTCTGTCACTCTTTCCTCCTCATTTGTCCCTCATTTTGGTCTGATCTATATAGTTATATATAAAATGCACTACTTAGCTATCAAAAAGTGTCTCCCAGGTGATAAATCTTTCATTTAATTTCTAAATTGCGGCATTTGTAAATTCCAAAAACCAATATAAAGTAATGGAAGCGTTAAAAAAGCACCAATTAACCATTCTTTTTTGTACTATTCTCCTTTAATGGGGGTGTGGCAGGGGGGGGGTGTCCTATGCCTGCATACGTTTGCTAATAGCTGTCCCTCATTCCCATCTCAGAAAGTTGGGAGGTGTGTTTTTAATCCTTATACTGGTTGCATTAGTAAATAGGTGGGAAAGTATATTATATTTACTTGCTTTAAACATCTTTTTTACATTTCTTCAGTTCCTTCCTGGTTTCTGGACTAAGCCAAAATGATCTCATACATCCCAGGAGTCTTCATAGTCCTTTGTTTTTTCTATTATTTGGAGGAGGGGCTTTCTCAGCTAAGCACACCCTCCTGTCTGCATGCATGAGCTAAAGGCAGATGGACTCCAGGAAGTAAATGCTACATGAATCATCTGCCCTTCCTCAAGATAGCCACAGCTAACAATAGTTCATGTTGAATAAAAAAGTGAAGTTCTGCTTTAATTTCCTGAGTGCAGCCACAACAGTAGTTTCTAGATGCTGGAAAAGTATTTCCTCACTTAAACCATTCCTGTAGGTAGGAGTGCAAAATAATACTATGGGTATGGAAGACGTGGCATCGGTCGTGGCAGCTGCAGACAATGTTTATTCTGGTGCAGCACAGGAACAGAACATTTTCGAATAAAGTTTTGTACATCTGGTGCTGAGGAGCCCTTGGTAGAAAGAAAGACGCTCCAAGCACTTCTTTTGGCACTGCAAACTAAGTCTCTGGGGTACTTTCACCACTGGATGACCACAGTCACACTATACTTGAAGAAACCTACAGGTATATGATGTGGTTTGCTAACCATCTTCTGGATGCATTTACCAGCATACCAATACTTATTACATACCTCCCAACATTTTGAGATGGGAATGAGGAACGCCTACTAGAAAATGTTTGTAGGCATAGGACACGCCCCCTGCCACACCCCTTTAAAGGAGAAATAACCCCCAAAAAATGTTAATTAAATCCACAGGTGTTTTTTTTTACCACTACTATTCCTTTTTATTGGCTTTTAAAATGTGCAAATGCAGCAATTTAGAAATTGGGTGAAAGGTTTAGCACTGGGAATCACTTTTTGAAAGATAAAAAGTGCATTTTATATACAACTCTATAGATCAGACCAAAATGAGGGACAAATGAGGAGGAAAGAGGGACAGAGGGACATTGCTCCAAATAAGGGACAGTCCCTCGAAATCAGGGACAGTTGGGAGGTGTGTTATACTCTGTGATTAAGTCATATGCAAGAGAGAAAGAGAATAAGTCCATGGCCTGTATGTTGTTGAATTCTTTTGACAGGTCCTCTTTACTTCTGCATAGCCTATGCCTTGGTTCCTGCTAGTCTCTGGAATGCGGAACTTCTTGTGCAGCCTGTCAGCTAATAACTCTTCTGAACTACCGGATTCTGGAGGTTACGTGACACACTGCACAGCAATGTCTATATACACATACCGTCTAAGGACCATTCACTGAACAGCTATCTCAGTAAACATTGTCACATTTTTTTGGGAGTATGTTAAACTGCATTATGACAAGCCACGTGCCAGCGCTTTTGCAAATTAAGTGGATCCGTTCCAAATTCAATATCCATTAGTACATCAATATTGTTATGTTCAATTAGTTTGCATGTTCTCCCTGTGCCTGCGTGAGTTTCCTCCAGGTACTCTGGTTTACTCCTACACTCCAAATACATGCTGGTTGTTTAATTGGCTCCTCTCTAAATTGGCCCTGGTAGGTGTACTGTACATATAAATGTGAATCAAAGACTGAAGACACATTACATGAGACTGCTAGAGATCATTTCTATAAACAGGGTGATAGGGGAAAAAAATTGTCTACAGAGACCCCAAGGGCCGCTCAAAAGGGGCCAAAGGGCCTCATACGGCCCCTGGGCGACAGGCTGGGCACCAGGGATGTAGTGTATGTAACACATTGCACATTGTAATTGACAACACATCTTGTTATATGAAAGTGACAGTTTAGAACTTTCAAATGTATTACCCTAACCCAAGTAAAGGGTGTCACCAGGGGCATTAAAGTAAACCTGTCATTTGCCCTCCCCTTCCTGCATATACTTACTATCTTTCGCTGCCTAGAAAGAAAGAGAAATATGGGAGCATGCGACTCTCATCCCTTCCTATGATGTAGCACTGCCTTAGCGGACACGTGGGAGCAGGGAGAGGGTCCTTAGCCTAGTATAAGCTATAACAAGATCAACTTAGATCTTACATAGAACTGCTACTCTTCTTCCTTCCTTATGCTGAGCAGTGAAAGTGAAGGAAATCAGAGTATAGCCAGCTAAGGCCCCAGTCACACCTCGGTGCCCTGGAAACACATGAAGAAACGTGCATTTCTGCACACGCTCCCCAAAATAGGTAAAAAATGCTACAAAACACGCATTGTGCTTTGGGTGCCATTAATTCTTAAGCAGCTTTTCTCCTGGCACCAACACACTGCAATGTATACACCAACACATGACACACACACTGCAATGTATACACCAACACATGACACACACACTGCAATGTATACACCAACACATGACACACACACTGCAATGTATACACCAACACATGACACACACACTGCAATGTATACACCAACACATGGCACACACACTGCAATGTATACACCAACACATGACACACATACACACTGCAATGTATACACCAACACATGACACACACACACTGCAATGTATACACCAACACATGACACACACACTGCAATGTATACACTAACACATGACACACACTGCAATGTATGCACCAACACATGACACGCACTGCAATGTATACACCAACACATGACACACACACACTGCAATGTATACACCAACACATGACACACACACACTGCAATGTATACACCAACACATGACACACACACACTGAAATGTATACACCAACACATGACACACACACACTGCAATGTATACACCAACACATGACACACACACTGCAATGTATACACCAACACATGACACACACGCTGCAATGTATACACCAACACATGACACACACACACTGCAATGTATACACCAACACATGACACACACACACACACTGCAATGTATACACCAACACATGACACACACACACTGCAATGTATACACCAACACATGACACATACTGCAGCCTGCATGTTACACACTACAATGTTGGATCATGTGCAGATCTCTGCTTGTCATGTGTTACAATCACACTACAATGTTGGATCATGTGGAGTTCTCTGCTTGTCATGTGTTACAATCACACTATAATGTTGGATTATGTGGGTTTCTCTGCTTGTCATGTGTTACAATCACACTACAATGTTGGATCATGTGGAGTTCTCTGCTTGTCATGTGTTACAATCACACTATAATGTTGGATTATGTGGGTTTCTCTGCTTGTCATGTGTTACAATCACACTACAATGTTGTATTATGTGGATTTCTCTGCTTGTCATGTGTTAGGATCCCTAGGAGTTTTCAGTCTATTGATGGGTCCCCTCCCCACCCCAGTCCATGCTGTGCAGGTAGGTGGAGAGTGAAATTGCGTGGAGGGGAGGCCCAAGAAAATGTTTGCCCAGGGTCCAATCAATATTAAAGGTGGTCCTGACTGGATACTGCAAAATAAAGGTAGAAAAACTGGGATTATTTCATTTTGAGACATAAGGCTGAATTTAGCTTACATTAAAGTGGTTGTTAACCCACAGGGTTGAATTTACACTATCCTCTCTGTTTATTCATGTAATGTCCCAGTGTCTTTGCAAGCTGCTGCTTGCTCCTGGGATGGAGTGCTTGTCTGGCAGCTGTTTGAGCTAACCCCAGGATTTATAACGAGCCCACCGGAGTTCTTGGCTATGACACAGGGTATCTTATGCCATTATTGGACACCTGTCTCCAGCGATCCTTCCATCCAGCTGACCAGTATATTTACCCTCGTGCAGGGACTGCCTGTGTGACCTGACTGATATACTCGGGGGTCCACTCTTTGAGGTGAGCGGTTAGGACTCAATGTTGGTGGAGGCTGTCACACGATCACCCTGTTTGTCATCCTTAGGACCACCGTTTATGGACATTTGATGGTGCTTTTTACACTATGAACTCTCTCCTATTATTAATTTTTGATTTTTTTTTTTTTTTTTTGTTTTTTTTTTTTTCTTTTATCCACTTCAGCGAAAGTTTTCCGAGAGACATTATTTCAACTTTATGTGTCAAATTTTATCTCTTCTCCTTTTTCACATCATTGTGGATTGTTTCCGTCACATCTTTATTATTTTTCCCTTCTAGGATAATCTTAAATAATTTTAAAAACCGACGACAAAACGCCTTCTATAATTATAAACCCTATTTTTATCTTAATCTCTCTCAGTCCCTCTTATTTCCCCCCGCCCCCCCTCCCCCTCGCCCCCCCCCCCTCCCCCTCCCCTGTGTCTGGTCCGTTCCTTTATGTTGTTTATTTATCCACTTGGCTCTGCACCTATTCTTTCTTTTATCCTATCTAAATAAATATCCGAGACTTTAGTTTTTCCAACTTTCCCATCTACTATTATCCCCTTTCTCTCCTCCTTCCATTAATTTTTGATTTATTGGATTAGTTTTGTATTGTTTTTGTCTTGTTTGTCTATGCTCTGCACTGTTTTTTCTACATTTATTTACGGACATGGAGCTGACAGGCAGGGAGGGGAGAGAGGACAGAGGAGAGCACAACAGAGCTGAGGATGACGGAGGCACGTAAGCTGACCAGGGCTCGACAGCCATGATAAACCGTGGTCAGTTTACAAAGAGGAGGGCAGAAACTGGAAGAATCAGCCAGGTATTTCAGGTGTTACAGGGGGCCAAATGACACAGCACAAGCACTGTGCAGTATAACATGCTTTAACCACCTCCCGCCCATGCTATAGCCAAATGACGGCTACAGCACGGGCCTTAATTGCTGGGAGGGGGTTAATAGATTTCCTCCCGTGCATGAGCTGCCTGCGTGCCCCCTGCGGGGGCGCGCTCTGTGATCACAGAGTCAATGAGATCCCGGCCCCTTACCATGTGATCAGCTGATCCTGTGATATAAACAGAAGATCGGTAACCGGCTTTTTTCTTTTCCTCACGCTATGGGAAAAAAAAGCAGATCACTGGCTTCTGACAGAAAGACATCGGTCACAAACAGGGAGAGGCACTGCTGCTATGCAGTGCCCTCCAGTGCCACCTGTCAGTGCCACCTACAGGTGAATATCAGTGCCGCCTACCAGTGCCACCTACCAGTGCCACCTATCAGTGCCCTTCAGTGCTGCCCATCAGTGCCACCAATCAGTACTGCCTCATTAGTGACCACCAGTGCCACCTATCAGTGCCCATCAGTGCGCCTTATCAGTGCCTATCTGTGCAGCCTATCAGGGCCCATTGGTGCAGTCTTTCAGTGCCCATCAGTGCTGCCTCATCAGCACACATCAATGAAGGAGAAAAATGACCTGTTTTCAAAATGTTATAACAAACTATGAAACTGGTTTAAGTTTTTTCAAAATTTTGGGTCTTTTTTCATTTTTTAGCAAAAAATAAAAAACCCAGTGGTGATTAAATACCACCAAAAGAAAGCTATATTTGTGTGAAAAAAAATTATAAAAATTTCATTTGGGTACAGCGTTGCATGACTGCGCAATTGTCATTCAAAGTGTAACAGTGCTGAAAGCTGAAAATGAAAGGAACAGGATCTTTTTTTTTTTTTTTTTTGGGTTAAAAAATGCTTTAATGATTGCAGGGGAAAACTTAAGTATTAGGCTTTACTTCCACTTTAAATGAGCTTATGTATCAAGTGCAGCGCCAGCAAATATAAAGTGACAATTAAATCACAATGTTAATGATTTGAAAATGAAGTTCCACAATGTCCAAAATAAATCTGTACATGAATAAGAAAAATCTGTAAATCTGGTGTAGCCACTTTAATATATAAATAGGTGCAGTATTCAAAACCGTGTCCAAGAAACTGTCCACCATATTCAAATAAAGTGCAAACTCACCAGAAATAATGCCTGCCGTGGCAGCAGCATGTGCGCCTTTAAACATCCTTCTGTGAGCGTGGCAACGATCAATCTCACCTGGTACCTTAACGTGGACTCTTACCTCCATGTGGTGTGTCTCTCAGGGAAAATGTTATCTAAGTTTTATGATTGTAGAGTGACATCTTTATTATTGTATTTTTTCTAAACTTTCTTCAAACATTACTCAAATTTAATGGGGCCTTTCTAGGTTATCTCATTAAAGACTAAAAGTGTTCTGCACTCTAGTGATCTTTGATTTTTTAAATGTTTTTTTTTTTTTCATAAGAAACTTTATTAGTACCTTCTGAAATCACACAAGATACAGAAATGGCAGTAGGCCAAAATTCTTTTTAAAAATGTGATATTGTCTGAGCTAGTATTCCAATCCCGCTTGGTAAATTTTGGCCAATTACAGGAGGGTGTGCTTTTGTCGGATTTGGTGTTTTCTATCTTCTTTAGGCG
The DNA here is from genome assembly GCF_042186555.1 of Aquarana catesbeiana. Taxonomy (NCBI): domain Eukaryota; kingdom Metazoa; phylum Chordata; class Amphibia; order Anura; family Ranidae; genus Aquarana; species Aquarana catesbeiana. The sequence continues at coordinate 159,987,920 of NC_133333.1, forward strand.
CTTTAAAGCTGGATATATAAATTCAGTTTTTTCCATTCAACCAGCGAAAAAGCTTGCGGGAATGTGATTTCCTGCTATGTCCACACATACAAACAGCAAATCAAATCTTCACTGGTGAATCCAGTAACTCCTTTCACACCATAATGCAGATAAAAACTAACCACAACACATCAAAAACATGTGCACCTTGATGTGCATGTAACATGCATTTTCGTGCGCATTTTTCTCAACGTCACCGTGTTTTAATGTCATCCTGTCAGGGCCGTCTTTAAGGCAGGGCAAAAGGGGCGGCTGCCCTGGGTTCTATCATTGCTGTGGGGCCCAAAGCAGCTACCTCATACTTACCAACTATCCCAGTTTAAATTCCCTTGTCCCTTGAAGTTTTAGTCCTGTGCTGTGTCCCAATATCTCAGTGTGAAGTGCTGCTACTAATGCTGCCCAGCTCTGCCCTATTGATAAATATAAAGTGATCTCGCGCAGAAATATAAAGTGCAATAATAAACAAAAATCACAGTACAATTCTCCTAAAGAGTGAAAAAAGTCTGAAAGTCTTTAAGTGCAATTGGTGGCAGCTTCACAAAAGAGCATACAAAAATGTGTGCAAAAATGTAATAACAAGTGTCCAGTTCATGTACAAGATACTGCAATATAGTGAAAATCAAAAAATAAGTGTATATGTGTAAGTGTCCATTCTACCTAACGGCCCCCTCAATGGTTTTTAACCATGTTGCCACAAAAAAATGGCTGCCAATGCGGCTCACATAGATAACCAACAAAATGGCCGCAAGGTAAACATTGAGCGGACCACAAGAAAAAGGCTGCTATAACACTTCCAGTTTCATCGTATATAAACAATGCCTGTACGGCCAATCCAGTTCCCCAGATGAAGTCATGAGACGTGACGTAACGCGTAGGGAGTAGCTGGAATCAGACATGCACCGGAAGTGACGTAAGGAGGTGCTACAAACGCCGGTTTTAATATCCTTGCCCGTTTTTTTTGTCAATCATGTAAGAGTCCACCCTATTGACCCTTAATAAACGCACCTTATTATTTTTAACCTACTACACTATTGGAGGCACTTTGTTCTTTTTTTCTCATTTTGGTTGTATTTATTACCGGAGTATACTGGGACGGCTTAGTGGAGGATCCCTATAGCTGGAGAAGTTACCCTTGGCCCCATGACTAGTGTATGAAAGGTGGAAAAGGACCCAATAGGATGCGGTGGAGAGTCTCATTTACTCTTTGATGCTACTTACCATAATACATGAGGTGAGAGTTCTGTGAGACTGATGTTCTAGGAAGCTATCTATGGAGTCATTTATGGACATATATGGTTGCTGATTCACTCACGCAACAGTACACCACCTGTGTTCACCACTTTATTTCTCCCGTATTATCTATTCTACCTGGAAGATTTGAAAACATTTATTGATTCCTTTTTGTGGAGAATTGTTTTATACACTTATTTTTTGATTTTCACTATATTGCAGTATCTTGCACATGAACTGGACACTTGTTATTACATTTTTGCACACATTTTTTATGCTCTTTTGTGAAGCTGCCACCAGTTGCACTTAAGACTTTCAGACTTTTTTCACTCCTTAGGAGAATTGTACTGTGATTTTTGTTTATTATTGCACTTTATATTTCTGCGCGAGATCACTTTATATTTATCTTTTATTTTTGTGTATTGTGAACACTACTAGGTCTTGCTGCAGATATATATTTTTTATTCTGTTTATATAGCTCATCATTTGTAGGGGTTTATGTCGGCCATACACGGTTCGAATTTCGAAAGGATTTTCTTTCGAAAATCGTATCAAAGAATTTTCGTACGAATTTCGCACCATTAGTGGGCTGCAACATCGGCCGATTTTCGTGCAGCAATCAAATTTGAGGAATCGGACATGTTGGAAATTTTTTGAAAAACGAACGATTTTCGAATCAATGATGGGAGAATCGTGCGAGAAATGTAACAAGAAAAGAAAATTTACGGAGAGAAAAGAAGATTCCCGCCCACGAAAATTCTTTTCTGTAGCAACATGAGGTGAAATTGAAGGCTTGGTCGGCCGAATTTCGAAAATCAATGGTGTCATCATCGGATCACAAAAAAAAAAAAATGAACTTTCAGATTTTGAAAAGAAAATTAATTCGAAATTCGACCATGTATGGCCTGCTTTAGACACATTCACTTATTACTCCCAGTAGCGCGAGGGCCATTTAACACTCTCAGCTCTGCCCTATTGTTGTGTACAGATGACTCACCTGCAGACCCTGTGTTTACATGTAAATAACCGGCATTTAAATGTACAAAGCGGCTGCTATCATATGTAAATAGCCATGGACCAGCGGCATCCATATGTAAATAGAGGCGGCATTCATGCCCCCCTGAGGTCATATCCACCATCACCTATACTGAATGCTGCCCACTTGGGATATAAAGGGGCATGCTTGAAAGCCCTGCCTCCAACTGTGGTCATTCAGTCTAACATCAGCCTGTTCTGCAAAGGTAAGCAAATTGGTGTGTGTGTGTGTGGGGGGGGGGGGGGTAGTGTGGGGTGTGCAGAGGTAGGCAGAGAAGGATTTACAGTTTGGGGTGCACAGGTGAGCAAGGAGGGGATGTATGGAGGTAAGGAAGGTGAGTGCAAAGATGAGCAGAGGAGGCAGGTAGAGTTAAAGGGGTGGAGGTTTGGAGTGGAGAGGATGGGGGAGGTTTGGGGTACAGAAGTTAGCAGGGGTTTTAGGATGAAAAGGTGTACTGACAGGGTGGATAAAGATGTAGATCGCATGTAGGGCAGCCCAATTATTTCAATGGGCTGCTCTATGCGCAAGAAAGTCCCTAACGCTTTCTCAAAATCACACGGTTGCACATCACATGTCGGTAGATGCGTGAGGGTGTCATTAACAATTAATGGCACTGCTGTGTATCTGCTAAAGGGCAGCACATTTCTTTGGTGTCAGGAAAGTGATTTTGCATGTGTTCCCGACACACACAAATGTGAACGCAGGCTAAATGTCTCAGTTACATTGGTGGTGGTCAGTGTAAATCTTGTCATTATATTGGTGCTTGGTGCAGAATCCTTTCATTCACACTAGTGGCCAGTGTGAAGGCCCCCCTTACATTAGTGGTCAGTGTAAATCCCCATTACATTGGTGGTTACTGTAAATGCTCCTATTACATTAGTGGTCAGTGTAAATCCCCTTTACATTGGTGGTCATTGTAAATCTTCTCATTACATTGGGGCTTGGTGTACAATCCTTTTATTCACACTAGTAACCATTGTGAAGGCCCCCCTCCTCACATTGGTGGTTACTTCTATTACATTAGTGGTCAGTGTAAACCCCTAATACATTGGTGGCCAGTGTTGAAACTCCTCATTATATTGGTAAAAAAATCAGCATTGCCATTGATAGCACCCTCCCCTCCCCCCAGCACTGCCACTGATCCCAGGAGTTCTAGGATCCCAAGGAGTTTTCTGTCTATTGATGGGTCCCCTCACCACCCCAGTCCATGGTGTGCAAGCAGGTGGAGACTGAAATTGCATTAAGGGGGCCCAAGAAAATGTTTGCCCAGGGTCCAATCAATATTAAAGACAGCCTTGCATCCTGTGAAGTGACAGGTAATCCTGGCAGACAGTGGCAGCTGGTGATGATATTTTTTTGGGGGGCGCAAACCTCTCCATGTCCTTTCCTGCCCATCCTTGGCTGTCACGGCTCCCGAGACCTGGCGGGTTGCGAAACCAGAAGTGATGTGATAGCGAATTCTGACTCGATATAGTCAAAAGTGGGAGGGTTAAACAATGCCTCAGGCTCTAGTCACATGCTTGTTTAATATTGATGGACCTAATAGACTTGTATTAATCCGGTGCCCCGCAGTGCACTTGCACACACATAGAACGATTTATTTTTAAATACATCATAATATGACTAACGTTTTTTAACTTTAAGATGGTAAAAAAAAGTTAGTCTAATTATCATTTATTTAAAAATAAATCGTTCTTTTAATCGTTTTCCTATTGGTCACAGCTTTGGGGGGCGGCGCCTCTGCTCCCCTTGTGGACCCGCAGCCACTGCTGGCTGGGTTAAAATGCTAACAACAATTTGCCTTTGATTTGTTTACTTTCAGTTGCCTAGTACCTACACTCTATTGTCAAAAGTATTGGGACACCTGCCTTTACAGGCACGTGAACTTTAATGGCATCCCAGTCTTAGGACCCTTTCACACGATAAGCCAAACTCGGATCCGCCGAGTGGGCCACCCATTGACTCCTACGGGCAGGCGGAGATGTGTCCGCTGACACCCGCCTGCCATTCCATCCGCTCAAGACAGACATATGGCGATACGTTCGCCATCCATCTGGCGGATCGGATGGGATCTGATGAAAACAGACATGCTGTCCGTTTTCCTCTGATCTCCCCATAGAAATCAAAGGGCTCTGACAGGTCCCTCCCCGCTCAGTGAGCAGATACGGACCTGTCATCCGCCGGCTCAGCGGGGATCAACAGAGCGATCTCCCTCTGAGCTGGCAGAGCCCGCTGAGCGGATCCGTCCTGTGTGAAAGGGGCCTTCGTTCGTAGGGTTCACTATTGAGTTGACCCTCTCTTTGCAGCTATAACAGCGTCAACTCTTCTGGGAAGGATGTCGACAAGTGCGTCTATGGGAATGATTGACCATTCTTATAGAAGTGCATTTGTGAGGTCAGGTACTGATGTTGGATGAGAAGGCCTGGCTAGCAGTCTCTGCTCTAATTCATCCCAAAGGTGTTCTAACGGGTTGAGGTCAGGACTCTGTGCAGGCCAGTCAAGTTCCTCCACCCCAAACTCGCTCATCCATGTCTTTATGGACCTTGCTTTGTGCACTGGTCCAAATCATTTGGTGGAGGGGGGATTATGGTGTGGGGTTGTTTATCAGGGGTTGGGCTTGGCCCCTTAGTTCCAGTGAAGGGAACTCTTAAAGTGTTTGTTAAGGCATTTCTATAAGACTATGCCAGCCCCTCTATTGGAGGCTGGCATAGCACACTATGTAATTTGTTTTGAAAAAAGAGTGTTCTTAATACCGAATTTGAGCTGTCTCCAGGCCTGGTCACATGACTCGCGGCCGCTTTACAGCTCCGGTGGATGTCTTCTGCGGGAGGAGCTGTGATCTCCCTCTGACGTCAGCCAAGGAGATGATGTGGCCGCTTGTCTCCTCCGCAGAATCCATCCATCGGAGCTGTAAAGCGGCTGTGAGTCATGTGACCAGGCCTGAAGACAGCTCAAATTCGGTATTTAGAACACTCTTTTTTCAAAACAACTTACAAAGTGTGCTATGCCAGCCTCTAATAGAGGGTCTGGCAGTGACAATTTTAGTTTTTTTTTTTTTTACAATAATAGTGGCCGGGAGGGGGGGGGCCTGCAGACAGAGAGGGAGATGACAGGCAGGAAGGAAGGGGTGAGGGGGGAGAGAGGAGAGCTGAGAGCAGGCAGCGTATGATGGAGGGACACACTCTGACCACGGTGGTCATGATTTCCGTGGTCAGCGCAGAGAGGGCATACAGGAAGTGCCAGGTTCAGGGAGGTTTTTTTACAGATTGGAGGGGGGCAGATTACACAGCACAAGCGCTGTGCTGTGTAATCTGCTTTAAGGGACCAGGATCTGTATATATTTTTTGGGTTAACAAACGCTTTAAGGCATCAGCATACCAAGACGTTTTGGACAATTTCATGCACACAACTTTGTAGGAACAGTTTGGGGACGACCCCTTCATGTGCCATCATGACAGAGCACCAGTGCACAAAGCAAGGTCCATAAAGACATGGATGAGATTCACAGTTTTTAATTGAATCGAATGTGGAAATGTGTGAATCTTGGATGAAAACATTGATGGACCCTTAAAGCCTTATTCAATCACACTGCCGCTCTCCGGGAATGTGTGCAGAAACCTGGAATGTGTGAAAGATGCATTAAAAAAAATGTGCCTCGTGCTTGGGGTGCCAATAATCGTTAAAGTTCCGCCCGCCCCTTTAAAAAATAAAAGTCAGCAGCTACACATACTGCAGCTGGTGACTTTTAATATTAGGAACTTATCTGTCCTGGAGTCCAGCGATGTCGGCACCGCAGTTGTAGTTTACATCGGCTGGTCGGGTGCTGCCGTTGCCGGTGAGGGAACTCGGCAGTGTAGCTTTTTGGCTTGACGGCCAGGTCTCTACTGCGCATGCACGAAGCGCACTGCGCTCTCTCACTGGCCTGGCAGAAGGGGAGGGAGGAGGAGGGCCAAGCTACTGAAGTAGTTCACTGTGGCCCGGACTCCTGAAAGTAGGGAAGGGGACATGTCAAAAACAGGTCCCCATTCCCCCCTGAAAGGTGCCAAATGTGGCACTGGAATAAGCGGAAGTTCAACTTTTGGATAGAACTCTGCTTTAATGGCACAGCAATGGCGGGCAGTGCCTATTTGCGCACTATAAACGGGTGATTAAGAAAAGTGCGAAGCTCTACGCCTGAAAAGGTGGAGCTTCTTGGACGCTTTTGTTACACATTGTGCAGTCCATTCACATGAATAGACAATCCTATGTGAGACATTCACGAAAATCGCACAGAAACGCGTGACTACCCTATGCTAGGCATGAATGGGGCCCAAGTGAGCATTTCTTGTATCTTTATTAATACTGCACACCTCCCAACATTTTAAGATGGGAATGAGGGACACCTACTAGCAAAGGTATGTAGGCATAGGACACGCCTCCTGCCACACCCCCTTAAAGGAGAATTAACCCAAAGAAAATGTAAATTAAATCCATGAGTGTTTTTTTTACCACTATTCCTTTTTATTGGCTTTTAAAATTTACAAATGCAGCAATTTAGAAATTGGATGAAAGGTTTAGCACTGGGAAACACTTTTTGAAGGATAAAAGGTGCATTTTATATACAACTATATAGATCAGACCAAAGTGAGGGACAAATGAGGAGGAACGAGGGACAATCAGGGACAGTCCCTCGAAATCAGGGACAGTTGGGAGCTATGATCACCGTGTTTATTATAGGGAATGTTCGGTGACATCCGTATTGTGAAATTAAAACTTCAGTGTTATCCCCGGAATTACCTTTTTCTTTCCTCCCCTCCCCCTCCACACACAATACACCATCTGTAACCATGACAATTTCCCAGCACTCTCGTCACGTCACGACTCTCAGGCTCATCATGTGACCTCTCCTGCCCTGCCCTGATTCTATTTTCAGAAACGACATCTGGAACGTCACGTACTTTCCATCAAACCACGCCCCCTTTCACTATTGGATCGTTCTGGAATGACGTAATGACGGCGGAGCCTTTATATACACTGTAGACGAAACATTCTCCATTTTTCCCCGCTTACAACACAGATAGAGACGAATCGAGTGAACGGCCAGATGACCAGGCATGGATTATAGCGCTTTACTAGAAGAGACACCGCGGTTCTCCCCAATGCTTTGTGTGCTTTGTCAGAGGAAAGTCAGGAGAGCTTGTGTCCCCGACTTCGGTTATCACCGCGTTATCGACCAACCCCTGACCCAGGAGAGAACTACCAACGTCTGCTGGAGCGCCTTCGTCACAGGCTGACCTCTGGAAGCCCCGACAGGTAGGTGACTGAGTCCATGAGGGGGGGACCGAGGGACTACAATACCCAGCATGCTTTGCTGCTCAGACTGGGGACTCCTCGGGCACTAGGGGGCAGCAGAGTGCCAGCTCACCTTCTGATATGGGCCATGCTGGGTCCCCCCCCCCACACACCTTCCATCACTCACCTTCTAATATGGGCCCCCCCCCCACACACCTTCCATCACTCACCTTCTAATATGGGCCTCCCCCCCACACACCTTCCATCACTCACCTTCTAATATGGGCCTCCCCCCCCCCCCCCCACACACCTTCCATCACTCACCTTCTAATATGGGCCTCCCCCCCCCCCCCCCACACCTTCCATCACTCACCTTCTAATATGGCCTCCCCCCCCCCCCCCCCACACACCTTCCATCACTCACCTTCTAATATGGGCCTCCCCCCCCCCCCCCCCCCACACACCTTCCATCACTCACCTTCTAATATGGGCCTCCCCCCCCCCCACACACCTTCCATCACTCACCTTCTAATATGGGCCCCCCCCCCCCCACACACCTTCCATCACTCACCTTCTAATATGGGCCTCCCCCCCACACACCTTCCATCACTCACCTTCTAATATGGGCCTCCCCCCACACACCTTCCATCACTCACCTTCTAATATGGGCCTCCCCCCCCCCCCCCCCCCCCCCCCCCCCACACACACCTTCCATCACTCACCTTCTAATATGGGGCCTCCCCCCCCCCCCCCCCCCACACACCTTCCATCACTCACCTTCTAATATGGGCCTCCCCCCCCCCCACACACCTTTCCATCACTCACCTTCTAATATGGGCCTCCCCCCCCCCCCCCCCCACACACCTTCCATCACTCACCTTCTAATATGGGCCTCCCCCCCCCCCCACACACCTTCCATCACTCACCTTCTAATATGGGCCCCCCCCCCACACACCTTCCATCACTCACCTTCTAATATGGGCCTCCCCCCCACACACCTTCCATCACTCACCTTCTAATATGGGCCTCCCCCCCCCCCCCACACACCTTCCATCACTCACCTTCTAATATGGGCCTCCCCCCCCCCCCCCCCACACCTTCCATCACTCACCTTCTAATATGGGCCTCCCCCCCCCCCCCACCCCACACACCCCTTCCATCACTCACCTTCTAATATGGGCCTCCCCCCCCCCCACACACCTTCCATCACTCACCTTCTAATATGGGCCCCCCCCCCCCCACACACACCTTCCATCACTCACCTTCTAATATGGGCCCTCCCCCCCACACACCTTCCATCACTCACCTTCTAATATGGGCCTCCCCCCCCCCCCCCCCCCCCCCCCACACCTTCCATCACTCACCTTCTAATATGGGCCTCCCCCCCCCCCCCCCCCCACACACCTTCCATCACTCACCTTCTAATATGGGGCCTCCCCCCCCCCACACACCTTCCATCACTCACCTTCTAATATGGGCCTCCCCCCCCCCCCCCCCCACACACCTTCCATCACTCACCTTCTAATATGGGCCTCCCCCCCCCCCCCCACACACCTTCCATCACTCACCTTCTAATATGGGCCTCCCCCCCCCCCCCCACACACCTTCCATCACTCACCTTCTAATATGGGCCCCCCCCCCCCCCACACACCTTCCATCACTCACCTTCTAATATGGGCCTCCCCCCCCCCCCCCCCCACACACCTTCCATCACTCACCTTCTAATATGGGCCTCCCCCCCCCCCCCCCCCCACACCTTCCATCACTCACCTTCTAATATGGGCCTCCCCCCCCCCCCCCCCCCCCCCACACACCTTCCATCACTCACCTTCTAATATGGGCCTCCCCCCCCCCCCACACACCCTTCCATCAACTCACCTTCTAATATGGGCCTCCCCCCCCCCCCCCCACACACCTTCCATCACTCACCTTCTAATATGGGCCTCCCCCCCCCCCCCCACACACCTTCCATCACTCACCTTCTAATATGGCCCCCCCCCCCCCCCCCCCCCCCCACACACCTTCCATCACTCACCTTCTAATATGGGCCTCCCCCCCCCCCCCCCACACACACCTTCCATCACTCACCTTCTAATATGGGCCTCCCCCCCCCCCCCCCCCCCCCCCCCCCCCCACCTTCCATCACTCACCTTCTAATATGGGCCTCCCCCCCCCCCACACACACCTTCCATCACTCACCTTCTAATATGGGCCTCCCCCCCCCCCCCCACCACACACCTTCCATCACTCACCTTCTAATATGGCCCCCCCCCCCCCCCCCCCCCCCCACACACCTTCCATCACTCACCTTCTAATATGGGCCTCCCCCCCCCCCCACACACCTTCCATCACTCACCTTCTAATATGGGCCTCCCCCCCCCCCCCCCCCCACACACCTTCCATCACTCACCTTCTAATATGGCCTCCCCCCCCCCCCCACACACCTTCCATCACTCGCCTTCTAATATGGGCCTCCCCCCCCCCCCACACACCTTCCATCACTCGCCTTCTAATATGGGCCTCCCCCCCCCCCCCACCCCACACCTTCCATCACTCGCCTTCTAATATGGGCCTCCCCCCCCCCCCCACACACCTTCCATCACTCACCTTCTAATATGGGCCTCCCCCCCCCCCCCCACACACACACCTTCCATCACTCACCTTCTAATATGGGCCTCCCCCCCCCCCCCCCCCACACACCTTCCATCACTCACCTTCTAATATGGGCCTTCCCCCCCCCCCCACACACCTTCCATCACTCACCTTCTAATATGGGCCTCCCCCCCCCCCCCCCCCACACACACCTTCCATCACTCACCTTCTAATATGGGGCCTTCCCCCCCCCCCCACACACCTTCCATCACTCACCTTCTAATATGGGCCTCCCCCCCCCCCCCCACACACCCCTTCCATCACTCACCTTCTAATATGGGCCTCCCCCCCCCCCCCACCTTCATCACTCACCTTCTAATATGGGCCTCCCCCCCCCCCCCCCCACACCCCTTCCATCACTCACCTTCTAATATGGGCCTCCCCCCCCCCCCCCCCCACCTTCCATCACTCACCTTCTAATATGGGCCTCCCCCCCCCCCCACACACCTTCCATCACTCACCTTCTAATATGGGCCTCCCCCCCCCCCCACACCCCCTTCCATCACTCACCTTCTAATATGGGCCTCCCCCCCCCCCCACACACCTTCCATCACTCACCTTCTAATATGGGCCTCCCCCCCCCCCCCCCACACCTTCCATCACTCACCTTCTAATATGGGCCTCCCCCCCCCCCCCCCCCCACACCTTCCATCACTCACCTTCTAATATGGGCCCCCCCCCCCCCACACCTTCCATCACTCACCTTCTAATATGGGGCCTCCCCCCCCCCCCCCCACACACACACCTTCCATCACTCACCTTCTAATATGGGCCTCCCCCCCCCCACACACCTTCCATCACTCACCTTCTGATATGGGCCATGCTGGGTCCCCCCCACACACCTTCCATCACTGATTATAGAGCAGAACCTGCTATTCCTGCATGTCCATGTTGGGAAGAGGGGGGACACCTCTCCCGCCACCTGTAAAAGTGATCTTGCGGCAAATCCGCTGCTGGAAACAGTTTTATCTGAAAGCCAGCTGCCTAAATGAAAAAATGATGAGGTTATGGAAGATTAGCTGCTGCTATAACAATGGTATTCATCAAAATCATGATGCCCATTCTCATTTAGGCGGTCGGCAAGTGGTTAAAGCGAAGAAGCGTTAAACCCCCTACTAGGTTGTTTGTGTATCTTTGTGGGAACCACTTCCTGTCCCAGAGACACAACAGCAAGTTGGAGGAAGTCTTCTAAAATCAGGGGGTTGTCCCTGGAACTGCTATGAAGACTTCCCCCTCACCTCTTGTTCTAGGAACAGATCGATCACGGTCATCTACCGCTGTAGTTGATCACGGTCATCTACCGCTGTAGTGTTTTGTATAAACCAACAACCTGTGCCCGCCATGTAAGCCATGCTATCCACTTGTGTCCAGCATCTGTTGGGTAGAATGTCTTTATTTTGAGTGAACTTGACAATCCTTTTTTTGGAGCATCCGGGCCCTGCCAGTGTTTTTTCATCCCACCCCTGTTGAGGTTCACATTTGTTCCATGGTCAGTTGATGCTGAAAGCACATCTGCTTTGTACATTCCACTGAGGTCATGTGGCAGAGCTGCTGAGGGAGGTGCAGGAAGCAGAATGGACTCTGAATTAGCACATGTCATGAGTAATCTCTTCCAGTACAACCCCCTCCCTGATGTATCTGTGGCAACAAAGCAGAAGTAGATTTTAAAGGCTCTTTAAATAAGAACTGTGGTGGATTGTATAATGTAGTGACAGCAGAATTCCTAATGAGGCAGCATAATTTTTGATGTATGTCCATTTTTGGGCTGATGTCTTTTCTACCAGTTGAGGTATTTTCTAGAGGTTACGCCCAAATCATGCTCATTGTACTACAGCGGGGGTCTCCAATTGTTCTAAACAAAGGGCCAGTTTATGTCCTTCAAACTTTAGGGGGGCTGGACTGTGGCAAGCGGGAGTAGAAAATGTGTGTCTTTTTGGTATTATAGTGAAAATGTGTCCCATCGTTGGTCAGTGGGAGAAACGGTGCCCTGTTAGTGTCAGGAACTATGCCTCACTGTTGCTGAGTGGGGGGAGTAATGCCCCAAGGGCACAAGTTACCTCTAATAATGTCTTGTCTTATCCCTGATCGCAGCTGTTTACTGTACAATTCAGTTTCATGCTGAATATTATACAACAGCACTAATTTCCAGGCCCTATAATTGAGCTTCAGCTCTTGTAGTAACTTGATCCTTCACAAAACCTCTTCTATTCTCTTGACAGAATACAAAACTTTTTAGTGTACTCCAGTTAGATTTGTTAGACTGAAGTCTGAGTAGATGGGCTTGTGTGCTTCAAGCAGGAGTTGTATTACCACACAAGGCTTGAAGAGGGGCAAAATGCATCTTTCTGAATGATCTCAGAATTATCTCAAGCTGATGTCAGATTGATGGCCTTGACCCCAAGCCCTTTATTTTGCTGGCATTTTCCCTAGTTTCAAGATGGGTTTTTTTTTTTTTTTTTTTTTCCCCCTAACACATGATGTGCCTACAGATTTAAAAACAAGCACGTTAAGCAACTGGTGATTAGTAAGCAAATGTTGTTGTGACTTCATTTACTAGTTACATAAATAGTTGTGCAACCAGTTTAGGTGTTCTAAAAAGCCTCTTGAAATTGTTCTGGTGTGTTTAAATTTTAGATAAATAATTGGCTGCTTTGTTTTATTACTTGTACTTTAAGGTCTCATCAGTAATTTTAGACCTGAATTATACATTCCAAACCTATATTGCTCACCTGGGTGAATAGATTCTGATGTTTGCCGAAAACGTGTTGAGCAGAAACTTTGCAGCTGATTTTCATTACTGACATCTACATTTTCTATTTTCCTGGCAGGGCATAAATAAAATGAGTCTCAACTACCTCTGTTTTGGCTCCTTCTGGAGGAATCTTACCTCTCCGATGATCCATTGGAATCGAGGAACTGCTGTCCAGATTGACACCATCAAAGACCATCCGGAAATGCAGCTCATCATTGGTCAGCTGGGAACAGATATGGTGGTGTTAACAATGGCTGCCAGAATTACACAGTCCATCTTCACTCTGGTCAGAAATCTTCTGCATAGAAGGCCATTGGGTTGGAAGATCATTCCTAAAGATTGGAAGAGTAAAGCTTTTCAGGCTGTGCTGTGGATGTGCTGGAATATCATAGATGTGTTATTAGCTGTGGAGGTGACTAATGTGTTGATTTACAAGAACATGTCTAAACAGTCAACACATACAGGACAGTCAATGAATACCATCTCTATAAAGTGTCACTGGGGCTGTAAAGCCGAGTTAAATAAACAGAATATGGTTCCAGAAAAGGAGCTGCCCAGTCCCAGAATGGAGATTCTTCAGAGAAATTCTTACATGGAAGAGGATTGTGACCACAAAGGGTTTTCTGACATGGATGTCATGGTCAGTAAAGAGACACTTCTACCTTCCTGTACAAACCCCTTCATTTTGTCAATGATCTATGTACCATCAGAGGATGGGGAGTCCTCACCCCCATCCGATAAGTCTGATCTTAGCGAGGGTGAATTTGATGGCGATTCCTTGCCTCCATGTGAAGAGACCAGTCTCAGCGAGTCTGAGTCTGAAGATGAAGAGACTGAAAGAGATTCTTCCGTTGAAGATAGCTCAGTGGACAGTGGCATGCAAGAGTCATGGACTCTGAAGTCCAAGGAAGACACAGATGAGAGTGAAGAAGAAAGTGATTGGTCAGACGAAGAAAATGATTCGTGGGATGAAGCAAGTGATACAGACTGCAGTAGGGATGATGAATTGTGGGCTTCCTTCTGTCGGAATGATGACCCATATAATCCGTTTTCTTTTGCCAAGCCCACCAGAAGTCCTAAAAGTCCCTCTATTGCAGAGCATGGGGGATGTCAAACTTTGAAATGTACCATGAAGCCAGTCCTTTCAAGTTCTAAATGCTCTTACAAGTGTGCAAGCCAGAAGGATGAATCTGAATCCTTTGAAGTAAAGCAAAATGAAAACCCAGGAGTTAAGAAGGTAAATATGCAGACATTTGGTGGTAGATATGGGGGTGGGCATTCTTAAGCCATGGATTAATTCACATAGACATGTATTGGTTATGGTAGAGATGAATACAGATTATACTGGTTCATGGTGATGAAAGTAAAGTTGGTAGGCTACAGTAACTACTGGTAATGGTAACAAGTTACTAGTACATAACTACTAGTTGCATTTCACAACTATTTTTAAATGATGGTTTCGGTAGGTAATGGTTTAGTTTTATTGACATAAGGGCTGGTTTTAGGTTGGAGTTCCTGAATTTGTACTTCTAATGTAGTATTGTAAAAATTCTTTGTTTAATAGCAACATGTTAATATAGAAATATGAGAGCTGCAATTACCATTTGATTTGTACTGTCAAGTTTCCAGCCTGTCACACTTATCTTCACTATGAACTGGACCAAATATACATGGCATGTGTACCCACTTTGCTGCTTGTTTTAGGTCAGCAACTCGCCAATTATTAAATTGGATATGATTATAGTCCAAGAATATGCACCTTCATTATTCCTCAGCACCTAATTCAGTGTTGTCTGGTTTCCTTTAAACCGGTTTAGCCCTAATGTGATAACTGTCCTGTTTATCAAACATTAGTAACTTGGTTGATATTTCTTCTAAATAGTGTGTGTGTATACTGACATGGTCATCTTACCAGCTTATGCTTGTAAAGAGACTATCATTGAGCCAACTCGTGGCTCAGACTCTGCATGTTTTGTATAAGCCCTGTAGCTTGTGCTTCTAAAAATAGTGTAAGCAAATTTTTAGTCGCATCTACAGCATAATTTAACTGCAGTTTTTTTTCTTGTACGATTTACAAATATGGAATCATTATGAAAATGGCTTAGATGCTGTGCACACAATTCACCTTTGACCGCACATCTGGCAGCTTCTTAGAGCAGACTAAAATTGCACACCATTGCATAAGGTCTCTTGAGGGCCCTGATGCCACCTTGTGAAACTGTCAGGTGATTTGTTGGAGTACAACCTTCTCCGAGAAAGAATGGGAAGTCTGGGAGTAGTCTGACTCAGCCATAGCAACCAGTCGCACAAATGGCTGTGTCATCACTTCATGCAATCCTTTTGTAATGTTACTGGAACCGCCTTTAATTACCACGTTGCTATTTTTGGTTGACAAGCATTTTATATGTTAACATTAATCTTAGACTTCAGATTTGTCTTCCTTTTTTGCAGAGTTACATATTTAGATCTTTGTGTAATTAGGCAAAGTGAGCACCCAGTGACAAATCTTGGATCTGTATATGTGTCTTCCATCAGAAATCATGCATTATTCTAAATATGAACACTGAGAGACAACCTTTTTTTGTATATTATTTTGGTTAATTTGGCAATACATTGCAAATGTAGAACCACAGCAACCTGGATTTCAGCTTACTAAAGCAAATATAGAAAGATGCTGTGAACCACTTCTGGTTTGCCCTCATAGATCTTTTGGTCACTGTGATGCAGTAGAAAAGCAGCAATCAGGCTGTATTATCTATACTCTAAACTACATTTCATGATTACAGTAATTAATGTTATAACTTCTTCCTCCCCAGGTGCGTTTTTCATCCAATGTCACTGTGCATCGTATGGTCACATGGAGCTACGCTTACAGAATGTCTCGCAAAGGCCCATGGGAAGAGTATGCTCGGGATCACTGTCGCTTCCAGAAACGTATTGCTGAGGCTGAGGCTGCCATTGGCTTCTGCTTACAACCTGATCACAGGGAGAAGATATGGGCTGCAAGACACTATAAAGAAGACGGAGACCTTAGTTGCTGAAAGTACTTTATGGACTCTCTAATATTCCAGACCATGAAAGCAGTTAATAAAGCGGTATCAAATATTTCTGCCTAGGATCTTGTACACTGCAACTGTGACCACATACTTTTGCACTGAGTAAAAGTATAGCTGTACGCAACCAGACTACTATTGCACTTATCTGACAGTGTTTACGTATTGTATTTTATGCACTACATTTCTAGTGCATTATTCTGATTTTGGTAACATTCTAGAATTTTAGTTTTGCTAATGCTTTGTACGAGCCATAATTCTGTGCCAATAATGTCATGGATATTAAAGGGATTTCTTATTGTGTTGGCATGAGGTTATCAGTCTCCTGTCACTGCATTTCAGGCTTGGCAAAAAAGGAAGACCTCAAACAAAAAAAAACCTATGAGGGTGTTTTTTTTTTTTTTTTTTTTTTAAGTACAGCCAAAGGTTGTTTGGCTGTGAATCACAGGGGTGCAGTTTGTTTTGCACTCCTGGGACCTGTTTACAGCAGAGAGCAGGCTGAAGTCTGCTCTCTGCTGACATCACGGATGTCAGTCCAGGCACTGCGTCATCACAACAAAGTCTTGGATCCGCCAGGTGCCTGAACTGACACCCGGCTCATCCTCTCAGCCAGTCAGAGTCTGAGCTGGCTGCCCCTCCCCATCCACAGCCCAGCACTCCAATTAGCGAGGAGGGGGCAGAGCAGAGAGCTGTGACTGACAGTCTGCAGCTCTCTGCTCGGGGAGCTCTGAAAACCGAGTGATCGGCTGTGTTTGCTCGGTTCTCAGTGCAGAGGCATCGGGGGACAGATGCAGCACTGGGGACTGATGCTGCATCCACTGACTTAATTATGATTCTAAATAAAATCCTTTTACTTCTCTTTTAATGCTACAGTTCTTGGGGTTCTGTGTCCAATAGCATGAGTGTTTAATACTACCTCGGCTTGCTTTTTCTGCAAATGCTGCATTGTTACGAGCACACTACACACGCACTGGAAGAAAGCATTTATGTTTTGTATTGATTTTTTTTTTTTAACACCATTTTGTATGAGACATATTATTGAGTGGCCTATCCAAACACTTCTGTGTACAAAATCATTCAGAACCTATTCATGTAACACACAATTTAAACCTGTGATATGTTGGGATTAATGTTAGTTTGGATTACAATGCACATATAAAATGCATTACCATAATGCACTTTTACAGCGTGTTATGGTATTAAAGAGCCCTTAGTACTAAAGTAAACAAATGACTTGTTTGCTCACTATGCAGTCTAGCGGTAAAAAAAACCTTGTTAAGTTGTATATTTGCTTCCACTAGTTGTGGAAGGCCCCCCTTTTTTTTTTTTTTTTTTTTGTACAAACTTGATTTTGAGTGACTGTTTAGAAATTTTTATTTATTTGCATTTGTAAATAAACATTTTAGTTTTGTAATGTACAAAGGTGGTGGTTTTTGTTTTTTGTTTGTTTTTTTTTTTTTTTTTTTTTTTTTTTTCAAATAAGCATTTTAAGTGTCTGATAGTGTAGTTCTTGAAACTGGCAATTTACTTCAAAGTAAATCTGAAGCCAAAATCTTATGTTTAAAGCTGGAGTAGTTAAAACCAAAGGGGTTTTGCATTCTCTATCCCTTTGGGGAAAATCTCCTTTTGCTTCCTGTTTCATAGACTATACAGGAAGTGAAATTCTGCCAAAGTAAGGGGAACCTTTTCTTGAACAGTTATCAGAACAGGTGTCCCTATTGAAGGGTAAGTTTCTCACTGGTGCTTTGGCTGATAAAGATGTCCAACAAAATGCACAAGGGCTTCTGAAGTCTTCCAGTGATATTACAATATAATAAGGGGCGGC
Source organism: Aquarana catesbeiana (assembly GCF_042186555.1). Taxonomy (NCBI): domain Eukaryota; kingdom Metazoa; phylum Chordata; class Amphibia; order Anura; family Ranidae; genus Aquarana; species Aquarana catesbeiana. The sequence continues at coordinate 160,005,778 of NC_133333.1, forward strand.
CAGACCGGTTGGTGGGCCAGGACGCCAGCAGCAAGTCGCCATTTCTTCAATCTTGAAGGAGGTTATACAGCCGATATGTGAAGACTTCAGTAAGTACAAGAATATAGGATTTTTGTCCTCCATAGTACTCTTCCAGGACTCCATTGAGAGGCTCAAGTAACCCCACCCCCAACATTTGTGTTTAGGATCATGCTCTTATGACTTGTTGCAAAACAGACATGCTAGTAGTAGGAGCAGTTATCCTGGACTGGACTACAGTTTGTTGTCCAAGTCTCCTGTAGCCAGCGGTTTAACCTGAAGTTAAATAACTGTCCTTCAGACCCGGTTCACACACGGGCGGCACAACTTGCAGGTCGCCTCAGCGGTGACTTGCAAAACGACTTCTGTATAGAAGTCTATGCAAGTCGCCCCCAAAGTCGTACAGGAACCTTTTTCTAAGTCGGAGCGACTTGCGTCGCTCCAATTAGAACGGTTCCGTTGTACAGAACGGGAGGCGACTTGTCAGGCGACTAGGTCGCCTGACAAGTCGTCCCTGTGTGAACCGAGTCTCAGACTACAAGACAAGATCTGTATGCTTGCTACAAAAAACAAGAAATTAAGTCCTGCTAGATCACTTCATGCTGGCTCCTTTCCAGGTATAGCTAGGTAAAACATTAAAAATAAGTGCCTGTTCAAAATGCAGAAATACACTATTTCACCCTGCTCTGCACATGCCCAGTTGCTCTATTTGTAGGCAATGCCAAATTTGTAGAGGCCAATTTGCTGAGCGGAATAAAGCCCTTATATCCTTTACAGCCAAGGAAGCTCCTTCTGTTTGATATGGTGCTGCAGTTAGGTCACCAGCCATTTGACAATGTGGTTGAGGACACAAGCAAATGTGCCAGCTAGCAATACTGGCATTCCAAGAATTTTACTTTTTTGAAACCGTTAAATCAATGGGTTTTGCTCCACTTTATGGCTTAATGCTGTTCAGAGGCTCTGGGCTTCAGCAATGCTGGAGGCAATTTACAGCACACGCAAATTTTTGTAGTCTTTTTGACTGCAGCTCTCTTGATAAAAGAGGACCTGTCATCCCTATTTCAAGGCATGTTTACATTCCTTGTAATAGGAAAAGAAGTGATAAAAAAAAAAAAATGTAAATGGGCAGTGAAAATAAAGAAATTATACAAATGCTCCCATCCCTCCATGCAAAAGTGAGGGTATATGTATGTCACGTACGCATATGTAAACGATATTCAAACCACACGTGAGGTATCGCCATGAATGTTAGCGCTAGACCTCCTCTTTAACTCTAAACCCGGTAACTTGTAAAGGTGTTTTAGTTACGGACCATCCGCCGCAGTTGTACTGCTGCAAGTTGGCTCTCGTGGGTGAATTGCTGTCATTGTACATCAGGCATGCGGCCGCCTAGGGGATGCGCACGCGGCGTCCCCGCGGCAATCGGATTCGTTTCAGAACCGATCAGGCCCAAGCCAATGATTTCTGGCCTGGACCTGGTGATCAGTTCTGGCGAATGAGAGACTGTCCTCTGCCTGTGTATTGTAAACACAGGCAGAGGAAGTGATGTTGCCTCCCCTTGTGGAGCCCTTTTTCGGTTTTAGAGCGAGAGGAGAGGACATCTCACCGTGAGTACACTACACTGACACCAGTACACGTAGGTACACTTATCACCCCCACCCCAGTTAACCCTTTTACTCCCTGTCAGTGTCACCAAGTAGAGTTTTCAGATTTTTCACTGTACTGGTGTCACTTGTGACACTAATCAGACTTAGGACAGTTAGTAGGTTTAGGGTACCCCCAATTAACCCCCTAATAAAGGTTTAACCCTCTGATCACCCCGTCACACTATAGTGTACAGATCTCTTTTCTGATCACTGTATTTAGTGTCACGGGTGATGCTAGTTACTGTCACCGTAAGTTTTTTTTATAGCATCGGGGTATGCGCCCTATACTACCTAATAAAGGTTTAACCCCCTGATCGCCCCCCCAGTACAGGTGTTAGGGTCAGCGTCAGATTAGTGCCAGTTGCTGGACTTTGAGTGGTTATACCAAAAAAAGATACCTGCCGGTTTAGGTATCATCTTGGTATCGTTTTTTCCAGCCATCGGTCAACTTTCATATAAAAGCAATCCTAGTGGCTAATTAGCCACTAGACTGCTTTTACAAGCAGAGGGAGGGAACGTCCCCCTCCCACCATCTTCAATGGTTTTCTCGGGCCCTCCTGTCCCACCGGGGAACCCGAGAATGCAGCCCATGGTTCCGCCAGCTGACCATAGAACTGATCAGAGACCAGATGGGCTCCAATCATTTCTATGGCCTAAGAAACCGGAAGCTACGAGCATTTCATGACTTTGGTTTCGCCGGATATAAACAGCGCCATTGGGTAATTTGGAAAGCATCTTATCACACCAATCTTGGTGTGGTCAGATGCTTTGAGGAGAGATCTAATAGACCCCATTTTTTTCAAAAAAGAGTACCTGTCACTACCTATTGCTATCATAGGGGATATTTACATTCCCTGTGATAACAATTAAAATGATTTAAAAACAAAACAAAAACAGTGTTAAAATAAAAAAGCAAAATAAATAATAATTAAAAAAAAGCACCCCTTTCGTCCGCGCCCCCCCCCCCCCCATATGCTTGCGCGCAAAGGCGCGCGCAAGCATCGGTCTCATGTTGTATGTAAACAGCAATTGCACCATGCATGTGAGGTATCACTGCGAACGTCAGATCGAGGGCAGTAATTTTAGCAGTAGACCTCCTCTGTTAATTTTAAAGTGGTATTCTTTGGTATCTATGTACTCGGCTTAAGATCATCTTTTATATGTTACCAAACATTTGGGCAATATAGTGTGTTTTAGTGCATTATAATTCAAAAAATTGCTGCGCAAATACCATGTTAAAAAAAAAATTGCATCACCCACCATTTTAATCTGTAGGGCATTTGCTTTAAAAATATATATAATGTTTTGGGGGTTCAAAGTATATTTATAGCAAAAAAAAAATATTTTTTCATGTAAACAAAAAGTGTCAAAAAGGGCTTTGTCTTCAAGTGGTTAGAAGAGTGGGTGATGTGTGACATAAGCTTCTAATGATGTGCATAAAATGCCAGGACCGTTTTTCTTTTTTTATACAAAGTTGTCACTAAATGATATATTGCTCACACAAGGCATTTGTATATGTGGAATTACACCCCAAAAATGCATTATGCTGCTTCTCCTGAGTACAGGGATACCACGTGTGAGACTTTTTGGGAGCCTAGCTGCATACAGGACTCCGAAAACCAATCACCACACTCAGGCTTTCTAAGGGCGTAAAATGGTGATTTCATTTCCTCACTACCTATCACAGTTTTGGAGGCCCTGAAATGTCAAGATAGCACAAAGCACAACCCCCCACCCCAAATGACCCAATTTTGGAAAGTAGACACTTCAAAGAGAAGTATGGGAATCCACTTTTTTCCCAGAATAATACTTACCTATGTGGATGCAGCATCGGACTGATGCTGCATCTGTCCCCCGGCGTCTCTGCACTAAGAACCGAGCCATCGAACAACGCCAATGGCTTGGGTCTCTGCTTTTTTTTTTTTCCTTTCTTGGGAGAGTGCATGTGATCAACGCAGGGCCAATCAGCACTGTCCAGACAGAGGGTCAGAGATCCTGCAGCCTGATAGGACAATCAGGGGAGAAAGAAAAAAAAACTCTTCAAGCTTTAACCAGACACTGATAGAAGCAACAAGACTGCTATATACTGCTGGTGAGAAAAGGTATTTAGTAGTTTATATTTACTAAAACTATTGCATTTCCATGTTCTGTGTACTATATACCAGACCAGATTATATAGACCAGATATAATAAATACAGGGTCCTGGGTGGCATGGTTGTTGGTGCCAGTTGCATTGGTCTGATTATTTCAAAAGCTGCTGATCTCCTGGGATTTTCACGCACAGCCATCTCTAGATTTTACAGAGAATGGTCCGAAAAAGAGAAATTGTCCAGTGCGCGGCAGTTGTGTTGATGAAAATGCCTTGTTGATGTCAGAAGAGAATAGGCAGACTGGCTTGAGATGATAGAAAAGGCAACAGTAACTCAAATAACCACTCGTTACAACCAAGGCAGAACACACAACACATCAAACCTTGAAGCAGATGGCCTACAGCAGCTAAATACCACACTGGGTGCCACTCCTGTCAGCTAAGAACAGGAAACTGAGGCTACAATTGGCACAGGCTCACCAAAATTGGATAATAGAAGAGTCTCAATTTCAGCTGCAACATTCAGATTGTAGGGTCAGAATTTGGCGTAAACAAGAAAGCATGGATCCATCCTGCCTTGTACCACCAGTATGGTGGTCACTTTAAGGTGGGACACTGCCAGATCCACAGAGGATGCAGACCACTTTTTAACAAAGTCCTCTCCAGTTACAAGGCAAATAACCATTGGGGGAACAAATTTCTTATTGGGGTGTTTACAATCTCAATAGAGATTTGGATCAGTAAGTGCACTGGAAAGGTCTTTGTGGTCTTAGAGCAGGGGTCCTCAAACTACGGCCCTCCAGTTGTTCAGGAACTATAATTCCCATCATGCCTAGTCATGTCTGTGAATGTCAGAGTTTTGCAATGCCTCATGGGACTTGTACCTGCAACAGCTGGAGGGCCGTAGTTTGAAGATCCCTGTCTTAGAGGATCTAAAGCACCCACAACTGGGAAGAACATTAGTAGAAGCAATAGTCTAATCCCCAAGGTTCAGAGTGCTGTGCATCATCAATAGGAGCCAAAACAGTCCATTTTAATTTGGAAGTATTGGCAGCAGACTGTGACTTCTGAGGGGTAAGTCAGTCCAGTAAGCACTTAAGAGACTCTAAATTCCACAGATGTCAGCGTGCGATGGCTCAAAATCTGCAGGGGAATCCCACGTGTATTTTCTGTGGTTATAGTCAGCAAAAATCTAGGTGATTTGGGCCAAAAAGTTTTGCATGATTGTAGTAGAAACCTCAGCTGAGAGGGCAGACAAGGCGGCTACATCTGTCAGAGCTAGGGGGAAGACTGCAAATAGGAAAGAACCAGGTGGCAACGTGATTTCAGGCTGCTGATGTTGGTTGCACCAGTTGGCAATGTTTACCTGATTAATGTGTAGTTATGATTTATTAATTACAAAGATATGAGGTGGGTTAAATGACAGTTCTTTTGACCAGAAGTGAAAGCTTTTAACAATACTCTATAGACATTAACTAAGACCATCTTACATGTACTAATGTCAGCTATAACTATCAGGAACCTGCCGCCCGGGTCTGAGATGACATAGTTACATAGTTAGTCAGGTTGAAAAAAAGACACAAGTCCATCCAGTCCAACCATAAAAAAAAACAAAAAAAACGTACAATCCAATATACCCAATACTATACCCACAGTTGATCCAGAGGAAGGCAAAAAACCCCAGCAGAGCATGCTCCAATTTGCTACAGCAGGGGAAAAAATTCCTTCCTGATCCCAGAGAGGCAATCGGATTTTCCCTGGATCAACTTTACCTATAAATGTCAGTACCCAGTTATATTATGTACATTTAGGAAAGTATCCAGGCCTTTCTTAAAGCAATCTACTGAGCTGGCCAGAACCACCTCTGGAGGGAGTCTATTCCACATTTTCACAGCTCTTACTGTGAAGAAACCTTTCCGTATTTGGAGATGAAATCTCTTTTCTTCCAGTCGTAAAGAGTGCCCCCTTGTCCTCTGTGTTGACCGTAAAGTGAATAACTCAACACCAAGTTCACTATATGGACCCCTTATATATTTAAACATGTTGATCATATCCCCCCTTATTCTCCTCTTCTTAAGAGTGAACAAATTCAGTTCCTCTAATCTTTCCTCATAGCTGAGCTCCCCCATGCCTCTTATCAGTTTGGTTGCCCTTCTCTGCACTTTCTCCAGTTCCCCGATATCCTTTTTGAGAACTGGTGTCCAAAACTGAACTGCATATTCCAGATGAGGTCTTACTAATGGTAATAAATGTTATTATGTTAAAGTCTATCTAATACACAGAAGAAAATATCTATAGTCTTTTAATGGTTCTGGGCCCAGGTCGGTTTCATCTCCCTAACTACTCTCTTTGGGACTACTCTTATAGGCCCATCTCTCCTTGACTTGAACAGGGCCACTCTGATCGGGTATTCTGTTAGCCCTCTTCTCCCTCCGGGCCTATCTCCTCCAAGTTTGGGCAATTTCCCCTTAGCTTAATTCACCTAAATAGCACCTTCTCTTCTTGGGTTAACAAGTTAGTGATAATTTGTTTGCAGAGAAATTAATTAAAGTGAAGGTTGTCACCTTCTCCTGAATGGGGCACTTAACTATGCCTGGAATTAGCAGAGGCAAAACCTCCCTTCCTGAACAGATGAAAGAAATATTCTCATCCTATCAAACACCCTTTGAAATGGATAAATGGTTGATTAGCAGGGAGGAATACAAAAGCCTTTATCAAGCTAATGAATTAGGCCCATAATGACTACACACTCAGATAGTATCTCTTCCTGGCCCTTTGAATATTAAGCTAGGTAAACAGCAGAGGGTCTCCAGAGCACAGCATTCTTGCATGTCAAAAGGGGACTGTTAAATGGAATAGATATTCTCAGGCCAAGCCCGTCATATATATATTTACATCCAGCCAAGTTAACCCCTTACTAAAACAATATTACATACACACTACTCTTATTTCTAATCCTAAACTATATATACATCTATATACAAATATTCCCAGTTGCTAATGGAGATTGCTCATAAACGCCTCATAAGGCAACAGCAAGCTCCAAACACCTCTGAAATGTAGGCTGGGGGCACCTGTTGCAGTGGACTGTTCCTACCCTCCTGTATCTAGAATTGGACATTTGGTAATACAAGGTCTCGGATACTCACAAAGCGCAAACAATTGATAACAGATGATGGTCGAATGGCCGGAGGTGATTGTTCCATGTGGCCCTTTTCAATGCAGAAGCTGGATGATTCTTCCTTGATGTTGAATAGAGGGAAATATCACACGTTACACTCCACCCAGTGACCGATGTCGGTCCCTAGGTTTTAACCTCTTCAGCAAAATGCAGGATTTTTTTTTTTTTTTGTAAGGTGTCCAGTGACCTAAGTAAATGAGATAGCTCCTACTACTCACCTGATCTGCCTACTCACAGGCAGATTCTTGCAGACTGATATTCTTCCGTTTTTCTGAAAGAGACATCACTAAAGCACTTTATCACAATTAGGGTTTTTTTTTTTTTTTTTTTATATATATATATATATATATATATATATATAAGACAGTTTGGTAATTTGAGATTTTTTTTTTTTTAGCATTTATTTATTACACAGTGTTTTGGGCATTATATTATACAATATATCTAAACCGTATAAATGTATTATTTGGATGGATTTATTTATGCATGTGCACTTTAGCGCTGCACTTAGTTTTGCTGTAGGAATTGCAGAATGGTGAGTATTTATTATTAGGTAGCATTTGAATAATGTATATTTTGGCTAGGAATAAGTTGTTTATAAGGTGAGGGGAGTGAATGGTTTTAAGACTGCATTTCGTTTCTGGGTTTAAATGGTCTGAATATCAGTGGGATATTCAGCATGCAGCTGCTGGTGTCAATTGGGGGTTCTAAAAATGTGCAGGTTATTTTTATTTTGGAATTTCTTACAGTGTGGATGGAATCATCTGTTCAGGACTGCCTGAAAGTAGTTGCCGAGATAATGGTTCTATGAGCCCCTTAGATACAGAGAGAAGACTCCATCCCAGCTGCTTGCAGAAGGACACACTGAGGTCTACCATCAAGACAGATGCAATAGACTGTTTAGATATTTGACTCCGAACAATGGAAAAAGGAACTATAATGGTCTAAGAAAAAAAAAAAACTTGGACAAGGAGAAACTACCCTGAGAGGAGAATCACCCAACGCCCCCCTCAAGTGAGGAAAAGGCGTTAGATCCTTGACTGATGTCCAAGGGCCTGAAGACAAAGAACTAGACTGGTTACCCTTGCCCAACGGTGAGAGCTTCCAATGCTACAAAAAAACTGACAAAGTAAATTCCAGCAGGTGTAAGGTCCTTTAGGAAAATGCTGACTTATAAGGTTTCTTGAAGCTATCTTCCCAGGATGCCACCAGCGTCCCACAATGGGGATGTCAGGAAAGAGCACTAGGCCAAACACACGAGCCAATGCTCTGAGATGGAACCTCGGTGCTGCTCATGCACACCTGCTACACGTCCTTATCTAGGTAGGGAACAGTCACAGCTAGCTCCAGAGGACCTAGTCGTCTAGGGGTCCCTCTGCAGAAGGGGGTGCTGAGGGGCATCATTAAAGGCTTTACAGATCTGACAGTAGGCAGATTTTCCTAGGAGAAAGAATAGTGGCTTAGATGGAGCACAGAGCCAGAGGCCAAACTGACACATGAACTGGAGCTAGAGGCCCAGGGGTGAGGGGAACTCAAACAGAGTGGGGAAGATGCATTAATCTGTGCAGGGGAGGTAGAAGCGGCAGCTAAAAAGGGATGCTAAAGGCAAGCGTTAGCCTGTGAGCCTAAAAGTGGCTCTAAAGACAGAAGGGTTTATGCATGAAGATAAAAAAAAAAAAAAAAAACCCTTCTGCAGCAGCCCCCCTCAGCCCCTCCTAATACTTACCTGAGCCCCATCTTGATCCAGAGATGTTGCATGAAAGACTCAGCTGTACAATCCCTCCTGATTGGCTGAGACACACAGCAGGGGCCATTGGCTCCCGCTGCTGTCAAAGTCAGTGAACCAATGAGGAAAGAGAGAGGGGGTGGGGCCGAGCCATGGCTGTGTGTCTAATTGGACACCCAGAGCAGTGGCTCAGCTTAGGTGCCCCCCACAGCAAGTTGCTTGCTGTGAGGGCACTCGGCAGGAGGGAGGGGCCAGGAGTGCCAGCGACCCGAGAAGAGGAAGATATGGGCTGCTCTGTGCAAAACCACTGCAGAGAGCAGGTAAATATAACATGTTAGTTTTTTTTAAACAAAAACAAACAAGACTTAAACCACCTCCCGCCTGGCCTATAGCAGATTGACGGCCGGGAAGTCGTTCTGTTATCCTGACTGGGTGTCATATGACGTCCAGCAGGATAACATGGAGGCGCGCAGCGTGGCGATCGCAAGTGCGGCGTGGCAGTCTGACACCCCACATCTCCGATCATGATAAGAAGCCTCTGTCCGAGGCTTCTTACCACGTAATCAGCTGTGACCAATCACAGCGTGAACCAGGAAGTGCTGGTAAAGGGCATTCCTCGGTTTGCGCTGACAGGGAGACCCGATTGGAGGCTCTGCTGATAATCAGCACATTGATTATCAGCACAGCCCCCTCAGATGTGCAAAAAAACACTACCAATCAGTGCCCAGCATTCCCCCAATAAAAAACCCTTCAAGTGCCCACCACAGTGCCAGAGCCCACCACAGTGCCAATCAGTACCCAGCAGTAACACCTGTAACTAATACATCAGTACTTCATCATCAGTGCTGCCCATCAGTGCCACCTGCCAGTGCCAATCAGTACCACCCATCAGTGCCACCTGTCAGTGCCCATCACACCCGCCTATTAGTGCCGCCTATTGGTGCCCATCAGTGCCCATCAATTCTACATATCAGTGCCACCTTATCACTGCCAACTCATCAGTGCTGCCTCATTAGTGCCCGTCAGTGAAGGGGAAAACAAAATTTTGTGACAAAAACTAAGAAAAACTTTTTTTTTTTTCTAAATTTTTGGTCTTTTTTAGTTTATCAAAAAATAAAAACAGCAGATGTGATCAAATACCACCAAAAGAAAACTCTATTTGTGGGAAGAAAATCATAAAAATTTTGTTTGGGTACAGTGTTACATGACCGCGCAATTGTCATTCAAAGTGCGACAGCGCTGAAAGCTGAAAATTGTTCTGGGCAGGAAGGGGCGAAAGTGCCTGGTATTGAAGTGGTTAAAGTATCACTTTAAAGTGACACTCTCTGCACCTGGATGCCAGAAAGGCAGACTCCCTACACTTGTATGAATGGAAGGGTCATTTTTTGCAGAAGGCTATATGAAGGGCCTAGCTCAGTGATGGCGAACCTTGGCATCCCAGATGTTTTGGAACTACATTTCCCATGATGCTTATCCACTCTACAGTGTAGTATCATGGGAAATGTAGTTCCAAAACATCTGGGGTGCCAAGGTTCGCCAGCACTAGCCTAGCTGGTCCCTGACTTCTAACCTTGTGGCCCATCTGAGAGTCAGACTTTGGGGGCCTGGGAGCACCTACCTTAGAAGCGGTCTATTCAACAGTGGATAGATCCTTTTTGAGGGAACTTCCCCATCCTGCCATAGTCTGCCCGGTTAAGGACAGCAACTACAGAACAGTGGGAAGAACCTGCCAGAGCAAACTGGAATTTAAGAACAGATCTCACCTGTCAGCAAAATCCTTAAAGGCGGGGGGGGGGGGGGGGTTCACTTGTGAATTCACAGTTGGTATAAACCACCATCTATAAAACTTCCCAAAGGGAAGTTGTTCCAACACACCATAAGGTGGGGACCAGGACCCATCAAGGATGTTTCTATATTGCATAGAGCAGGGGTCTCTAAACAAAGGGCCAGTTTACAGCTGCATTGTGGCCATTGTGAGTTGAAAATGATTTGGCATCAATGAGTGTAACCAATGTTTCATCATTCGTATTAGTGGGAGGAATAGTGCCCCATCTTTGGTATCAGTGGGAAGAATAGTGCCCCATCTTTGGTATCAGTGGGAAGAATAGTGCCCCGTCTTTGGTATCAGTGGGAGGAATAGTGCCCCATCTTTGGTATCAGTGGGAAGAATAGTGCCCCATCATTGGTGTCTCTGGGAGGAATAATGCCAATAGTTGGTATCAGGGGAAGGAATAGTGCTCTATCATAGGTGTCAGTGGAAGGAATGGGTCTCATTGATGGTGTCAGCCTAAGGAATAGTACCCCAAGGGCCAGAGAAAGGCAAGCAAAGGTCCGCCTCTGGCCCCCCGGCCACAGTTTGGAGACCACTGGCATAGAGGAGTACCTCAAAATAGCAGGTGTAGTGAAAAGGTATTTGCAGCTATAGGAGCTCCAAAAGACCCAAGGCTGGGGGCAGCAGGCTTATCTTCCAAATGAAGGGTAGTATCTACTGCATCAATAATGTGTGGAACAACCCCTTTCTTATTCTGTGGTGACAGCAGAACACTGATGCCTCAGGAGTGGGCTCTTCCGAGAGACTATTGACACTTAGAGATATTACAAGGTCCGGTGGTCCAGCTGTGGTCACCTGTGCCAGCAGAACTGTGCCCTATGTATATATGCAGACATGCTGTGCCTGCATAAACAATGATGTAACAAGGCCCAAAGTGCAAGGTAGAGCCTCAGGTACAGGTAAACTCGGCAACTCGTGCTGATGAGAATTGGATGACTGGAGGTGACCAGCTGTAGGGTGGCAGTAACAGCCAAATTATAGGAGTTCCACACAGCGCTTTGCAAAGCAGAAGCAGCAGAGATATGGTGCCTCCTTAATGCCAAATAGCGGAAAATAGTGTGGAGTGCGCACAAAACGCCACCCAGTGGATGACGGCAGTGGTAAATATCTCAGCGTTTGCCCTTTCTACAGTAAAATCAGCTGTAGAAGAAAATCTGAAAGGTGCCCATTGGTCCTGGAGCCTCAGTCTGAATGACATTACTCAACAGAGAATATTCATGGACAGGGCAAGCACTGCTGCAGTTTTGGACCCAAGGACAGAGCTCTACATTGGTACTTGTGCTGGTCTCTGATGTTAGTGATCAATCTCAACTGACGTGAAAAGAACTCCTCAATAGAAAAAACAAAAACAAAAACAAAAAACACTGACGGGCTACCCTACAGTTTTTTGTTTGCCAATGTTCAATCCTCATGTAGGTGACAGTTAACGAAAAAAGAAACCAATTTCAGTCGAACAGGAAAAAACTATGCATCTCTCACCTTAATTAAAATGAATAATGATTAAAAATAAAACTATATATCTCTCAACTAGTTTGGGGGGCAATGATGTTAAAGTACTACTAAAGTCTCAGTTTTTTGTTTTTTAAAAATAACAAACATGTTATACTTAGCTGCTCTGTGCAGTGGTTTTGCACAGAGCAGCCCTGATCCTCCTCTTCTCAGATCCTTCGCCAGCGCTTCTGGCCCCTCCTTCCTGCTAAGCAACGTGCTTTGAGGGCACCAGAGTCGAGCCGCTGCACTGTGTGTTCTTTCAGACACTGAGCCATGGTTCGGCCCTGCCCCCTCTCTCCTCATTGACTTACTGACTTTGATTAACAGCAGCAGGAGCCAATGGTGCTGCACTGCGGTCTCAGCCAATGAGAAGGGAGCGTCTCGGGGAGCCAAGACACTCCTGCAACATCGCTGGATAGAGATGGGGCTCAAGTAAGTATTAGGGGGGCTGCTGCACACAGGGTTTTTTTTTTTGTCTTAATGCATAGAATGCATTAAGATAAAAAAAACCTTCTGACTTTACAAGCACTGTAACCACTTAAGGACCACCTGCCGTCGTTATGTTGGTACTTTGATGCTAGATACCATTGTTATGGCAGCAACTAGCTGCCAGAACCCTGGTATTTTTAAAAACGTCCGGCAGTCCTTTTTCAGATAAAAGTGGTCTCAGCGTCGGATTCGCTGCAAGATCACTTTTAATCGGGGGCAGGAGAGGGAGAGCCCCCCCTCCGGTTGTCTCCGCCGGTTAACGGAGCCGTCAGTAGCGGCGAAGACTATTGCGTCGGCTCCCCTCACAGCCTGGATGCCGAGCGAGGGAAAAATGGCCCCCACTCTGCTCCATAGCATTGGAGGGCGGAAGCAAAGTCAAAGTCACTTCTGCTCAATGCTCTTAAAAAGGGGGAATTTAAAAAAAAAAAATTTTTTTAATTGCATTTTGGTGTAAATATGAGCGCCGAGGTCTTTTTGACACCAGATCTCATATTTAAAGAGGTCCTGTCGTGCTTTTTTTTTCCTATTACAAAGGGTTGTTTACATTCCTTGTAATAGGAAAAAAAAGGGACCCAAAATATATATTTTTTAAAAAGGACAGTGTAAAATAAAATAAAATAAATAAGAAAAAATCTTTATTTTTTTTTTTTAAAGCACTCTGTCCCGCTGAACTCGTGTGCAGAAGCGAACGCATGCGCAAGTCACGCCCGCATATGAAAACGGAGTTCAGACCACACATGTGAGGTATCGCCGTGATAGTTAGAGCGAGAACAATAATTCTAGCACTAGCCTCTATAACTCAGAACTGGTAACCTGTAGAAATTTTTTAAACATCGCCAATGGAGATTTTTAAGTGCCAAAGTTTGTTGCCATTCCACGAGCAGGCGTAATTTTGAAGCGTGACATGTTAGTTATCAATTTACTCGGCGTAACATTATCTTTCACAATATAGAAAAAAAATTGGGCTAAATTTACTGTTTTTTTCCCAAAAAATTGTGCTTGTAAGACCGCTGTGCAAATACGGTGTGACAAATTATTGTGTTAGAAAAAAAATATATAATGTTTGGGGGTTCCAAGTAATTTTCTAGCAAAAAAAAAAAAAAAAAAAGCGAATGTTAACTTGTAAACAACAAATCTCAAAAGGAGAGGCTCGGTCCTTAAAGGGGTTGTAAACCCTCGTGTTTTAAAAACACCTGGCAGTGACCGGCCCCTCCAGTCTGTCCCCCGTTTTACTTACCTGAGCTCTGGAATTTCCAACGGCGGTGACGCGCTCTTCCTCTGCCTGGGATTCTTGGGTCTCCATTGGATAGATTGATAGCAGCGCAGCCATTGGCTTCCGCTGCTGTCAATCAAATCCAATGATGCGGCGCCGAGTCCGGCATTCTGCGTCTATGGATGCAAATTCTTGACTCAGGAGCACGCCCACAAGGTAACCCCCCGGGAGAGTGCTTCTCCTAGGGGATTATACGATGCGGGGAGAAGCTACCAGCGCCGCCGGGGGACCTCAGAAGAGGATGATCGGTGCCACTCTGTGCAAAACGAACTGCACAGTGGAGGCAAGTATGACATGTTTGTTATTTAAAAGAAAAAACAAAAAACAAAAAACAAAAAAAACAACAAAAAAACAAAACTTTGAAGCTTTACAATCACTTTAAGTGGTTAAACCTTCTAAACGCTTCAGCCCCGGAAGATTTTGCCGCCTTCCTGACAAGAGCACCTTTTACAATTTGGCACTGCGTCTCTTTAACCTACAATTGCGCGGTAATGCAATGCTATACCCAAATTAAATTTGCATTCTTTTTTTCCCCACAAATAGAGCTTTCTTTTGATGGTATTTGATCATCTCTGCGTTTTTTATTTTTTGCGCTATAAACAAAAAAGAGCGACAATTAAAAAAAAAAAAACAATATTTTTTACATTTCTTCATCAGTTTAGACCATATTCTACATATTTTTGGTAAAAAAAATAAATAAATAAAATCACAATAAGCATAGATTGATTGGTTTGCACAAAAGTTATAGCGTCTACAAACTATGGGAAAGATTTATGGCATTTTTATTATTTTTTTACTAGTAATGGCGGACAGATTGGGACCACATTTTTGGGACCACTGACATTTATACAGCGATCAGTGCTATAAAAATGCACTGATTACTGTGTAAATATAAAAAATATAAAAGAATTGCGCTAGTAAATGTGCAATTTTACATACATAACATAAGTAAAAAAAAATATATTGTAATATGTGTAAAAGAGGATGGATGCAGATAGCAACTGCATATAATCCACAAAAGTGTCCCATCAAGTGAAGAAAAACTCAATGAAATAAAGTGGGGACTCCAAATAGCCCATAAATGATAAAAGAAAAGTCCAAGTGATGAATAATGATTAATCCGTATGACCACCAAAGAAGATCCACCACCAGGAATGGAAGGGGTTACTTCTTACCGAGTGGCCATGATCCCCCACTACAGAGGATCACAGCTAGCAGGCAAACTTAAAACAGACTGTAGGAACTTCTATCAGCATCCACTGGGGGTCATCACACCGTCAGCAACAATAGCAGAAAAAAGTTCGAAGAATAGATAGCCTTAAGTCTGGTTCCTTGGCCACAGGAACATGGACAAACCCGTCCTACTGGAATACAACACAGCTTAGAGGTGACGTCAGCGGGTCGTCTGGCTCCGCCCTACGCGTTTCGTGACATCATCACTTTTTTTACTTATGTTATGTATGTAAAATTGCACATTTACTAGCGCAATTCTTTTATATTTTTTATGTTTGACCTCACAATTGATGTTTATTGTTGGGATTGCTGCTTTTTCTAATATTAATTGTTCACATATTTTATAGCGCAGTTTGTATTTCTATTTTTACTGTGTAAATGTCACTGGCATGGAAGGGGTTAACATTAGGGGGCGATCAAGGGGTTAAATGTGTTCCCTAGTTAGCGTTACTAACTGTATAGGGATAGGACTGACTGGGGGAGGAGACATATCACTGTTCCTACTTACTAGGAACAAAACGATAGGTTTCCTCTCCCCTGACAGAACAGGAATTTGTGTGTTTACACACACAAATCTCCATGCTGGCTCTAGTGCCTGCCGTGCAGCGGGTGTGCGCGCCTCCGGCGGCTCTTAAAGGGAACAATATACCCATACGTTGTTTTGCCCAGCTGTACCATTCTGCCGACGTATACTGGCATGAGCTGGTCGGCAAGTGGTTAAAGTGGATGTAAACCCCCATTCATGAAATCTGACCTGGGCACATATATCTGTAGTGTTTACTTATCTCTCTCCAAAGTTCTGAGTCCCATATCTTTCTGCTGCTCCATTCTTCTGTAATCAGTGATAACTTCTGACAAGCTCTCTGTCACAGGAGATAAAAGCAGCTGGAAATTTTTGTCGGGGAGGAAACTTAAGAGACAGATAAGCAGAGCACTTGTCTATTCACAGCACAGCTCTGCAAGTTTCTTTGTTTCTCTGCCTATGTGGAAGAGGGGGGGGGGGTGCATATGCCTTTTCACCAATCAGCTCAGACACAGTGTATGCCCTCCCACTGCTGAAACAGGAAGAAACTTTTCTAACACAATGTGCACCTTCTAAAGAATGTATAAAGCTGAGGACAGAAGATATACGTGTAAACCTTGTAGGGAGATTTGTTTCATCTCTGTGTATCATCTGAGGCTGTTCGCTTCACTGGGTATATGTTAGTTAGGGTTTACATCCATTTAACTTTGTAAATTGGTTGACTTACATTAATTATTCAGCACACAGTAAATGGTACAGATGGTTTCAAAATTATATTTATTAGGTGAAAAAGAAATCTTTAAAATTACATCTGAAATAAAATTGTTTCAATTGCATTTCTTGGACATCATGTTGATGGACTGCATTTCCCAGTAGCCCAGATTCTCCAGTGCCCGAATTTTTACTGCTGGCATCGGATTATGTTCTGGATAATCTCAACAGACCTTCAAGTCATATATTACGTGCTTCCCCATTTCAGGGGACTCTGGCAGCAGGGGTGCTGGAAGTAAGTACAGGCAGGGTATGGTGCCCCATCTGCGGTGAACCTGTTACTAGTATGGGCAAAGTACAGGTTTGTTTTGAATGTCATTGTATCAGCAGGGACTAACAATACTTGCAGGTGAAAGCTGATGGTCACCCAGGCCACCAAGGAATCCTGTCACCTTGCTACAGAGACAAGACTGGATCAATGACAGCTTTTGTTTAGAATTGCCTTTCAATTTCAACTGGAAAAAAAGCCACCTCCTTGTTTCATCCGGGTTGGTAAGGTGCAGTGGAATGAGGATTTCTAAACTCCTTAAGCTCATGATACACAGCCCTTTGTGGCAGCTCAACTGCATTGTTAAAATTGCTAGAAAGCAATGAATCACTAAGAGTAGACTTATGGGTAACCACTGAACCCTTACACAAGCAGAATGTATTAGCAATTAATTGCACGCTGCTAGAACATCTTGCGATCAATCACTACTACATGGTGCCTTTGTAGCTTACACCATAGGGAACCATCTGTTTGAAATAAGCAGTAATCAATCAAGACAAGTAATTGCTACCAATTTTCACAGCAAGACTGAACTCCTTAAAGAAGAGTGTTTAGCACAGGCCTAAGCCCTAGTTTGTACCAAACATGGGTGAAATTCCAGGTCTCACATTTATTTTCTACTTCTAACATCTAGTACTGCAATGTTCTGTAAAATGCAGTGGTGCTCTGAGAGACACATTGAATCTAAATGGTCAAAAGTGAATCCACTGAGCACTAAATGCATCTTAAAAGGTTATAAGGTTGCTGTGGGGGGTCTACCTGCCTAAATCAGAAAAAAATATTTGGTTACTGCTTCACTAATTACTTTTGTCATTCAGGCACTGCCATTGGCAAACACTTCACTCAAGTGCAGAATTGTCAATAAAACTTTAAAAAAAAAAAAAAGGGGGGGGGGGTGGTGGTTGATATATCTATGGGTACCAGGTGCAGTTACAGCCAGACAGAACATTATACATTTCCTATGGAAGATGCTACATACACCAATTTTTAACACAAAGAGTTATTGATCTTCATGATCATTCCAAACTGCATGAACAACATCCCGGTGGAAGGTCAGAGCTAAATAAATAAGCAGCCCAGAGGATAACAGAAAGTGTTTCTGGGTTTAAACCTGCCCAATTCCCCACAGTTTTTATTATTTATTTTTTTATTTGTAAGTTTGTTTTTTGAAAACAAGAAGCCTGATTCCCAATGTGAGAGATTTTCCCAGAGGGCGATTGCACATCCCTTGACTGATCTTCAGAGGGGATACATAAGGGGAGAAGCTAAGATAGAGGTCAACACTACTTGCTTCCCTGATGCATTCTCCATCCTGGGGGTCTCTGGACTCTTATTGCTGGTTTTGTACATGCGTCTCCTGGGGAGTCTCGGGTGCTTTGTCGCCTGGATGTGGTGCATCTCCTGGTGGTGCTGGGTGAATTACCGAGCCTTGCTGTGCTTCTGGATTGACTGTAAAACAACAGCTCACTGTCAATGTCTGGTAACTAACATTTCCCATCAAGAACAATGGTGTGCATTATGGGATCTATAAAAGTATACATAAAAGTATCAAAATAGAGGAAGGAAATGGTTGGACTTTTGAGGCACTCAACTCAACTAATACTTTTATTTTTTTTAATAAAGATACATCATTCTTCATTTGGACAATTAAGCATTTAAAATGGTTGTAAACTCTCCCCGACAACTTTGTCCCATGTAAATCAGCATAAAAAACCCTAATGAACACTGCTTGTAGATATCTCCTTACTTGCTTAGTATTGTTGTAATCCTTTTTGTTCTTTAGAATGACTTCACTGAGCATGCCCAGATCTCCCCTGATTTACGGCACACTGTGTACTTATCTGTCTATTATCAGATCTTCCTACAGCACAACTCTGAAATCCCACAAGACTGCATAATCACTCAGAGCTTCCTACTACACCCCATGTGACCATGTGACATCACATGCAGTGTAAACTTGCGCATCGGACAGGATTACTGCAGCCTTATCAGCTGAAGCTGATAAAGACTGACACAGGCAAACACTAGATAATCGGCACAAGTAAATACTATGAAATAAAACAAGTCAGCTATGAGCAGTGAAACAGAGTTACCATAGAAACGGATTGAGAAGGAAGCTTGGTTAACAGTACAGGAAGTGCTCAATGTAAGGGAGGAAATACACTCTACTGTGGACTCAGAAAACAATACTTAAGATGGTGCTGCCTAACCCCTGGGAACAAGTTTTTTAAAGTTTCTTTAACCAGTAAGCAATATGCGATTTGGGCTGGATTACAGTGGCTATAGTTTGATAATTACTTATTATAATGGACTAAATGAAAAGCAGCATTAGAGTGGGAGAGTTTACTTTCTCTTTAAAAGCAGCCTGTAAAAATGTACCTATCTACCTGGTAGGATGGAAATATTTCTTTGCACGTCTTTAATCTTTAACAATATTGTAGCTTTAAAAGGTAAGTTCACCTTTACAGAAAAACCTGTAAGATGAACTTACACATGACCCCATCCCCATCACACCCAGTCCCGCTGTACCTGAAGCCGGCTTTCTCCCACATCGTAAAGCCGCTTTACTGGTCCGGGAGATCAGAAATCCCCCTTGGCTTATAAAAGCATACCTCATAAAAGGTATGGATAGGAGGCATTACAATTGGTCCATGTGATGGTGCCAACCAATCAGAACCCATGTAGCCCGTCCTGTGAGTGCTGGGGAAGAGGATAGAAAGCCGCGGGTATTTCAAATCCCCGAACTGGTAAAGCGGCTATATGATGTGTCAGTGCGGGAGATTGACAGTTTCAGGTGCCTCGGGACCCGGTGCGATTCGGAGGGGGTCCAGTGTAAGTTCACCCTACAGATTTTCTGTGAAGGTGAACTTACACTTTAAGGGCTCGTTTACACTTTAAATAAAATGGTTAGCATACAGTCTTATTTACACCTTGCATTTGCTTTGGCTTCGCTTCAAAAATTATACCCCATGTCGCTTTAGTGGTGCTTCAAAGCCTCCGTAGAGGTCTATGAAAAAGCTTGCTTGAAGCACCTGCAGCTTTTGATATGCTTTAATTCAGCTTTACCTTTGCTTTGTTTTGGAGGTCTAGCAGGTATGAGATATCAACGTGCGCACACAGGGCATCTGCCAAGCTTCATTAAAGCTTTAAAAGAGCACCACCGAAGAATCAAAAAAGCATGTTGAAGCGCTAGGCATGCACACCATTTTAATCAAGGAGCATTTTTTAAGCTTCACGTTCTAGGAGCATTTATTGCTGGCAGAGAAAAAGCTGAATGCTCCTAACTGCTGCTAAAAGCTGGCACAAAAATGCTATAATGAGTGTTTTTCTGGCATTTATTTTAGCTTATAGTGTGCATGGAGCCTTATTATAATATTGGAATATTATACGCAAGAAATTGATTGCCAATACATTTTAATGTCACTTCTACAGTAGTGACCATACACACTCCTGAAGAAGTGCAAGATGGCTTTCCAAGAAACATGTGGAGTTCAATGTTGCCTGAAACCATGTATCATTTGATGAAAAACTAAATTGGTTGCATGTAATTTCTATATTTTGAGCTACCGTGAAGGGCGATCAGGCAATTATTGGGTCGTTGCAGTTATTTGATGATTTATGTATGGATTTTAAATGCTTAAACTGTATAAATAAAGAAGAATATGAAAACAATTTTGTATAAGGCTCTATTCACATCAGCGCGTCTCCAAAGTCGCATGATTTCCAGTCCGACTTTTTAACGTGACATGTGGTGCAATTTTAAGCCGCTTTTACAGTCACATCAAAAGTTACACCAAAGAAGTGCGGGCAACTTTTTCAAAATCGCTGTCACTTTAAGCCACACGGATCTGAACAGGTACCACTGCAAACAATGGGCTGCAACTTGTCTTGTCAAAAGTCGCATGACAAGTTGCACAAGTGTTAATGGGTCTTTAGTAGAGTGCCTCAAAAGTATGATTATTTCCTTCCTCCATTTTGATACTGTCAATATAAATAAGGATGTGACACATAATTGAAGCAAAATAATTCTATTGATGCTTAAAGTGATATTAAAAGGTTCTTTTAAAAAACAAAAACAAAAAAAACAAGCATGTTACACTTACCGACTCTGCAGTGGTTTTGCACAGAGCCGCCCCAATCCTCTTCTCGGGTCCCCCTCTCCGGTGCTCCTTATTCCTCCCCCTTGGCCAATTCCCCCAAAAGCAAGCTGCTTGCTATGGAGGCACTGGTGTGTGTTCGCCCCCAAGCCCCACTCTATTAGTTATGGGGAATTGAGAATTCCCCTAAATTCCCATCCTAGTGACACAAGCTACAAAGTACGGGAATAGGATCAACAGGCAGCCAGCAATTTAAACACGTCAGTGGTTCCAATCTACCCCTACTTATTAAAATAAAAAAAAAACTTTTATAGCCACTTCCCTGCTGTTCTTAACTTCCTGTTCTATTGGTGCAGCAGGAAGTGAGAGGAAATGGGGTGAGTGTTTGCTGGAAGTTGTGTACGAGGGAGAAGCAGACTAAAACTACTGCAAATGTATGTGAATTCATAAGTGGATATTTTTCCCTATAACCTTTACCTTTTTCACCGGCTACTTCTTGTACTTGTGCCTGAAACTTGAGCTCTCCATTGGGGCCAATAGCTTGTGCTGCAACTGCTCCAACTTGCTGAGCCTTATGCTGTTCCATCTGAACGACCGCCTGGCAAATAAGAAAAAGCAGATTAATGTCTTTGAAATATCTGTTAAACTATGTTCTAGGAGCATAAATTACACATCTAATTTCATTCCTTCCTATCACACTTTTGAAGGTCCTGGAGCACCAAGACAGTGGAATTACCCACAAAATTACCCCATTTTGTAAAGAAAACACCCCAAGGTAAAATTCTATGAGGCATGGGCTGCAGATAGGTACTCTGATGGGCTGGTCACAGGTCCCCTTTATTACTGGGGGGCAATCAGTGCGATTGGTGTGCACTGTAAGCGGTAACGAGCTGTTACCGCTCTCTCCTACTCACACAAGATTGGTATGCGAGGAAGAGAACCCAGTAACAGCTCGTTACCACAGTCAGTTTGTTGACATTCTGTGACCGGCTGCGATTGGACACAGCCGGTCACGTGGCAAAGAGCAAATTTCATTGGCCCTTTACCGAGATCAGGGATGGGCTGTGTCAGGCTGACAAGCCTCGTCTCCGATCGCCGGGCACACACGAGCGCCGTGCACGTGACCGGCTGTGATTGGACACAGCTGGTCACGTGGTAAAGAGACTAATTTTATTGGCTCGTTACACGGATCAGGGGTGGGCTGTGTCAGAGGGACACGCCTCATCTCCGATCGCTGTGCTGCGGGCCCCCGGAGAATGGAAGAGTGTTCCTGCGGATGTCATATGAGAATGACTTGGTATGGAAGTGGTTAAGGCAGCTTTAGATCTTCAAGACAGTGAAGAATGGCACAGAAAGCAGTGGGACAGGTATCAATTCTTTTTTTTTGCAGGGACCTTTTTATTTTTTAATAGTCACTAATACAGTCACTTTAAAGCTGAACTTTAGGTACGCATATTTTTACATAGTTGCGCTGGCCATATGCATGCATCATACCTGGAATATTGCCCTGAAAGCTGGAAATCACTGTTGTACGCATCCCTACAAGAGTTTATAAATACTAAAAAAATGTGCAGCACTCTAAGTAAAAAAACAAGCACTCTAGAGAAAAAAAAAAAAAAAAAAAAATCTTTTTCCAATTGATGAATCACTCGTTTAGCAAACACAAACTGTGAAAAATGCTTTATAAAAAAGTATAAACTACTTTTATAAACCATATATTTGTGTGCTGAAATCTACTGTATACAAGTCTATCCAAAGCCACACCTATGATAAAGTCCCACCTTTCGGGCGTAAGGTGGGGACACATCTCATGACGTCATCACGTTACACAAAACAGATCAGGAAATGCAGCTGTTAGTCTAACTATGTGATTTTTTTTTTTTTTTTGCTAGTTTTTTTACTTTACTAGAGCGCTGCACGAATATATTATTATAATATTTTTTGTATTTATACATTTTGGTGAGGGATTCTCATCACGTTAGCTGCTTAGTTATGGGGAGGTTTATCTTAAATCATTGAGCAGTGACTTTAGATTATCTTTGACCGCTACTAAAGCGATAGCTGCTAGCTTCTGGGTCCCGCGCTCAGTAGCTGCCCTGCTGCTTTCCTTAAAGGGTGCAAAGCGTTCTCCGATTGGACGGGGAGGGTAAAGCCTAGTACACACTACTAGTTTTTTTCATTCAACCCAGCAGGCTGAAAAAAAAAAAAAAGACAGCTCAGATTGAAGACGCTGTACTAACAATCTGATGTTAGTACAGCAATATCCCCTGCTGTTCTATTGTGTTCTGACAGGGGAAACAACCTCCCCGCCAAAACACTCCGGTCAACGCTCTCAACCATTGGCTGAGAGCGCTGACCATGAGGCAGTCGGCAAACTTTTTTTTTTGGTCAGAAGCCTGTCTGTCAGACTGGCTGCAGTACACACAGGCCGAATGTTGGCCAGTTTCTACTGAACTGGTGGATGCCGCCCGACATTTAGCCCATGTGTACTAGGCTTTATTCAATCTTCACCTCATCCAATCGCAGTGCTTTGCGTTCATTGAGAAAACCCAAAGTATTCTTTTAATGGCATCTGTATTGATTGAGCAACATCCTGAATTCATCAAGCAGCAGGGTAGCCAGGACTCGGAAGCCAGCAGGGATTACTGTAGTAGCGGGACTCCCTTCCTCATTGGCTGAGACAGCAGCACAGCGCAATTGGCACCCGCTGCTGTCAAAGTCAGTCATTCAATGAGGAAAGAAAGGGGGTGGGGCCGGGCCAAAGCTCCGTGTCTAAATGGACACAGGGAGCTGTGGCTCAGCTCGGGTGCCCCCCTAGCAAGCTGCTTGCTGTGGGGGCACTCAGCAGGAGGGAGGGGCAAGGAGAGCCAAAGAGGGACCTGTGAAGAAGAAGATCTGGGCTGCTCTGTGCAATCCACTGCACAGAGCAGCCAAGTATAACATGTTTGTTTTGTTTGAAAAAAAAAAAACAAAAAAAACACGAGACTTTAGTATCACTTTAAGCCCTTATCTAGAATCAGCCGTGCTGATACAATACCTACCTATCTGATCTAGGTTGTAACAGATACCTCTTCTGCAAGATTCGCAACATTTCTATAAACTTCTCATTAAGGGCAACCACATTCATACAAGACTCTATATAACAGCTTCAGTGCATATAACGCCCCCACAGACACAAGTCCTTTACCTGCTGATATTCCTTCTTCTGAGCATCCAGCTCCATCTTCCTCTGCTGAAGAACCTCGTGTTCTTTGCGTAGTTCCTCTGCTTTTTGATTTAAAGCAGTTTCCTGAGCAACCAAATCCTGCTCAAATCGCTGCAATTCATCTTCAGTGTAAATCTGGGTTTCCTCCACAGTCTAAATAAAAAGGGTTACACAAGAATGACCATTTTTATCACCATTACGTATGTCCTGTCATTTCGCAACAGTGACAGCAATTTTATATTAAATACTCCTTGTTTATGCAGTAAAGGAACTAAGGGAGGACAGCGCAAAAACCTTCACTAATAAAAGGCTGAAAATTGCAAAAAAAAAAAAAAATCAAATAACAACGATCAAAATTAAAAACAAAACAAAAAAACACTAATGCCAAGTGTGATTTGAGCATTAAAAGGAAAATAAGTCACTGAAATAAGCAGCCCAAGTTCCCCACGGATCCAACTAAAGTCACAACATGGCATATGTATGAGTCCAGCGGGGGCCATAGGGGGCTAAAGAAGCAGACAAAAGAAGAACCAAATAATTCAAAATGATAAAAAGGAAAATAGTAATTTTATTGTATTATAAAAATGAATGTCCTCTCACATTTACTCATCCGTGTGTGTGCAGAGAGGATCCTAGATGGATGGCTCGGTGGCTGCTGACAGTTTCTTGCACATAGATCCCCCTGGAACTCCCGGCCTTTACACCTGCTCTTTCTCCCCAGCAAGAAGATCCACCAAGCCATCCATCCGGGATCCTCTTTCCACACATAGATGAGCATATGTTTAAATATAAGAGGACATTCATTATTATAATACAATAGTGACTATTTTTCTTTTAAATAAATATAAATATATATATCTCAATTATTTGAATTATGGCTCCCGCTGGACTCATACATATGCTATGTTGTGACTTTAGTTGGATCCGTGAGGAACTTGGTCTGCTTATTTCCAGTGACTCTGATAACAAAGTCACAGCAGACTTTGGTGTTATGTTTTTAATTTTGACATTTTTTTTTTTTTTGACTTTGGCTTGTTTACATTTATTCATTGACTATTTCCTTATTTTTTTTTGCCCATTTTCATCCTTTATTAGTGAAGGTTTTTGCACAGTCTTCCCTTTGTTCTTTTAGTACCTATGCTAGCTTTCCCTGGCTACTTGTGCTGATGCATCAATCTTAAGTGCCGGTTCACACTAGACGCGGCACGACTTGCAGGTCGCCTCACCGAGGCGACCTGCACACGACTGCCGGGGCGACTTGCAAGACGACTTCTGTATAGAAGTCTATGCAAGTCGCCCCCAAAGTAGTACAGGAACCTTTCTTCTAAGTCGGAGCGACGCATTGTACAGAACGGGAGGTGACTTGTCAGGCGGCTAGGTCGCCTGACAAGTCGCCCCCGTGTGAACCGAGCCTTCTTCAACATCACCTGACAGGATATTGGCGCGTTTTGCTTTTTTTAAATTTTGTTTATGGTACCTGTTTTGCAGTGCCACAAGGAATAAATCATAGCCTTCCAGAAGTGACAATACGGTCTGTATTGTTATGTTGGTTTCAAACAGTCCTTGTAACAGATTTTAAAAGTATTACAATTCATGTCAATTTTGAGGAATATTAGCTTACACCTTAGAGCTCTATTACCGCTATGAACGTGCCTCTTGCAATTATATGTGCATAGACCATGGAGGTTTAGTAATGTACAGTTAAATAACATACAGGGTGGCCTCATGATATCTTTGTATGTGGTGAACAGAACTTTCCCTTCTATATTGTCCAATTTCTTACCTGCCAGTCCTCATTAGGGTTATTGAAGTCCTTAGTCTCTGTGGATTTCAGGAACTCCTCCAGTGTTACCAGGCGATCTTGATTTGTATCCACCTGAAAGAAGACAATTGATATTCTGTCAACTTAATCATACTTATAATTAAAGTGAAGTCCTCATCTAGAAGCACGGTTTCATTTACCAACAGGGCTCCGTCTACAACAGGTAGGAGTGTAAGCACCAGATGTGAATGGTCTTATGTTCCCTGTACAGTGCTGCAGTGTATCTTTGCATCATATATAAGCTATTGTGTTAAATGCTGATCTGCTACTCAATTAGATCATTTTAAACAGCCAACATGAACTGGCATCCTTCACTCTTCACAAATGTTTGATTGCCTACAATTCAAATGAAAAGGTAACCTGTAGTGTACAACCAGGTTGCACTTCTCCACGTCTAGCACATATTGTATTAGGGTACTAATCCTGTGCATGTTCGGATAAAATGGTGGATACTGAATTAACCTGGGCATGGTAAAATCAACTGCACACAGAGGCTCCCATATCGTTGGCTGTATATGAATTACTGTGCAGTAGGCACCTGAATACTTTGATCTGCAGTTTCAAGGTGGAGAGGGAGAATATCTTGCTTGATTGTCAAGCATTGTTACCTCAAATAGTATTTAGATCTTTGTCATCGTCAATAGGTTCTGCATATCACCCCTGATAAAATAAGGAGGACTCTATTGAGAGCAATCATACCTCACAGTTATCACCTTTTGTATCACATGACCCTCTTTTAGATGATAAATGCTCATGTGCAGGGTTCTCTGAACCCTTTTGTATTGAACTGTAGTGCAACTGTACAGTCTCCTTATTTTGTAAAGCGCTGTGCAAACTATAGTCCTATATAGTAATAATAAATCTTTATGCATATTCTTCCCTTTTTGCTTCCATGCAATAACAAAATAACAGCAGATTGATTTCCTATTTCAAGGCAGAATCCCCAAAAACTTTATATTTAAAGTTTTAGGTGGGACGCTTTGGGATAAATCCCTCATCAGCCACATGTCTCTAAAAATGTAAATGCCGGAACTAGAAAACCGGGGCGCATGTTCTGGGTCCATCCGGAATCACAAAAAGAGAAATGGTCTGGTAGAAGGAAAAAGTGGCAAAGGCGTACATCTTGAACAGCCCAAACCACATGGTTGAATTATATCAATTAACTATAACATTCAGACAGTGTAGAGAAATCTCTCTTTCATGTGAACTGACACAGAGACAATGCCTTAAGGTGAAAGTCAGAGACTACCTAAAGCCTAATACACATGGGTGGAATTTCAGGCGACATCGGCCATCCCTGTCAGAACACAATAGCACAGCAGGGGAGCTTGCTGTACTAACGCCGGATAGTTAGTACAGTGGCTACTCCTGAGATGTCAGGTTTTTTTCGTCCATGCCCTGCCGGGTTGAACTAAAAAAAAAAAAAAAGGACTAGGCTTAAGGAAGGGAGTAGGCCTAGGCCTTAAAACCATTGTCCCTATATAGGACCAAAAAGGGTTCCTTACAGGATAAAGCTGCTAGTTCAAACACTTGTCTAGTTAGAGCAGAGAGGGAAATGTCCCTTATGGGTTCATATGGACTTCTAAAGCACCAGAAGGTGCAAGATTCAGATCCCAAGGAGACGGGTTTTGACCAGGCAAGCTACATGGGACACCCCTTGCATAAAGTTCTTGCTCAGACAGTGGGGAGCCAACGTCTATACTAAAGAATGGCAAGAGCAGAGATCTAATTGTTGAAGGTACTAAGGGTCAAATGTTGGTTCAGTATTATGTCTCTCTGAGAAAAATTATTCACGAAAAGCAAAGCACTCCTTCCATGTCTGATGATAGAAATCACAGGGAGTTTACTTCCTAGCTTTTAGCATTATAGGGATATCACTCTGGGAGAGGTCGCTGTCCTATAGAACCGGGGCTTCAACTGCCAAGCAACCAAGCAGCAGAATGGAAAAATTGAAGAGCAGATGCAGGTCAGTGTACCATGCTCTCCTGGGCCAATCTGGGGCTTTAAGAACCATCAGAATGTCTTTCATCGCAATCCAGCAAAGTTGAGGAGGAAGCTTCAGGTGAGGAAAGGTATAAATTGGGGTATACCCATACCACTGAACATCCACTGCTTCTGCCAGAGAATCCTTGAACCTGGATTCAAATCTGTCCAGTCTGATGTTGAATCTGAGGGCCAAGTTATCTATCTGGCATCCTTTATCTGTGTAACAGGTCTTGGAATACTTCTGAGTACAGAGACCATTCTTCCAGGTTCAAATACTGATGGCTGAGAAAATCTGTCCACCAGTTTTCCACAGCTGACAATATTCACCCTCTTTTGCTGCAGAATGACCTCTTGTTCCTCCCTGATTGATGAATGCCACTATTGTGCCATTGTCTGACTGGATCAAATCACTTAAATGCTGGACAGATTGCCCAAAGTTCCAGTATGTTGACTGAGACATGAGATTCCAATAAAAACCAAAGTTCCCTGCAAGCAAAGAGTGCCCAGGACTCCCCTCCAGCCTAACGGGAACTTCCAGTCATCACGATCTTCCAAAACATTGGGAGGAAGGACTTCCCTGACATAAAAGCCAGACTGTCCCCACGGTGTCTACAATCAGACATGTTGCAGTCACAAGTGTGGTAAGCACGTTGGCTCAAGTCTGTCTATACCTCAAGTAATCATACATCCTAGGCGGCTGGCAGCTAGTAGATAATGCTCATGACTTCAGGCAGCCAGTAAGAACAAATCAGAGATCAAAGTTACACATGGCTCTTGTAGCAAGAGCAGCAACAGGGAAATGCTTCCTCTAATCTTGCTGGAAAAAATAAAAGAAGAAGACGATGAAGACAACGAGGAGCATAGAGCACACATGACTCCACCTAGAGGAATGACGTCAGTGCATAGTTCCAGTGTTATCCCCTTATTCAGTCAGCCAGCAGAGAAAAAAAAAAAAAAATAGGATACAATACAGGTACCCAAGTAACTAATAAAAATAAGGACACTCCTGGGGCTCAGCCTGAATGGCCCTCTCGACAGACCAAGCACAGAGACACGGCTAGTAGCTCTGGACCTGAAAGGAGCCCTGTAGCTAACTTAGCTAGAACCAGTCTGGAAAGTGCTCAAGCAATGAATAGTGCCCGAGGGTAAATCCACACTCACCCCATGATGTCTAATCCAGCAGGGTCTGGTCACAGAAAGACAAGACTAAATACAATTGTGCTAGGATGCTGCAAGAAAGTAAAGAAGCCTCCTGCAGCTAAGAGAGATTAAACTTTATTAAAAAGAAAAAATAATTGATAGAAAATACGTAGGATCAGCAAAGAAAAAAAAAAAAAATAGACACTAGCAAAAAACGGAGCCATATTGGTGGTAGTAGAAGGGGGTTATCCCAGGGCTGCACAACAGTTTGTTTGCCAGTGGCCAATCCTCCTGTAGGCCGCAGGATAACTTAAGTGTAACCCAAAGGGTTGAGACATCCTGGGGTTGATTTACCAAAACTGGAGTGTGCAAAATCTGGCGCAGCTGTGCATCGTAGCCTGCTTCTAACTTCTAAAAACCTGGAAGTTGATTGGTTTCTATGCAGAGCTGCACCAGGTTTTTCACTCTCCAGTTTTAGTTAATCAAACCCATTGTGTTCCTTAATGGACGAGAAAGAAAGAGTTTTATTTAAACAGATAACAAAATACTTTCAGTGACATTTAAAACAAGTAAGTTCCTTAGAGTTTATATACGTTTCATTAAGAAAATTCTCCAAATATTTGTAATGGAACACTACTATTGTATGTTGCATATGATCAGAGAAGTAGGACGGAACACTAATGCAGAAATCTGATGCAGATATTTTACTACTCAAACACTGACAGTAATAAAAAGCCAACACATGGCTCAATCTGGCAGCATCCATGTTAAACTGAAATATTTATGGTTAAGCTAGCCTTAAAATATCAGGAAAGGCGTTTACATTTTTCATGACGTGCTCTCGCATGCGCAGCCTCTCCTCTTCCATCTCCATCATGTCATCTTCTGCATTCTTTGGATCATAGACCTTCTCCAGCTATGTAAAATAAAATTAAAAATTAAAAAAAAAAAAAAAAAAAAAAAAAAAGTGTCACAGGCAAGTGATTTAATCCTGGAGCTTTGCACTTTATAGTACAGTATTACATTATACTCAGCACAATGTTTTAAAGAGCACCCATATTGGCACAGTATCCAAATACTTAATTTTTGAAACAAAAAAGATAGAAGAAATGTGGTTATTGTTGCAAAGAAAGGTTTTAGGCTTTGAAGGTGCCTCAGAAGCAAAACCTGCATGTTAATGGAGAGCAGTAAATGGAGATCTTGGGTAGGTATAAATTGTGTCATTAAGGCAATGGGTAAAAAAGTGGGTTAAGAAAAGGGTTATTACAATTATAGAAAAAAATGCTTCAGAAATGCACACACAACTTTATGCAGCATTATGTTCACTGGCTCTGAACCCAATGTAGTTTTAAGGGGGGGGGGGGGGGGATGATTGCAGAACAAGAAGTGAAGAAAAAGAAAATCCAACTATCAGCTTGCAAGTGGTAAAAAACAAAACAAAAAAAACAAAAACAAAAAAAAGGGAGGAATTTTGGCTTACCTGTATATTCCATATTGTGGAGTACAGTACAGGACACAGACTTGTTATTCATAGACCGTGGGTTAGCCTGGTACCCTCAGGAGATTGGGCACTGGCAAAGCTTTTGAAGACACACCCACTAGGCATCTCCCTTTAACACTATCATACTCTAAGTCCTCAGTTTTGTAGCAAGCAATGCACAGTAACATAGGAACAGAGTAGAGGGTGTTCATTTACAAGCAATTTAAAATTCCTTTTATCTTAAAGTGGATTTCCACCCACTTTTACAACTCTTCAGCATCCCTCACTAAACTGTGCACTGTAAACGAATTGGATATTTTTAAATTTTTTTTCTCTGCACCTACTGTATATCTGCTGTATTCATTTTTCACTTCCTCCTCCCTGGCCGCGGCCCATCGCATCATTTCCTGTTTGCAATGCCTTCTGGGAAGGGGCGGCAACGTCCTCTGACACTGCCGTTGCTATGGAAACCTGTCCTGAAACTTATTACAGTGCTTGTGCTGCACTGAGCATGTGCGATATCTGCAAGGATGAGATCCAGGAAGAAATACAGTCTGGCTTCAAATGCCCACACTTAAGATGGCCACGGCCTGCTGTAAGTTTATAAAATAACAAACTACTGCTATAAACTAACAAAACAGACCTTAGTTTACAGACTAACTTTACTAGAATACATTAAGCTTGTGTATTATAGAGGTATTTTTATTTAAAAAGTATAATTTTGGCCGGACCACCACTTTAAGTTGTACAGTACAGGGCATAGGCTTGATATTCTTAGACTCTGGAATGCCCCCAAGCAATAAATAGGAAGCGTGGTTAACAATAAGGCAAACAGAGCTCTGCCAACATGCCCAACAAAAACAAGGGTTGATAGACCCAGTTTAGATTGCTGCAGTATCCACAGATGATAGGACTTTCACCTGGTAGAACTTTGAAAGGTATGAACAGAAGACCAGTTAGCAGCCTTACAAAGCTGGGCAAGAGGGACTCGATGTCTGAATGCTTAGGAAACTTATACTGATCTGGAAGAGTGAGAACATACAGTGCAGGAGGTGCTCTGTCCTTTAGGGCACAAGCTCTTGAGATTAGCGGTCTTATCCACAAAATTATGCTGGTGGATCTTAAAAGCAGGATGCCCCTTGTGAGGTCCAGAGGGCAGGACGAAAAGGGGTCATCTTCCTGATGAAAGCTGTAGCTTTGAGGTAGACTTTGAGGACTCTGACCATGTCCAGACAGTGAACAGCATAAATTATAAAATGTAACAGCGCTCAAGTCTGTGGATATAACAGTAAAATAACATTAACAAAAGTATCTAAATATATATCTCTCTCTATCTATAGGATGATAGGTCAAATATTATATAGAGAGGGTAAACAATGGTGCATAAGAATAGTCCAGAAAAAAAGGGTCTATAATATGTGAATCATCCGTAGTGTGGATGGATGGATGTGGGAGCCAGGGAGATCCGTGCAGCCGAGATACCAAGGGCAGCTTCCTGTAGAGTGAAGTCAGCTCTCCATGTGTACATAAAAAATCCAGAAAGAAACCGCCTCTTAAGTATCATAGGTTTATTGTAGTATTAAAAGCATATAAAAGCACTTACATTAAAATTGACGAATGGCAGCTTCCATAGAGAACTAAACCCAGTGTGTGTCATAAACTCCAATAGTGTAGGGCTGATGTATGCCGGGCGGATGGCCGCGGACCTCCGCTCGGGAACGCCGACTGTGTAAGCGGTGAGGTGAGAGAGTCACTTCCGCGTTCCAACAGATCACATGGGTGATGACCAATGCCTGTACTTGTGCTATTTAAGCTTCCTGGTTTGCTGTCCTCAATACACTTGACAAAGGAGCGCGCATGCTCGTTACGAGCTTCGCGCATGCTCAGAAACGCGTAGTGATCCCCAGCGAACCTGAATGACCCAAGTGACGTCATCACCCATGTGACCTGTTGGAACGCGGAAGTGACTCTCTCACCTCACCGCTTACACAGTCGGCGTTCCCGAGCGGAGGTCCGCGGCCATCCACCCGGCATACATCAGCCCTACACTATTGGAGTTTATGACACACACTGGGTTTAGTTCTCTATGGAAGCTGCCATTCGTCAATTTTAATGTAAGTGCTTTTATATGCTTTTAATACTACAATAAACCTATGATACTTAAGAGGCGCTTTCTTTCTGAATTTTTTATGTAGACAGTGAACAGCAGTCTCCTTTGTGTGCTTTGGAGGCAGGCACCCTGGAAAAAGGGAATATGTCCTAACAATGGTGGAACGCAGACACCACCTTACGCAGAAGCGAACGCATACGTAAGTCCCGCCCACATAAGAAAACGGTGTTCAAACCATACATGTGAGGTATCGCCGCGAACTTTGGAGCGAGAGCAATCATTTTGGCCCTAGACCTCCTCTAACTCAAAACATGTAACCAGTAAAAAAATTTCAAGCGTCGCCTATGGGGATTTTTAAGTACCGAACATTGGTGCCATTCCACGAGCGTGTGCAATTTTGAAACGTGACATGTTAGGTATCTATTTACATGGCGTAACTTCATCTTTCAAAAAATGCAAAAACATTGGGCTAACTTTACTGTTTGTTTTTTTTTAAACACAAAACAGTTTTTTTCCCAAAAAAAACGCGTTCGAAAAATTCCTGCGCAAATACTGTGTGAGATAAAAAGTTGCAACAACCGCCATTGTATTCTCTAGGGTCTTTGCTAAAAAAACATATATAATGTTTGGGGGTTCTATGTAATTTTCTAGCAAAAAAATTATGATTTTTACATGTAGGAGCAATTGTAATTGCCCGGTATTGAAGCGGTTAAAGAGGAGGTCTGCCCACCCCTGCAAAAATTAAAAGCCAGCAGCTACATATAATGCAGCTGCTGACTTTTAATAATAGGACACTTACCTGTCCTGGACACCGATGTCGGCACCGCAGTTGATATTTCCATCAGCTGTCGGGTACTGCCGCCGGCATTGCGGGTAAGGGAACCCGACATTATGGCTTCACACAGGGTCCCTACTGCACTCTCCTACTGGCCCAGCGGCAGGGGAAGGAGGAGGGAGCCGAGCTGCTGACGGAATGCGCTGAGGTTTGGACTCCCGGAAGTAGGGGCAGACAAGGACAATGACAGGTATCCACTCCCCCCCCCCCCGAAAGGTGCCAAATGTGACACCCGGGTTGCCAAGAGACAAAATAAGTGGAAGTTCTGCTTTTGGGTGGTACTCCGCTTTGAGAATCCAAAGTAAGATAATAAACTAGTAAAGTAAATCTTTAGCTGGATGTTTGGATCGGGTATCTGTCAAAACCAGGTACCTGCTCCCCCCTCTCCTCCAAAAGGTGCCAAATGTGGCAGCAGAGGGGAGGAGAAGGCAGACAAGCGGTGCTTACCCTTTGGATTTCTTCATCAAAGAGAAGAGCAGAGGTCCATCACCTTAGGAAACTAGCAAAAAAAAAAACTCATGGGCTCACAAAGTTAGGTAGGATTATAAGGGATGCTCAGAGGGCGTGTCTTCAAAGCCTTTGCCAGTGTTCAATCACCTGAGGGTACCAGACCGTAACACAAGGTCTAGGAATATCAAGCCTATGTTCTGTACTGTACAATTGTGATAATTGATTAAATGAATTTTGAAATCATATACAATAGAAGTCAAAAATGTACTTGATTATTCAAAACAAAATAAGGATGTTTTGTTTAAAAAAAAAATCATATCCTTTAGCTCATGTATATGGGCAGTTTGCCCAGCACAGCATAAAATCTCTGTTTTTGGGTGCAAGGGAAGCACAGATGCAGCATACAGCCCCTGCCAGCAGTCTATGAAAATCAAACACAAGTATCACTCATAACATTCAGTTCTGTATCCGAGCCAGCCATTGATTTTGACAGGTTGCTGGCAGCGGGCTGTATGCTGTGCTTCCCTTGTACCCAAAGACACTAGGATCTTATGATGCACTGGCCAAACTCTCCTTAGATATTCAAACTGTAATCAATGTATTTTGTCCATAAAGCACAACCAGTCCTGAGGAATAACAGTTAATGAATGTGACTAAATCTTTGAATTACCAAGCAATGTTTATGAGCAAAAGATGGTGAATAATTGCACTTTTTTGCTACATAAAAAGTCAAGTAAGTGTGCAGATCTCTTATGAAGGCCACATATCATTAGAAGAACTTGTTTTATATGGAAATCTGCATTTCCATGGTAATGTAAGTGCAGAACTGAATGTACCTCCTTTGTAAAGAGGGCCTCTAGTTCTTGTTCATCCAGAATGCCATCTCCATTAGTATCTGTCAAATAAACATACAGTGCAATGATTAATAACAGCCATGTCTTACCAATTTCTTAGATGTGATGGTTGCATTTTTTTTTTGGCTCCCCCCCCCTTTTAGTTTTACCTGGTGATCCTGCCAGTAAGTTTATTATTTATAAACATTTAAGCTGTCCAGCAAAAGTGTCAGTAAGAGGGTTGAGACAGTCACTGACAGTTGTGCTTCCAATGGTCAGCTTTTATTCATGTAAAACCTTTACCCCAAAAGGAGGAAAAAAAAAAAAAAACACACGTGAGGCATCACTGCCAAAGTCAGATCGAGGGCAGTAATTCTAGCACCAGACCTCCTGTGTACATCTAAAGTGGTAACCTGTGAAGACTGTTAAAGCGTCACCTATGGATAATAAAATGTACGTAGTTTGTCGCCATTGCACGGGCGTACGCAATTTTAACAACTTAAGGACCAGGCCTATTTTTCTAGTTTTCTAGCAAAAAAAAAAACAAACAAAAACAGATTTTAACTTGTAAATTACTTAGAACCCCCAAACATTATATACATTTTTTTTCAGACACCCTAGAGAATAAAATGGCGGTCATGGCAATACTTTCTGTCACATCGTATTTGCGCAGCAGTCTTACAAGCACAATTTTTTGGAAAAAAAAATACACTTTTTTGAATAAAAAAAAAACAAAACAGTAAAGTTAGCCCAATTTTTTTTTTTTTATATTGTGAAAGATAATGTTACGCCAAGTAAATTGATACCCAACAGGTCACGCTTCAAAATTGCGCCCGCTCGTGGAATGGCAACAAACTTTGACTCTTAAAAAATCTCCATAGGTGACGTTTAAAAATTTCTACAGGTTACCAGTTTTGGAGTTAGAGGAGATCTTTTGACAGAATTATTGCTCTCACTCTAACGATCACGGCGATACCTCACATGTGTGGTTTGAACACAGTTTTCATATGCGGGCGCAACTTACGTATGCGTTCGCTTCTGCGCGCGAGCTGAGGGCGCTATAAATTTTTATTTTTTTAATTTTTACACTGGCCTTTTAAAAAAAGTTTTTTGGGTCACTTTTATTCCTATTACAAGGGATGTAAACATCCCTTGTAATAGACTAAAAGCACGACAGGACTTTTTAATGTGAGATCTGGGGTCAAAAAGACCTCATATCACACATTTACACTTAAATGCAATAGAAAAAAAATAACTAACTAACTTTAAAAAAAAAATTTCCCCTTTAAGACCTCGGGGCGGAAGTGACGTTTGACGTCTCTTCCGTCATCCAATGTTATGGAGCCGAGTGGGGCCCATCTTTCCCTCACTCGGCTCCAGGCTACTAAGGGGATATGATCGGATAGTCTCCACCACTATGGGCGGCTCCGGTAAGCGTCGGAGGCGACCAGAGCG
Source organism: Aquarana catesbeiana (assembly GCF_042186555.1). Taxonomy (NCBI): domain Eukaryota; kingdom Metazoa; phylum Chordata; class Amphibia; order Anura; family Ranidae; genus Aquarana; species Aquarana catesbeiana. The sequence continues at coordinate 160,041,731 of NC_133333.1, forward strand.
CGGTGGGGGGGGCGTTACTTTAACTCAAAATATTGCCGCCTTACCGTGTAATTTGAAGAAAGTTTTGGGGTTGAAATCATTAGGATCCAGGCCATCGGTCTCCTCCCAGACCTCTTTCAGTTGATCCTTGCTCCCCTAGTTATGGAAATAATACAGATTACAGATAAAGAGGCTTCCTGTCATACTGTGGCAAGCTATTTAATGTAGCTCTTCTGCGTTATCATTTGCCATAATAAAAGGAGATAAGAATCACTGGAGAAATAGTTCCAACTGAAACACAACCTGTGCTTCCACTGCTGACCTTCTGAGAATATTAGATATTCAAAACTCCTACAGACTACAGATACTTGCAGCCTGTCCCACCATCTCTCTCCTCAAAGATGTCAGTACTTCTAGCATAATATATGGAAATCTGTGACACCTAGGAAGTTTAAAGAACACACCTCAGATGTAATTTGGACTGGGACTTTCAAATGGGGTCACAATGGGTGAAATTACACCCCAAGTTAATGGGGTGTAACCATTGTTGGAGCTTGTTGCTCCACTGTTCCCTGGTTTGATTTTTTGCGGAGTTGGTCAAGAGTAAAAAGTGCTTTAAAACTGAACTCTAGGGAAGAAAACCATTACCCATGAGCCCCCCTCCCCACTGCAAGGGTTAAGTACTCCTCAGCCCAGGGGTTGATAATATAGACCAGGGGTAGGCAACCTTGGCCCTCCAGCTGTGGTGAAACTACAAGTTCCATGAGAAATTGCAAGACCCTGACAATCACAGGCATGACTCCTAGAGGCAGAGATGTGATGGGATTTGTAGTTTCACTACAGCTGGAGGTCAGAGGTTGCCTACTGCTGATGTAAACAATACACTTAACCTTATTCCTTGCTCCTGCAGGCTACCTCCTTTTCAGGTGACAAGTCCTCTGAAGCCTCCTTTCTTCATTGCCTGACCAGTCGCAGCTCTCTGATGTCATCCAATGCAATGCAGGATGCCAGGGGCGCACCCACATTCCAGAGTGGGAGACAGCAGAGTGAAGCAGTAAGGAATAAGGTAAGTTTATCACCTTATTTATCATCCCCTGTGCAAAATGGGCACTTACTGCAAGAGGAATTTCTTTTTAATCCCATGGTTCAGCTTTGAAGTGAAAGTTATGGTTTGGAGGTTGTTTTGGGGGTGGGTGTTAGCACTTCAATCAATCCAACACCATGGTCGATATGGTGTTAAGGTGATTGAAACACATTTCTACAATTACATCGTCATATATAATGAAATATTTAATCTCACCATAATGCAGAATCACCGTTACTTGCCACTGTAGCCTGCCATCACAGCCACCAGATGCAACGCGTCACTGTAGCCTGCCACCACCACAGCCATCAGATGCAGTGTGTGACTGTAGCCTGCCACCACCACAGCCATCAGATGCAGTGTGTGACTGTAGCCTGGCACCACCACAGCCATCAGATGCAGTGTGTCAATGTAGCCTGCCACCACAGCCATCAGATGCAGCGTGTCACTGTAGCCTGCCACCACAGATATCAGATGCAGTGTGTCACTGTAGCCGGTCACCGCAGCTACCAGATGCAGTGTGTCACTTTGTAAGGCCAATTTGTAGGGGTTTTATGCAGTAAAAGAACTTACTAAAATGAAAAGTCTCTCCCCAGCGCTACAGCCTTGCAAGGAATCTGGCAAGAGATGGAAACCAGCACATGTGCAGTTGATTACAAGGTTCTGCTCCTATGAGATCTGAGAATCTCATTTGGGCAGACCAAACAGCGGCGATGCAAGCGATAATGCTCCTCTGCTCACCCGCTGGTCTCCTCCTTAGGTGCAACTTGCGCTGCCTGGCATCAAGTAGGGAACAGACCAGCATCGATCCGTGGCCCCGGGGAATATACATGGTCCCCCCAAGTAGATGCTAATCACCGCCCTTGTCATTCAACTGTCGTATGTCACAAGCTGGCACAGTAGATGCCAAGCACCGCCCTCTGTCATTCAACTGTCATATCACAGCCTCGTTGAACAGTAGAAACTGACAAATGGTGTTTAATCGGTATTTGGATATAGCCTGGACCTCGGATCCAGAGTCCTCCACAGGTACCAGTGAACTAATTTGAAAAGAAGCATAGGTACTTGCAGGCTGTAAAAAGGTACCGCCACTTCATCTGTAATGCTTAGTTATATTATATTGAAGGACATAACAAGTTCACTTTAACTTTCAAAAGTTATTCGTTTCTACAAGCACAGCCGATAACAGAGGAATAAGCTATGCTCTGGCACACTTACAGGTACGTTCACTTTGGGATGTTCCCTGTGCTTTTTCTTCATCTCCTCAAAGTGAGCCTCTTCCATCTTTCTTTTGTCTTCATCTAGTGACTTGAGATATTCCCTCCTCTCATGTTCCTTCAGCATCTCATAGCGTTTGAACTCTTCGTGTCGAGCAGCATCATAGTTTTCAAGATCCTTTGTAGCCTAAGCAAAATCAAAAAGGGTTCTCTGAACGTCTGAATATGAATATGTCAAGATCATTGTGAGGGTTTTTATCATAAGGAATGGTGCAACCAGACAAGTTATGGTGCTTTGGGCTTAAAAGACCCCCATATAGAAAACAATCCTGCAGCTCACAAGAGCTCCCTCACAAAAGCTGGTAAGACTAAATGTCATGCCAGCTGTATTTGTCTGTTTTAAGGTATTGTAGGCCAGAATGGGTCAGCCATTAATGCTGCTTAGGAACTGGGAATGACTGTGCTCACTGTCAGTTGCTTTTTAGCAGGGAATATTGCCCCTTGACCCAAGACCTATTCTGATTTTGATAAAGCGTAGTATATAAAATATTCACACAAACATGGTCTAAAAAAAATTTAAACAAATAAAAAAAAAACAACAAAAAAAAACAAAAAAACAAAAACCTTACCGGTGTTACTGAGCACTGACATTTGACGTTCTAACCTTTTGATCTTTGTAACTAGCAAATCCTTTTAAATATTATTTTAAACAATGGAGCACCATGTTCTTTGCTCTGTATTGAACAAACATTTTGAACAAAAAAAAAAAAAAAAAACAAAAAAAAAAAAAAAAAACGCACACAAACTCCAGTTACACTATCGTCAGCAAATCAGAGTGTGTAAATAAAAAAAAATAAAAAAACAAAAACATCCCAATACTATGTCATACTTACAGCCTGGATTAGTAATTCCAAATCCCGGGGCTCAAATGTGTGCTGGTTCTGGGGGTCCAAGTGCTCAAACTGCTTCAATAAAGCAAGGTGATCAATCTGAACATCTACAGAACACAAACGGAGTAATATTATTAAAGTAAACATAATAAAATGCTGCAACATGTATCATCTGTCATGAAGCCAAACACCTGTGTGATTAGCCCCGGGCAGAAGCAGCTATTTCCCGACTCGTGTCACATATAGTGCTAGTTTTGGAGCCAGAAAGCTAAACTTACAGAACGAGTCGATGAATGGAAGCTTCCATCAGAATCTACCTACACAGATGTTATGCTTTGTGTGTATAACACTACAGCCTAAGTAAAGGTTAGCTTATAGATCACAGATTACAGATAACCTACTTGTGAAAAGGAAGAACCATAACACCTCTATTAATGGTTATGTATAGTATATGATTTGACTGGATGGTAAATCTGGAATTTTGTGTAAAGCCATTGTGCACAATGTTGGGCGAACTATTGAATTGTTCAGATTTGGCCATATTCATGGTTGCTATTATTACAGTGCATTGTATAAAGTATTTAGACCCCCCCCCCCCTCACATTTTTCAATGTTGGCATGTTGCAGCCTGATACTACAGTTATTTAAATTCAAATCTCAGTATCCCAAAATGACAAAGTGAAAACCGAATTTTAGAAAAGTCTGAATTTATTAACCACTTCAGCCCCGGAAGGATTTACCCCCTTCCTGACCAGAGCATTTTTTGTGATACGGCACTGAGTCGCTTTAGCCGACAATTGCGCGGTCATGCGACGTTGTACCCAAACAAAATTTACGTCTCTCCCCCCCCCCCCCCCACACACAAATAGACCTTTCTTTTTGTGGTATTTGATCACCTCTGTGGTTTTAATTTTTTGTGCTATAAAACAAAAAAAGCAATATTTTTTACTATTTGCTATAAATATCCCCCAAAAATATATAAAAAAAAAAAAAAAAAAATATTTCTTCCACAGTTTAAGTTTAGGCTATGTATTCTTCTACATATTTTTGGTTTAAAAAAAAAAAAAAAAAAAATCGCAATAAGTGTATATTGATTGGTGGGCGAAAAAGTTATAGCGTCTACAAAATAGAGGATAGATTTATGGCATTTTTATTATAATTTTTTTTTTTTTTTTTTTACTAGTAATGACTGATCTGCAATTTTTATTGTGACTGCGACATTACGGCAGACAGATCGGACACTTTTGACACTATTTTGGGACCATTGACATTTATACAGTGATCAGAGCTAAAAATAGCCACTGATTACTGTATAAATGTCACTGGCAGGGAAGGGGTTAAACACTAGGGGGCGATCAAGGGGTTAAATGTGTTCCCTCAGTGTGTTCTAATTGTAGGGGGGATGGGCTCACTAGAACATGACAGAGATCACTGCTCCCGATCACTGGGAGCAGTAGATCCCTCTCATGTTGCTAGGCAGAACAGGGAAATGCCTTGTTTACATAGGCATCTCCCCATTCTGCTTCTCCTCCTTGCAATCATGGGCCGCCGGTGAACATAGAGGCCGCCGGACCTGCGGGCACGCGCGCCCCCACCCGCTAGGCGGGACATACGAAAGGACGCATGGGTACGCCCTTTTGCGCACCCGTGCCATTCTGCCGACGTAAATCGGCGTGCAACGGTCGGCAAGTGGTTAAAAAGAAAAAAACAAACTCTTACATGTAGTGAAGTATTCAGACCCTTTACTCAGTACTTTGAAGCACCTTTGGCAGCAATTATATCCTCAAGTCTTTTTGGTATGACGCAACAAGGTTTGCACACCTGGATTAGGGGATTTCCTCCCATTCTTCATTGCAAATCCTCTCAAGCTCAGTCAGGTTGCAGGGGACCTTCGGTGGACAGCGATTTTCAGGTTTCTCCAGAGATCTTCAATAGTGCTCAAGTCAAGGCTCTGGCTGGGCCGCTCTAGGACATTCACAGAGTTATCCCTAAACCACCCCTGTGTTGTCTTGGCTGTGTGCTTGGGATCGTTCTAATGTTGAAAAGTAAGCCTTCATCTCTGAGGTCCTGAGCACTGTGGAATAGATTTTCATTAAGGATCTCTCTGTACTTTGCTCAATTCAGCTTTCCCCCAACCCTGACCAGTCGCTCAGTCCCTGGTGCTGTAAAACACTCCCACAGCATGATGGTGCCACCATCATGGGATGGTGATGGGAAAAGGGATGAGCGGTGCCTGGTTTCCTCCAGACATAAAGCTTTGAATTGGAGGCCAGACTTTTCAATCTTGGTTTCATCAGACCAAAGAACCTTTTTTCTCACAGTCCTTCAGGTGCTTTTTTACAAACCCAAAGCGAGCTTTCATGTATTTTGCATTGAGAAGAAGCTTCCGTCTAGCCACTCCACCATAAAGCCCGATCGTTGGAGTGCTGATTGTCCTTCAGGAACTTTGTCCCATCTCCACACAGAATCTGTGGAGCTCAGAGTGACCATCAGGTTCTTGGTCACCTCTCTTACTAAAGGTCCTTTTCCCCAATTGCTCAGTTTGGCCAGGCGACCAGCCCTGGTTGTGCCAACTTCTTCCATTTGAGAATTATGGAGGCCAATGTTCTTGGGAACCTTCAGTGCAGCAGAATTTTCTTTTGTTGTCTTCCAATAATCCTGACTCTGAGCGCTGCAGGCATTCCCTTGACCTCATGGCTTTTGCTCTGATACAGTATGCATTGTCAGGTGTGAGTCCACTTAGAGAGGTGTGTACCTTTCCAAATCATGTTCAATCAATCTACCACAGGTGGACTTCAATCAAGGTGTAGAAACATCTCAGCAACGATCAAGAGAAATGGGAGGCATCTGAGCTAAAATTTCAAGTGTTGTTGCAAAGGGTCTGAATACTTATGCCAATGTGATATTTTAGTTTTTCCTTTTTCAAACATTTTTAAAATTCTGTTTTCACTTTGTCATTATAGGGTACTGAGTGTAGATTAGATTAATGAGGAAAAAAAAAAAAAAAAAGAATTTAAGCAACTGTATCAGGCTACAACATAACAAAATTGAAAAAGTGAAGGGGATCTCAATACTTTATGAATTTCCTGTATACACACACACACACACACACACACACACACACACACACACACACTAGCTCACTCTAGTCTATGGCACAATGCTTTTTAAGCCTTCATCCTAAGTAAATTATACATTTGTTTTAACACACAGGCCTTCTTTTATACATTAGATCTGATTTTTTTTTTTTTTTGGTAGTTTCACGTGCAACCATGGCTGCTTAAAAAAGGTGGTGTGCACGTAGCCAGTAGAAACCAATCAAATGTTGGTATTTTGAGTACACCAAGAGTTTACTTTTTTTGGTTTCTGCACGTTCTGCTCTTCAAAATCGCCTTATACAGCGATCGTCTATCGATTAGATACAATGTGCTTGTGTCTCTACTTACTTTCTTCCATGGTAGCATCCATCTTAGCTTTAATTAGCATGCGGAGCCTTGAGACTTCCTGCCGTTTGAGCTCGTCCAGTCTGGTCCTCACATGGTGACTTACAAAGTCCAGTTCCTTGCTGAGTTTCCCACTCTGAGAAGAGGAGTGGACATAGCCATCAAAGTGAGTTCACAGCGCTTATGTATATAGTTTGTTTTTTAAAAGCATTATGAACCAAACACTAAATTTTTTTTACAATAGGACGATAAACATGGCGACATACTGCATAGCAATATTTTGTGTTTTCCTATAGGCCTTTTTTACACGGATGTTCCGATTGGGTCTGCCTGTCAGTTTTTCCGGATTGGAACCTCTACTCTTCTCGATAGAGCGGAGGATATCAGTGGACATGTGTCCACTGACACCCGCTGGCATCCAATCCAATCTGCTAAAAACAGACGTCCCAGGAGGCTGGATTCATCAGGAAGTCATGGCAAGCTCCCAAATCCAAGATGACAGCACTGGGAATCCAGTGGTGAGAAGAATTGACTGAGGGAAAACCGCGTTGGACTCCATGGGCTGGTAAGTACAGGCAGTCCCCGAGTTACATAGATCCAACTTACATATGACTCATACATAATAAACAGAGGGAGACAAAAAGTGAGAAGAAATCTACCCCTAGGAAGGGAAATTCACTCCTGAAAGTTTTCATGGAAAAAAAGGTGTCTCCACTGAAGCTTTATCACCAATCCTGGTTTCCAAAACAACCCAAAATTTTCAAAATCCAAATTGTCATAGGCACAGAAAATGAGGGCACAGACAGCAAAACTAACGTTACAGGGGTGTTTACCCTTCCCTGTGCTATCCAAAAAAATTTACTTGCTACAACTTACAAATTCAACTTAAAGTGGAAGTAAACTCAGAGGCATAATTTGTACCTATAGGTAACCCTTTAAGGAGGCTTACCTATAGGTACTGTAAACATCTCCTAAAACGTACACCGTTTAGGAGATCTTTACATTACATGCAGCCGATGATGTCATCGGCGCATGCGCTCTGAAGGAATGGTCACCTGTGCCGTTCCTTCAGATACCTGTGCCATGAATGGCGGCATTGCGGCTTCGACCTGTCACACAGCCGGAGTCTGTGGACCCGGAAGGAAGATTGTGTGAATATTCCTTTACCTTGCAGGTACAAACAAAAACAAAACAAAAAAAAAACACAGCAGTTTACGACCGTATTAAAAGCAAACCTACAGAACCTCTTGTTTGTAACCAGAGAACAGCCTGTACCTGTTTTTTGAAAGTCACCAGCTACAGTTTTTCACTGCTGTTGACTTTTACTTTTTAACCACTTCAATACTGGGCACTTTTGCTCCCCTTCCTGCCCAGGCCAATTTGCAGCTTTCCGCACTGTCGCACTTTAAATGACAACTGCGCAGTCACGCAACACTGTACCCATATGAAATTTTTATCTTTTTTTTTTTTTTTTTTTTTAGACTCAGAGCTTTCTTTTGGTCGTATTTAATCACCATTGGGTTTTTTATTTTTTTACTAAACAAATGAAAAAAGACCGAAAATTTTGAAAAGAAACAAACTTTTCTTTGTTTCGGTTATACAATTTGGCAAATAAGTAATTTTTATTCTTCACTGATGTGCGCTGATGAGTCTGCACTGATCATCAGGGAACTGACAATCAATACCCTGATTATCAGTGCAAATGTGCCCTGTAACTGGAAAGTTGGCCATCGGCTTTCCTTAGACGCTGACAGCGCTGAGAAAAAGGAAATGGCGATAACTAGCATTTGTTTACATGTGATCAGCTGTGATTGGATACACCTGATCACATGGTAAAGAGCCTAGGTCATCGGCTATTTACGCCGATTGGTGATGCGTTGCATCAGAGGGACACAGTTCACCAATCAGTGACCTAGAACAAGGAGTACAGGAATGCAGCCTTCAATAGCTGCTCTAGATCAGTGTCTCTATAGGCAGCAAGAACAGCCTTGATGCCTGTGCCTTTAAAAACAAGTTAGGCCGGTCATACATGGTTCCTGCTGAACCAGCCAAGATTTGAACTGACCGTTAATGGGCAGGCTGAATGTACCAAGTTAAATCGACAAATCAACTTTGGTACAACCAGCCTGCCAGTCGCTGTTATAGCCATTCGCGATAAACACTGTCTTCTCCCAGTGGGAACTGTCAGCACGATCTTTGTTAACCTGCCTTAATATGCCATTGCATGACATTCTTTTTTTTTTTTTTTTCATTTCAGTGGTCTGTGTTCTAGCAGATTGTAAAGTAGAGTAGTGGCAGGCATTAAGTCCAGTCTCTAGAGATTATATTATCTTCAGCTGTTAAGGTTAAACTGTACTTTGCTCCTCCAACAAGCCAACAAAATCAATGAACAGTATTGCAAATATTAGCTAAGCCCCAGCAGTCTGGAAGTGTACCATACAGATGGCTGGCTCTGTTACACAATCTTACCTTAATGTCTTCTGCGTTGGCGGTTTGAAGCTTTTCACGGAAATGGTTGTCTGTCTCCAGCACATCAATTACCTCTCTCAGATAACGATCATAGTACAGGCCAGTGTCCTGTGACAAGAGCAAGAGTGTATGTTAGAAGAAAAATACATGCTACTAATGGTGTCATCAGCCATTGTATATAAGAAGGGAACTGGAAATGGTTAAACCCTGCATAATGTTCGCTGAATTTTCAGCAGAAAAAAAAAAATACGATTTGAGAAGAACAAAAACAGATACAGCATAAGGAAATGTGTACAGCAAGCTTCCAAGTGCTTTCATGAAACCTTTAAATCATCCTTAAAGCAGAACTCCAGACAAAAAAGGTTTTCCATGTCCTTGTTGGTGATCTCCTACCTTCGCCAAGTTTGCCATCCATGTTCTTCTGGGCTCTGTAGTTCCTCTGTGATAGGCTGCTGAACTTGCTGAAAAACAGTTATTGCCTGCTGACTTCCTGTTTGTAAGACCGCTGGCTCCTATCCCTCTCCTAAGCTCAGCCAGCGGTCAGACACGCCTCCTTGTAGTCCTCTGAAAGAGCAGGGAGGAAGCAGACATGTTGTTGTGGGCGGAAGGGGTCTCACAGCCCCCGTTCTGTGACGCCCATGGAGGAGGTGGCCGCTTCCTCTCTCTCCTCCTCCTCCGCCCCCCAACCTGCTATCTCCGTGCAGAGCGGTGATTATTATAAATCAGTTGTATGACACAGCAGGGATGGCCCGCTGTGTCAGGTATAGTATACAAGAACACCGCTTGCTGATGTCCGCCTCCCTCTGGTATTGGCACAGTGCGCTGTCAATCATAATACCAGGAGGTGGGACATTAGCGCTCAGTGTCAGGTATAGTATATCAGAACACCACGGCAGATCCCTGCTGTGTCATACAAGCGATTTCTAATAATAATCCCCGCTCTACACTGGTGGTCCCTGACAAGCTGCACCAGTGGGACAGACATGCTGCACTTGTGGTCCCCGACATTTGGCACTGGTGGTGGTCCCTGACACGTTGTACTGGTTTGCATTTATATTAAAATGCTCTGTATTTATAAGGCTGTAACCTATCATGCCGTGTGTGCTGAATGAGGAGTGTGATTTATGTCTATTCTTATCTAGTCTTAAAATATTTCCCCACCCTCCTAACACCTGTGCTGACTAACCTGTGTAAAAATAGGATTTTTTATAACAGCTTACCTGTAAAATCCTTTTCTTTCAATGGACATCACGGGACACAGAGCCACAATAATAACTGATGGGTTATGTAGGTACCTTTAGGTATTGGACACTGGTCACACCCCAAGAAGGAAGTTCAACCCCCTATATAATCCCTCCCCTTCCAGGGATACCTCAGTTTTGTAGCAAAGCAATATAAGTGTATTAGAAGAGGGGCGGGACCTCTGTGTCCCGTGATGTCCATCGAAAGAAAAGGATTTTACAGGTAAGCTGTTATAAAAAATCCTATTTTCTTTCTCGAACATCACGGGACACAGAACCTCAGTAATAACTGATGTGATATCCCAAAGCAATGCCAACTGAGGGGGGAAATCACAACCAAGTAGGGTGCAATCAGACCGGAGGACCCTGTACCGCTGTCTGCAGCACACTACGCCCAAAGGCGATATCCTCATGCCTTCTCACATCTACCTGATAAAATCTGGTGAATGTATGAACTGAAGACCTGGTTGCGGCCTTGCAGATCTGAGCCATAGAGGCCTGGTGATGCACTGCCCAAGAAGCACCAATAGCCCTTGTGGAATGTGCCCTGATCTGAAACGGAGGAATCTTTTGTTTCAAACCATAAGCTTGAATAATCCATTGTCGAATCCATTTAGAAATGGTAGCTTTAGACGCTGCCTGTCCTCTATTGGGACCCTCTGGCAGCACGAACAAAACATCCGCTTTGCGAATTTGAGCAGTTGCTTCCAGATAGGTCTTGACTGCTCTTACTACATCCAAAGAATGTAGTGACCTCTCTTCCGGAGAACAGGGATCTGGAAAAAAAGGAAGGCAGAACAATGTCTTGGTTTAGATGAAAATCTGAAACCACCTTCGGTAAAAAAACTAGGATGAGGGCGCAATACCACTCTATCCTTGTGTACAATCAAATAAGTCTCCCTACAGGAAAGAGCTGCTAATTCTGATACTCTTCTAGCAGAAGAGATGGCTACCAGAAAAATTAGTTTCCTCGTCAGCAAGACCAAAGGAATCTGACGTATTGGTTCAAAAGGCTGTTTCTGTAACACCGACAGAACCAAGTTCAAGTCCCAGGGGTTTAGGGGCACCCTAACCGGAGGATTAAGACGCAACACCCCCTGCATAAAGTTCCGGACCAAAGAATGCGAAGCAAGTGGCCGTTGAAACAGTACTAATAAGGCCGAGACCTGGCCCTTGATGGTACTCAAGGCCAGCTTCATCTCTAATCCTAATTGTAGAAAATCAAGAATTCTACCTAACACATATCTTCTGGGATGCCAACCCCTGGATTCACACCAGGATACATAAGCTTTCCAGACTCTATGATAAATCATTCTGGAAGCTGGTTTCCTTGCATTGATCAAGGTAGATATGACAGGACCTGAAAGCCCCCGGCTCTTCAGAACGTGGGTCTCAATAGCCAAACCGTCAAATTTAGCGTTTGTAAGGCAGGATGGAACACTGGACCTTGAGATAACAGGTCTGGGCGTACCGGTAGGGTCCACGAGGAACCCACCGTCATCCTTACTATTTCTGCATACCAAGTACTTCTGGGCCAAGCGGGGGCCACCAGAAGTACTGACTTCCTTTCCTGCCTGATCCTGCGAAGGAGTCGTGGCAGTAGCAGAATAAGCGGGAATGCATAAATCAGTGAGAACCGATGCCACGGAATCACCAACGCATCCGTCCCACATGCAAGAGGATCCCTCGTCCTTGCCACAAATCTGTCTATCTTTTTGTTGAATCGGGATGCAAAGAGATCTACATCTGGGACCCCCCCCATCTTTGGCATATGGCCCAAAAGACGTCGGGGTGCAGAGACCATTCCCCTGGGAGTAACTGCTGGCGACTTAGATAGTCCGCCTGCCAGTTCTCTATCCCTGGAATGAAAACTGCCGATATGCATGGCACATGCATCTCTGCCCAGATTAAGATCCGGTTCACCTCCTTTTGAACAGCTCGGCTCCGGGTGCCTCCCTGATGATTGACATAAGCCACTGCTGTGGCATTGTCGGACTGGATCCTGACCGGGCAACCCTGTAGCCTGAGAGTCCAGGCTTTTAGGGCTAGATATACCGCCCGGATCTCCAGAATGTTGATGGGTAAGGTCCTCTCGGTCCTGGACCATAGCCCCTGGATTGCAGACTGTTCCAGAACTGCTCCCCAACCTGACAGACTGGCATCTGTTGTTACCACCGTCCAGGTAACCGGTAGAAAGGATTTCCCCTTCTGCAGGTTTTCGGGTATAAGCCACCAATTGAGGCTCCAACGCACCGCATGCGACAGGTGCATCGGAAAGTCTAATGCCTGAACCTTCTTGTTCCAGGCCAACAGAATACTGTGTTGCAGTAGTCTTGAATGGAACTGAGCATAGGGAACTGCTTCGAATGAAGACACCATCTTTCCCAGCAGCCTCATACAAAGGCGAACAGAAGGACCCTTCTTGGTCCTGACTGTCAGAATCAGCTCCCTTAAAGCAGTGATCTTTGCCTGAGGAAGAAATACCTTCTCCTGGCTCGTATCTATAATCAGACCTAAATACTCCAGTCTTCTTACTGGTTTTAGGAAAGATATTTCTAGGTTGAGGATTCAACCTAGATTTTCCAGATACTTGACCGTGGTCCTCAAGTTCCCGTTCAAAGAAGCTACCGACCGGTCTATCAAGAGCAGGTCGTCTAGGTATGCTATGACAGTTATACCCTGAGCCCTTAATCTGGCCAGAGGAGGAGCCAAGATCTTTGTGAACACTCGAGGTGCAGTGGCTATCCCACAACGCAGAGCCACAAACTGGAAATGGCGCCCTCCTATCTCGAAGCGTAGAAACTTCTGATGAGCAGGAAAAATGGGCACATGTAGGTATGCATCTGTGATGTCTATCGATGCCAAAAATTCTCCTCCCTGCAGGATGGAGACTACTGTCCGAATTGATTCCATGCAGAAGGACTGTATCCTTAGGAATCGATTTAGATCTCTTAAATCCAGAATGGGTCTGACATCCCCATTTGGCTTTTTGGACCGTAAAAAGGTTGGAATAGAAGCCCAATCCTTGATCCTTTGTAGGAACCACCATAATGACCTCTTGCGACAAAAGTCGCTCTAACGCTAGAAGGAGCGACTGCTTCTTCTCTGGTTCTCTGGGGACACTTGATCTGAGGAAACGAGGAGAGGGAAATTCTTGGAACTCCAGCTTGTACCCTAAGGTTACTGTGGAGATTACCCACCTGTCCTGGAAGTCCTCCTGCCAGAGCCTTGAGAACTGTAGCAGTCTTCCCCCCACTCGAGCGAGCGGGGGCGCCCCTTCACGAAGAGGTCTTAGTGTCTTGTCTAGAAGACTTCTTCCCCCAGGACTTCTTGTGTCCCTGGGGTTGACTCTTGTTTCTTGCCCCAGACGGAGGAGGCCGTCGTGACTGCCTGGAGGCTGAAGCCCCTGGCGCTGGGGAAAGAGTCCGTTTGAAAGAGGGACGCTTACTCTTCTTCTTAACAGGTAAGAGAGTGCTTTTCCTACAAGAGATTCTCTTGATATAGTTATCCAAGTCTTCTCCAAACAACCATGCACCACGAAAAGGAAACCCAGCCAAGAGCTTCTTACATGGTGCTTCGGCTGACCAATTTTTCAACCATAAGATTCTACGCATTTGCACCAACCCAAGTGAAAGGCGAGAGGTTTGCATGATAGAATCTCTGATGGCGTCAACAACATAACATAAGGCCGCTGGAAGGTTAGCAAACCCCTGGGCCTGTTGTTCAGGTAAAACTTTGATGACCTGCTTAACATGGTCTCTTACGTATTGACAGACTCCAATCGCTGCTACGGTAGGTTGAGCCACTGATCCTGCTAAGGAAAAAACATCCTTTAATAAGGATTCCATCTTTTTATCCACAGGATCCCTGAGCATCTGAGCATTGTCTACAGGACAAGTCAAACTATTATTTACAGAGGAAATGGCCGCATCAATGGCTGCCATTCCCCACATCTTAATACATTTTTCTTCCATAGGCTAAAGTGTTGAAAACTTTTTCGGCGGAAGAAATCGCTTATCTGGGTGATCCCACTCAGAATAAAGGAGCTTTTCAAGTAAATTATGAACAGGAAAAGCATGTGCTGTTTGAGAGGGTTTCAGCGACCCCAAAGAAGAAGAGGATTCCTTAACAGATTCAGGTACGGGCAATGTAAATGTGGAGCGGACCAATCCAGTAAGGATCTGTACTAAGACTTTCTCCTCTTGGGAAGCCGAAGAGGGTCCCTCTCCACCTGATTCCTCCGAAGAGGAATCATCCGTCCCATCCTGATCCTCTGAAAGGGATTGGTCTCCTTTATCCCAGAGCTCCTCTGCCTGAGGGTCTTGGGAAACAGAGGAAGGCCTAGTACGTTTCTTTCCACTGAGTGAAGAAGTAATCACGGCCATTAATCTTTCCCCTAACCCAGTAATGGTTGAGGAAAAAAACCTCTTGTGTAATGTATACAGGGGCTGAAGTGCCGGAAGCAGGTACAGCCCCTGACCCCAACGGCTCTCCCTGGCCAGCCGTCCCTGGCCCCTCAGGAGGGGGAGGATGTAGCAGACAGGGGGTCCTCAGAACCTGAAAGAGATCCCCTAGTGTCTCTGGTTCTGGGGGTACTTGAACCTCTTCTACCCATAGTGGAAAGCAACAAGGTGTGAGGTATCCAAAATGAACACTGACTGCTGAGCGATGTAGTCTGGCAAAAGCCTTGCTACCAAATGCCCAGTCCGGTGTTACCTTAGTAAATGCAGCCTAGGAGAATGCCTGTGTCCCACCTTACATGCGACTGTCAGCTCTGTGTCCCTCCAAGGCTCAAAGCACCTGTAAAGTGTGCTTTGAATGGCCATGCTTCTGGCACTGTGGGCGTCTAAGCACACTGACGCTGTGCTGACGCCCCGCCCTTCGTTTTTTATGAAAAACGTGCGCTTCCCGCGCGAGCCTGACCCTTCTGAATAAGCATGGAGGAAGGCTGGGGGTGGAGGAGGAAGGAGAGAGGCCGGCAGCGATGGGGCCTGCATACCTGCAATGGCGGCCTGGCGGCGGCGACAGTGAGGTGTAAAACCGCCTTACAGCCCACTTGCGGCCTCCCCCTAGCTTGGGGGGAATATCCCAGAGGAGAAAACCCCCCATCCCATCCTACCTGGAGCCGGTCGGAGGAGCTTGTACAGCGTCGAACGCTGAGACAGAAATCAGCATGAGAAGGTATGTGCTCTTGGCAGCCCCGGTGGTCACAATAGGCATAGCATGCATTTACCTTAAAGGAGAAAACCTACTATAATTCAAAATTCTGTGGAATCTCCTCTTACCTTATCCAGCCGCAGGGTGCTGTATACACAGACCCAATCTTCACCTCTCATAGTGGGCTCCGTTTAAAAAAAAACATCAGAGACTGGGGCCCCCTACAAATAGGGGGATCCTGCATTTCTGGCCCTGTAAAACACCCAGCCAGAAATTAGGAGATTTAAATCCATTTTCTGATCTGTGGGGTCCAGCTCTCTAAAAAGAGAAGCGTTACAGGTAAAACCTTGTTTCTTCGGACACGAGGCCCAGGTACCATCCAATTCGGCCATGAAAAGACACTTTGAATGGATCCGATTCGCCTGGCTTGCCCCAGTATAGGATATCAGGATATTCCCTTTGGAGCTTCAGCACAGGACATCTTTACACGCCCAACACCTAAGACACTGGCGTAAAAACTGAGGTATCCCTGGAAGGGGAGGGATTATATAGGGGGTTGAACTTCCTGCTTAGGGTGTGACCAGTGTCCAATACCTAAAGGTACCTACATAACCCATCAATTATTACTGTGGCTCTGTGTCCCGTGATGTTTGAGAAAGAAAAGAGGTTTATACTTAAGCCAGCAATAGACGGGTTGCAGGAAAGCAAATCACTTGATTCCCCCAACAACACAGTCAGTGTTGATGGGGGAATCCCTTCCGCAAAGCCATGTGTGGGGGGAGCCGTCCCTGCTGTGAGAAACAAAGTGATTACTGCTAGCGGCTATAGCCACTGGCAACAGTCGCCGGAAAAAAAAAAAAAAAAAAAAAATCAGACATGCTGTTGTACCCAAGTTGATCGATCAATCAACTTGGGTACAATCAGCCTGCACATTCATGGTTTGAATCTTGGCCGGTCACTGCTGAACATGGCCGGCTTTACCAATTTTCAGCCTGCTACAGTCCAGTCACATGATCTCCCATGTCAGCGAGCGGCAGCAGCAGAGGAGAAGAGAGAATGCTCGACAATAGCTGGGAATGTCCGGGGGCAGTGATGTCACCCATAGGATCACGTGACCAGACCGGATCAGATCATCCTCAAAATAGGTAAACACATGCACTTTTTATCACAGGTTAGACAGCATAGATCAAGGGTGCTTAACCTGTGGCCCTCCAGCTGTTGTGGAAGTCCCCTCATGCCTCTAACTATCAGCCTTGCAATGCCTCATGGGATTTGTAGTTCCGCAACAGCTGGAGGGCCACAGGTTGAGCGCTCATGGCATAGATGTTAGGAGGAGGAGGAGGAGGGGGGGGGGGGGGGAGACATTTTGGAACTCAATAGGTTTATGCTGGAATTTTCCTTTAATAAGCTCCAGTTGGGAGAATTTAAACACTGATCATAATGGTAGTGCTGGCCGTGGACATCCAGGCTTCAGCAGGTTCTCAACATGCTTTAGCACTACCAGAAGTGGCAGCCAGCACTCCCATGATGGTCTTTGTTTAATATTCCCACAATGAAACAGAAAGTTGCTTTAAGGGTCAGTTCACACCATAGAAACGCAGTCCGGGTGCGTTTGATGCTTTTCTGCATGCACGTTTTTGATGCGGTCCAGTGAGTTTTTGGTGCAGTCCAGTGCATTTTTTTCCCCCTCTTTTTTCTTAACCTTAAATAAGGACATTGGTGTTCCAGTGCATTCTTGATGCGTTTTATAGTGTTCCAGTACAGTACAGTGCAGGAAAAATGCAGCATGATCTACCTTTTTTTTCCCCAGAACAGGAACGCACTGGAACTGCAAGCACTGGTGTGAACTTTGCCATTGAAAAATGACATAACCTACTTTCCATGCGTTTTTGATGCACTGGACTGCATGTGCTGTGAACTAGCCCTTATACCTCATTTACACCAGGGGAGTAAAAACAGACAGTGGAGCCGCGGTTTTAACCAGCCCCTGACTACCCATCTAAAACATAACACGCAGCTGGAGGGAATTCTACACATGCTGTGGCCATGATGCTTTGCTTCACACCCACAGTAAAAGTAACTTAGCATGTCAAGTTTTCCAGATGGCAGTTTTGCTTCCTGAGCGCCTGGAAGCTGCTGATTTACTGCTCTCTGAAAAGAGATTTGCTGCAGATCGCTTTTTAGAAATAGATTCACAGCATTCCATTCAAATTCTGCATGTACTGTATATAGGCATAAAAAAAACAAAAAAAAACAAAAAAAACAAAAAAAAAACCTTGTGATGAGATTTACACTCACTAGCTGTCAGAAAGTGATGGGAAATCCATCATTTTACAATCGTCACTGAACCAGGAGGCGAGGGGAACCTTTCAATACAGACATTTGTTCTGGTAACAACTGTCAAAGAAGGGATTTCCCTTTCACTTCCTGTTATGTTTTTGGGACAGTCTTGGAAGAGACATCTCCCAAATAGGTAACAAAAAGCCTAGTATTCCTAAGGAAGCCAAAGTTTTTTAAAAACTTTGGTTAGTGTGGAGATTTTTTTTTCGTTTAATTCCCTTTTTATTCTCCTTGCCTTCAGCTGTAACACATTAGTTAATAAGGTGTACAGAGTCCACGTTGCTGCGGAAGGTACTTACTGCGGATTCAGCAGGACGCTCCTCCTCTTGTTTTGGTGGCGTTTTTTCTCTTTCAATTGGCACAGCGAAGCCGAGTCCCAGGATGGGAAACAGCAAAAGATACTGGATCTTCATTGCGCTGTAATGAAGAAAAGATAGAAATAAATAAAATATATAAACATTTCCATGCTTAAAAGCCAAACTCCAGTAAAAGTAAAATTGCTCCCTGGTAGTGGGGCTGTTGCAATTATGAAAGCTCCAGTAAGAGCCATTACATTCCAACCTGGCCTAATAGTAAGTTGTAGTCGGAGGTCTCAAAGAGAAGTCAGGCTTCCGATGTGTGAAGTGGTTTACAGATACATCGAGAAGCACTCTACCTCCTCCACCCAATGAGTTTCTAGCAGAACTACACAACATCTGAGCACCACAAACCAAAAACACAATTTAATACATTTCTTATATGTTCAAAGCAATCTCCCCCATCCATCCATGTCTCCATGCTTTATTTTGCTGAGAAATCTCTTTGAGAAACACCCCCTGGCATTTCTGACCTTGGCCATCTTGCGTAAGGGCAGATGATTCATGTAGCATTTACTTCCTGGAATCCATCTGTCCATAGCTCAGGCAGGAGGGTGTGCTTAGCTGAAAAAAAACCCTACTCTCCTCCTAAAGACTTCTACAATGTATGACATCATCATTTGTCAAGACCAGAAACCAGGAAGTAACTGAAGAAATGTAAAGTTAAAAAAATTAAAATAAAGAAGGCGCGTAAAACAAGTAAATATAATATGCCTTCATATCAGTCGATTACGGCTAGCAGCATAAGCATTAAAAATAGTCACTGTTGATTGAGAGAGTAAGGCCCCTTCACACGATCAGACCGTTCAGGTCCGCCTGTCAGTTTTGACGGCGGACCTGAACGGGCGCTCCATGTTAGCCTATGGAGTGACGGATGTCAGCGGAGACATGTCCGCTGACATCCGAGCCAGTCCGATCCGCAAAAAGCAGACAGATGGCCCTACGTCCAGATCCGTCACTGGCGGATCGGATGAGATCTGATGAAAACGGACATGCTGTCTGTTGCTTTTCAAATGCTTTTCTGCATGCACATTTTTGATGGGTTCTACAGCTGTTTTTGGTGCATTTTTGATGCAGTCCAGTGCATTTTTTTCCTAACCTTAAACGACCAGTTCACACCAGATGCAGTTCCAAGCGCTTTTTTTTCTGCACTAAATGCATGCAGTGTTTTTCCATGTATTCCAATGGCTCTAGTTCACGGTGCAGAAAATGACCGGAAACTGACTGCATGGTGTGAACTAGAGCCATTGGAATACATGGAAAACACTGTGTATGCATTTTGTGCAGAAAAAAAGCGCACGGAACTGCATCTGTCGTGAACTGGTCCTTAATAAGGACATGTGTGTTCCGGTGCATTTTTGATGCTTTTTACAGCGTTACAGTACAGTCCTGGAAAAATGCAGGATGTTCTACTTTTTTTCCTGGAAGTGGAACGCACTGGGACCACAAGCACTGGTGTGAACTATGCCATTGGAAATCATATAATCTACTTTCCATGCGTTTTTTGATGCAGAAAAAAAAAAAAAAAAAACGCACTGGACTGCATGTGGTGTGAACTGGCCCTTACCGATATTACTTCAAGGGGTTGTGCCGGGGTGATGCTTAGCTTGTAATAACAACCAATGTGACTCAGCAGCCGCTCAGCTGTTATTACAAGTAGCGGGAGGGGACACCCCCCCTCCCACCGCCTTCTGCCTGGGGTCTCCCGTCCCACCGTGAGACCCGAGCCACCAGCCGGCACGTCCAAAGCCGATGCTTTGTTCGTCTCTGATCTAGTAACCCTGAAGCAATGTCATGACATTACTTCCGGATTACTGGCATCTTAAAGGCGCAAGTTTTAAAAATTAGAAAGTATTCAAAAACGCAGATCTTGATGTTTTGAATACTTTCAAGTGCAGAGGAGGGGCTTGAGGTCTTATAGACCCCAGATCCCTCTATAAATAGTGGCTATCACACACCTAATACTGTCACAAGGGATGTTTACATTCCTTGTGACAGCAATAAACATGATCAAAAAAAAAAAAAAAAAAAAAAGAGTAAAAAAGGGACAGTGTAAAAATAAAAATTCGAAATGTACAGAATATCGGTACCTGATATTGGCTATTGGCCTGAAGGCAGGCAAAAAAAAAAAAAATCATTATCGTATCGGCCCATCCCTAATGCACAGCCAAGATCAGCCAGCAGGATTTCAATTTTAAGCAGTGTATGGGGTTCTTTACTATACGAGCAGTAATGATGTGGGGAATTTTGGCGTCTTGTTTTTTTTTTGTATTGTCTGGCATTTTTTTTTAACAGACTGTAAGAGAAAAACAAAAAAATGTGGTCTTTCCTTTTTACAGAAAAAAAAATTAAATAAAATAAAAACCCAGCATTTTTAATTACCACAAAAGGAAAGATCTGCCTCAGAAATTATATATATTTGGGTACAGAGCTGCACGATGGAGAACTGTCAAACTATCCCAGTGCTAGAAAATAAAAAATGGCTTGGTAATTGGCATTACAGGCTGGTACTATAGTAGTTGAAGAGGACCGGTGAGGAAAGAAATATAAAATCTGCTGCTGCTCACCTTTTTAAAGGTTTGGGCTTTAGGCCTGTCTAGTGAGTCACTGAGCTGAAATAAACATGTACCCAGTGAAGATTGAAATACCTTAACCACTTGCCCCCTGGAAGTTACCCCCCTTCATGACCAGGCTATTTTTTACGATACGGCACTGCGTTACTTTAACTGTCAATTGGGCAGTCATGCGATGCTGTACCCAAATAAAATGTATGTTTTTCCCCCACAAATAGAACCTTGTTTTGGCAGTATTTGATCACCACTGTTTTTTTTTTTTTTTTTTTTTGCGCTATAAAACAAAACAAAAAAAAAAAAAAAACAAAAAAAAAAAAAAAAAACAAAAAAAAAAAAAAAGTAAAAGTAAAAGACCAACAATTTTGAAAAAATATATTTTTTACTTTCTGCTCTAAAACCTATCCAATCAAAAAAAAAAAAATCTAATGTCTTCATAAATTTTGGCCAATATGTATTCTGCTACATAATTTTGGTAAAAAAAAAAAAAAAATAAAAAAATCCCAATAAGCGTATATTGATATTGTATATTAATAAGCGTCTACAAACTATAGGATATATTTATGGAATTTTTACGTGTTTCTTTTTTTTAATACTAGTAATGGTGATGATCAAGCAACTTATAGCGGGACTTCGATATTGCGGCGGTCAATCGGACACTAACTGACACTTTGCAGGAACCAGTGACACTAATACAGTGATCAGTGCTAAGAATATGTACAGTCACTGTATTAATGACACTGGCTGGGAAAGGGTCAAATGTGTGCCTAGCCAGTGTTAGGTGCTTTTACTAAGGGGAGAGATGGATTTATTTCCTTGTATTGTAAACACAAAATCCATCCCTTCCCCCGTCAGAATGGAGATCTGCCTTGTTTACATTGTTGTTTGCGTTTTACCAATGATCGGCAGGTGCCGGCGGATATCCAGTACCCAGCGTTCTATCGAAAAATGCCTCCCGTCAGATAATGCCGCCGACGGGTCTGCGCATGCGCAGTATGCACCACCACCCCAGCAGATATGTTGAACAGCTGACGTGCCGTCAACTTAGCGCATATCATCAGAGGCAGTATCCGACGATCTGCAAAGAGCCGAGGGAGAACGTACTTTTCAGATTCAGCCTGTTGCGGTGCGGGATTTGTGTGTGTTGCAACCTGCCCTTAGACACAGGAAAAACCCGCCATTCAACACACACACAAAAAACACAGGGAAAACACGCCCTGCAACAGCGAGGCAGAATCTGACAAGTATGTTCTACCTCTGCTATTTGCATAGCGTTGGATAATGCCTCCAACGATCTACGCATGCGCTGTGTTAACGTCAGCTGATCAACATATTAGCTGAACGATGTTTGGTACTGCACATGCGCAGACCCATTGGAGGCATTTTTCGACAGGACACCAGCACCTGCAGATCGGCTTCTGTTGCGAATAATCACAGCAGAAGCCATGCGCTTGTTTGCGCCCCCTGCAGGCAGAAGTGTAGATAGATAGATAGATAGATAATTCTGCACAGGAGAGCCGCCCTGTAGCAGTAAAATTGCTATGGGGCGGTCTAAGTGGAACCTGGTCAGCGTCATCCAGATGCCAGACTGCAGCCATCTTCAATGGCTGGCACAGGGTGAGGTCGCTCCTGCCCAAGCGCAGTTTAGTCTTCCCGGCACACAGAACCTGCACTGGAAAGTACATGGAGCGGCGCATATTAAAGATGCGCAGGCAGGTAGGTTTATTTCATTGCAGGAATAAAGACCCTGGAGACATTACTTCCACTGTCCTTGTACCAGCTCAGTGCCATGTAGGTGGTGAATCAAGGCTCAGGTTGATGGCCCCAGGGCCTGCACACTCTGTAATGGTCATTCCCATACATCTCTCCAAACAGGGCACCTTTAGGCCATACTTAACTTTATACTGAACTCTTTTAGGCACGCCCTGGTATAGTTCTGGCACAGGAGCTCCATGTACAACCCTAGAACAATGGTGACTGAGGTTTTTCATGGCAAAGTCATTTAAATAAAGGATTCAGAAAAAGAGCGCACACCGCAGGGACTGTACGATGCCACAGGCAAAAAAAACAAGTTCTCCCTTGTTTTAACTCAAGAATTTTTCTTCATGGATATCCCTGTTCTGTATACTCTACAAAGCATGATTTAACATTCAACTAACAAGAGTCTTCACTACATGTAACATTCTTCCTGTAAAGTGTTACTAAACCCAGAACCTGCATTCACTATATCGGATCTCCCACAGTACACAGAACATGGAAATACAATTATTTTATTATTAGTGACTCTCTCACACAAACAGGTGTACTAATCGAGAGATTGGTAGCCAAAGGCTATGATAAAAAAGAATTGCTGCATATTAGGGAACAGGTCGGCAGCACAGATAGAAACAACCTATTAAAAGAAACAAACAATAATCAGAAGGAGAAAAGGGAAAACAGTCAGGTGCCATTTGTAACAGGTTTCAATACTGAATACTAGGGCTGAAACAACTAATCGATTAATCGACAACTAATCGATTATGAAATTAATCGATTACTATTTTCATAATCGATTAATCGGCCAGTAACATAATGTGGTTAAAAAAAAAAAATAAGCCCTTTATAATACAAAAAGAGCAAATAATCGCTACTGTAACTATTTCTTTCACAATTCTACAGTAAAAAAATTAACCCCTTACAGTAGTGATTTGCTTTTTTGTACTATAAAAGGCTAATATTCGTTTTTTTAACCCCATTATGTTACTAATCGTCTTACACCTGGTTCACATCTATGTGTTTTTTGGTGCTTTTTGCTGAAATGGACTACAGTTCATTTACATGGTTTCCAATGGGACACGTTCACATCTATGCTTTTTCAGCCGCTGCGTATTTGGAAAGCGTCAGTGACTTTTTTTAACGCAAAACAGTGCTTTTTTGGTTCAACATACTTCAATGGAGAAGCTGCAGAAAAGCATGTAATGCGTTTTTGCAGCAATTTGTGTTTTTTAATCTGCCCAACAACAAATGCAAAAAACGCAAATAGCAGCAAAATCATGCGCAAAAATCAAAACGCACAGCAAAGAGCACTGCAGAAACAGATCAAAAGCAAACTGCATAGGTGTGTACCGAGCCTTATGCTGGCCACACCGATCAATTTTCAGATGAGAATATTCAGACGAATAATCTTTGTACATTCGATGAATGAAAGAATGTTTGAAATTTTTCACTTGTTTTTAACATTCTGTTTTTAAAATAATTGTAGTTTCTGAACGAAAACCCACATACACTGTCTGATAATCCTTTCACCAAGAAGTTTTTTATTTTTTCCAAATTTCTCATTACTGTGGTTGAAAATGAACGTCGATTTGACCCCACTAACGCTTAGAAAATCGAACGAACGTTCTTATCTCTCCTCTAATAGTATATACAGTATATCTGTTCTGTGTCATTCTCAGAGTGGATTAGATATTTTGCTCCCTAACCATATAGTTGGCTAATTTTATTTACCACTGCATAGAGATATTTAGGAACGAATTGCTTTTTTTAAACTTTACATATTAACTAAATTATACACCACACTTTTTTTTTTAAGGTTATTAACCGATTAATCGATTAATCGAAACAATAATCGGTCAACTAATCGATTATGAAAATAATCGTTAGTTGCAGCCCTACTGAATACAGAATTCTAGAGGGTATAATAAAGAAGAATTGGCCAATTATTTGCAATGACCCACATCTGAGTAAAATCCTACCACCTAGACCCAGGTTCATCTACAGACGGGCAAGAAGAATTAGAGATGTGATTGTAAAGAATGTACCTGACACCGCCTCCCCCCCCTCCCCCCTAAAAAAAATGGTGACCTTTTTCTACAAGTAAAAGGGAACAGGAGATTTACAGAATTCCAATCAAATACTACTGCATTGAAGTACAAAATAGATAAACGTATTACTTGTAGCAGAACCCATGTCACCTACATGCTGGAATGTAGCTGCGGATTGCAGTGTGTGGGGAGAACAACAAGACAGCTTAGTGTCAGAATAGGGGAACACGTTAGAAACATTAAAAAGGGGTTTAAATACCATAGTGTCTCGAAGCATTTTTGAAATACCCACAAAATTTAAAATTTTATGCCATAGATAAGACAGATCATAACTGGAGAAATTCCAATTTACGAAGATAAGTATCAAGAAATGAAACTCACTGGATTTTCAAATGAAATACTATGCAACCAAATGGGTTGAACTTAGATCTCAATATTAACTGCTTCATAGAAGATGTACCGGTAATTGTTTTTTTTTTTTTAACTATTTTCATTTTTATTTTCCATTTTTTATTTGTACTTTATTTTTATTTGTTATTTTTCTTTTATTATATTTTTTCAATTTTTTTTCCTAAATACACCCTAATTATATTTTTTCTAAATTTATATTTTATAAGTATTGATGTTCAGATAAATGTACATAGGATTTGCATATACACATGCATTTTTATACGTTTTTAAATTATAGACCCTCCATTTCTTTGTAAGTGGGCATACGTACAAAATCTGAAGGGGATCAAATAATTATTTCCCCCACTGTAAGTATGACAGGTTTGTTATAAAAAAAAAAAAAAAAAAAAACCAACAAGACTTTAATGTGCTTCTAAACTCAGGACCCTGCGTTCACCATATCTGGTCTCCCACAGTACACAGAACATGGAAATGCAATTAGTTTAATATAATCTGCTAAATACCCTTGCTCATCAGCAGTATATAGCAGTCTTGTGACTTCTATCAGTGTCTGGTTAAAGCTTGTAGGAGGAAAATTCATTCTCCTCTAAC
Source organism: Aquarana catesbeiana (assembly GCF_042186555.1). NCBI lineage: Eukaryota > Metazoa > Chordata > Amphibia > Anura > Ranidae > Aquarana > Aquarana catesbeiana. Next base: position 160,067,282 of record NC_133333.1, read on the forward strand.
TGTCCCATGAGGCTGCAGGACCCCTGACCCTCTGCCTTGATAGTGCCGATTGGCCCTGTGCAGATCACATGTACCCTTCCAAGGAAAAAAAAAAAAAAACAAAACAAACCCTCTCTAGCTAAACACACAAAACCGAGCATGAGCAGCCTGTCCCCTGGCTCTGTATTATCAGAAAATGTATTGGGGACAGTGGAAGAAGGAGAGGATCAGAGAAGGCAGGATGAAACAGCCTTTTTATACAATGCAGAGAATTAACCCCTTAGGTTGCACAGTGAGAATAACAAGCATGCTTGCTGCATATATGGACTGATTTTACTGTTGTGGGTTTAGTAACAGGAGATCAGAGTCCAATGATCCTTAGAACTTTGGGGGAATTTAACTAACAGTCTGTTGATAAAAATACTTGCAGCCGATCTTCAAACTGTCATTGTGCTGAACATTTTTTTTAAAAAGAAAAAAAGGAAAAAAAAAAAAAAAAAGGATTCCGATTGGTGGCTGTCAAAATTGTTTGTTGGTACACTATATAAGCCCCCAGATCTCTTCCCTTGAAGGTTGGAATTGGGGGCCTCGAGCAGAAGTGTGTGAATGAAGAACTGTTCTTGCTGTTCAAAGTGGCAGTGCTCTGAGATGAGAGGGGACCACAAAGAAGGGCAGTAAGTGCTCTTTGGGTCTACAGTAAAAGGATGTGATTTTACCACCCCACCTTCCCTCCTAAAGGCAGCATATTTGGGTGTACACAGATCATGGCAAGATGATCCTCCTGGTCTCCCTCAACTGCATTGGGCTAAGCTGCAAACACAGGCACACAGTTGTGGCATGGCGGTGAGAGTTTTTAGGGGTTAAAATGTCCTCTAAAAATTGATCCACTCGAGACCGATCTTCAGAGGTTGCTGCCAGTGTAAACAAGCCCAAAAGTAGTATTAAACACTTTCTTTTTTAAATAATGCATTAATGACACCCTATTAAACATTGTACAACCTTGTACATAGTTCGCTCAGTACGGGTACAAACACTTACAAAGCTAAGTGTACATCGTTGTCGGCTCCAGGTCTCAGATTTCCACAAATGTTTGGGTGGTGAATTGTGCACCTTATTAATCTGAAGGAACAACGCAGAGAGGAGGATGAGCAGCGGAGTGGCTTGCAGCATGGCTAGCTTTCTTTAGAAGAATGCAACATCTGTAGGTGGGAGCCGGGAGCACACATTCTCAGGAGACACCCTATTGTAGTTAGCACTGGGGGGGATCCAATAGCGATAGAAAGGAGCAGTATGCCCAGCAAGTTATTCCTTATAGAATTTGAACTAGAGTAAAAAAATATATATTATATACTATAACTTAGAATTTTTGTCCAGATTTTTACGTTTACGAAATGCACTCTGCTGTATACCCAGGTCCTCCTTATATAGTGTATGATGATCCTCATAGAAATCACTATGACAGCTGACCTGCCATATGAGCTCAGAGGTAAACTCTGATTGGACGATGCGGGTTACTGCACCTATTTATATTTACTACTCAACTATATAGCCCTTATGACTGGTTTCTGATTGTATAGGTTACGGCACATCAATCTTCACGGTTGTTAAATACAACAATACCCTAATCTAATAATTCTAGTGTGACTAAAGGCAAAAGCTCAGATTTTTTTCCCAGAGGGAAATGTATAATAGAGGAGTAAAAATATTAAAAAGGGTGATTCAACTTTTAGGCTGGTTCACACCTAGTGAGCTGCAGTAGCACATGCGGTGCAGCAACACACTACAATATCACCTGTACTTGCATTGTCATTCATTTTGCAACTCCAAAAAAATGAGTTTAATGCTAGTTTCACACCCTCACGTTTTTGCAGCCCACGTTTGTGTGGGCACGGCAGCCCAAACATTTAAATGGGCTGCCGTGCCTGCGTTTCATGCAGAAAAAGGTGCATGCACCTTTTTCAAAATGCGGCCCGCAGGGAAATCGCATAGTCATTTTGTCTCTTGTTAGCAGAGAGAGAAAAGAGATTATAATGCAGAAGGGACATATAGCAAGGAATTAAAAATGTGTCTGAGAAGTGTCTATTCCAACTGGTGCCAATTACCAATAACAATCATCCAGCCTTTATCTTTCCCCATACAGCTCGGAAAATTGAGATTTAAAAGCCATCTAGCTGCACTCCAGTTAAGACCTTGATTGATTTGGACACTTTCCATTAATTCCCCCCAATATTATCTCCTCTGTCATACAAGTCACTTACAATTTTTTTCTAACCTAGCTTCAACCTTCCGACGCCCATGAGGACCCTCGCTGGCACCAGTATTTTCTCCCAGGATCTTCGCAGGTGCCAGCCTTTGGCCATCTTGATTGGCCAACACAGAATGATGTCACACTTGTACATGTGCAAGAGTTCAGTCATCCCTGCACGCAGGGCACTGTGCTGGAATATAAAATGAGCTATGCATGCACAGCTAAGTGTACATTTTAAAGTGGAACTAAACCCTCCTATCTTAGGAAGCTGCCATCTTGACCTCGGTTTGATCCACAGTTGCTTTACTTACGATCAGTCATGACACCAACCATTTGATGGCTTGACAGATCGGTAGAGAGCACAAGCAAAATGTGACAATTAGCATACAGGGCACGTTTTTAAAAAAACATTAAATCTATGGTTTTAGGTCTGCTTTAAAGAAGCCTGAGAGCAGGCAGATGTTTATTTTATTGCAAAAGGCACATTGCAGATCTCTTCTGCAATAAAAAAACCTGCCTGAACGCAGTTTCTTCATCTCACACATTAGTTCTGCTTTAAAGAGGTGTTCCGCCTGGGTAAAAAAAAATTAAAAGACAGCAGCTACAAATACTGTAGCTGTTGACTTTTAATATTAGGGCACTTACCTGTCCAAGGAGCCCGCGATGTCAGCACCCCAGCCGATCTTCGGACCGACTCCCGGGTGCTGCCGCCATTATTCCTGGTAAGGGAACCAGGCATGCTGGTTCCCTACTGTGCATGCGCTTTCTAATTGGTGCAGCAGCGGGGGGGGAAGGTGGAGAAGGGTTGAAATTCCGGGAGATTATCTCCATTTTAACATTTTTACTTGTGAATGGTTTTGTAATTCTAAACAGCAAATCTTATGACACTCACCTTGCCAGTCAGGGCAATCACTCTGCCACTTTCTGCTTTAACATTACTGCTTATTGGGCCAGCTCAGCGGGCAGAGGTGATGCTGTTGATGTGTTAACCAATCAGCAAGCTGTTTGGAATACGACACAGCAAGCTTTATTGCTGAATCAGCACACTCATCTTACCGACAGACCAGTGTTGGGGGACAAGTAAAACCAAATATGGCGATATATAACACAGCAATATGTCATTTTCAGCTGTATTTCTTAAAACGTATCTAAACCCCCCAAAAAAAAAAAAGTCATAATACAGCTTGCCAATCCTTAGATGTGGTTGTATTGGTTTTCTTTTTACACCTAGTGATCCTGCCAGTAACACCTCCTCCCCCGAGGGTGACATAGCACAGTTGCTGTACGGTGTCTATGGGGGAGCAGCATTGTTATACTAGGACAGGTTTATGAATACAAAACATCTCCCCCTCGCTTCATCTCCATAACATGAAAGGTGTTCTGTGAACAATAACAGACAGGAGTGCAGCATGGCCTGAGTATACAGGGAGTCATCAGCTCATACACAGGATTTCAGGCAGGATCAACCAGTCATTTCTGCACACATAGCAAAGCACTTTCAATGGTACATTAGAACAGACCAAAAGAGAACACATAGGAAAAGGTCCTTGTAAGGATTTATATACACAAACAAGAAGAATGTAACAAGTCCTGCCAGCTTGATCGTGCCAGAATTCATCGTACTTAGTGTGGCCGGGGGCACCTACAAGGTATAATACTTCCTTCCCTCTTTTCAATAAATCAGGACTGGATAGGTCACAAGCAGATCTAACAATTAGTTGTAAATCTCTGTATATAAATGAGCCCTTGACATTTCTGGACAGATTGGTTCTCAAATGAGCAACATATTAGGTTAAGTTGGTCAACTTTAAAGGGTCAGTCCACTAAAAACTGAACATTGTAGGTTTGTGTAGATCCCCTCTGGCAGTAAGGTGGTTACACTTGAGTTTCCAGCTCTGCCAGACTTCAGATGTCATTAAGCATCACACTCTCCCTGCTAGATTACATTACAGATGGTAGAGAGACTCCTAAAACACTAATGTGTAATTCAATCTGCTAATGTCTAGTATAAAAGAAAAGAAAATTGGACTTTGTTAGAGGGTGGCTATTCTCTATGGTCCCAGTGTATGTAGGAACATGGCCACCTTCTATTGCTCACCACGGGATGGACTATGGGATTTGTAGAGTTCACAGAGAAGTGCACATGACTGCCACTAACATGCACTGCTCTTTTCAAACAAACAGAAGTGAGAGGGGAAAGGAGAGGTTTGGGAGCTCACAGAGGATATTACATGGAGACAGAAAAGCACAGTATTACAGGGCAATGCGGATGTGTATGGCTTATATTTGGAAAAGAAAAAAAAAAAAAAAAGGATACTTTAATAAGGATTGGGTTGCTTATCCCTTTTAATTTTTTAAACAAAATCTAACATCACAAGATATGTAACATATCTGATTGTTGGGCAGAAGTTGTCATTGAAGATCAGAGGTCACATTATTATTGTCCTTTTGTGTATCCTATATGACTGGTGTCTGTACAGATTGTGGCACATCGCCCTTCACAGGTATTAAATACGAAGCTCTTGGCTACAAGTGTATAATCGATGAATCCAATAATACGGGGGGGGACTAAAGCTGAAAGTACAGATAATGTTTTTACAGAGAACGTCTTCTTGAGATGTAAAAATACTGAAGGGCAAAGCAGCTGGAAAAAAAGGTGTTCACCTCACACCATCTAAAGCAACATGGAGTACAATGATGAGCTGAATGGATGGGTCAGGACGGAGAACGGGCGGATAGATGGGTGGGTCAGGACGGAGAACGGGCGGATAGACGGGTGGGTCAGGACGGAGAACGGGCGGATAGATGGGTGGGTCAGGACGGAGAACGGACGGATAGATGGGTGGGTCAGGACGGAGAACGGACGGATAGATGGGTGGGTCAGGACGGAGAACGGGCGGATAGATGGGTGGGTCAGGACGGAGAACGGGCGGATAGACGGGTGGGTCAGGACGGAGAACGGGCGGATAGATGGGTGGGTCAGGACGGAGAACGGACGGATAGATGGGTGGGTCAGGACGGAGAACGGACGGATAGATGGGTGGGTCAGGACGGAGAACGGGCGGATAGATGGGTGGGTCAGGACGGAGAACGGGCGGATAGATGGGTGGGTCAGGACGGAGAACGGGCGGATAGATGGGTGGGTCAGGACGGAGAACGGGCGGATAGATGGGTGGGTCAGGACGGAGAACGGGCGGATAGATGGGTGGGTCAGGACGGAGAACGGGCGGATAGATGGGTGGGTCAGGACGGAGAACGGGCGGATAGATGGGTGGGTCAGGACGGAGAATGGGCGGATAGATGGGTGGGTCAGGACGGAGAAGGGGCGGATAGATGGGTGGGTCAGGACGGAGAAGGGGCGGATAGATGGGTGGGTCAGGACGGAGAAGGGGGCGGATAGATGGGTGGGTCAGGACGGAGAACGGGCGGATAGATGGGTGGGTCAGGACGGAGAACGGGCGGATAGATGGGTGGGTCAGGACGGAGAACGGGCGGATAGATGGGTGGGTCAGGACGGAGAACGGACGGATAGATGGGTGGGTCAGGACGGAGAACGGACGGATAGATGGGTGGGTCAGGACGGAGAACGGACGGATAGATGGGTGGGTCAGGACGGAGAACGGACGGATAGATGGGTGGGTCAGGACGGAGAACGGGCAGATAGATGGGTGGGTCAGGACGGAGAACGGGCGGATAGATGGGTGGGTCAGGACGGAGAACGGACGGATAGATGGGTGGGTCAGGACGGAGAACGGACGGATAGATGGGTGGGTCAGGACGGAGAACGGACGGATAGATGGGTGGGTCAGGACGGAGAACGGACGGATAGATGGGTGGGTCAGGACGGAGAACGGACGGATAGATGGGTGGGTCAGGACGGAGAACGGACGGATAGATGGGTGGGTCAGGACGGAGAACGGACGGATAGATGGGTGGGTCAGGACGGAGAACGGACGGATAGATGGGTGGGTCAGGACGGAGAACGGACGGATAGATGGGTGGGTCAGGACGGAGAACGGACGGATAGATGGGTGGGTCAGGACGGAGAACGGACGGATAGATGGGTGGGTCAGGACGGAGAACGGACGGATAGATGGGTGGGTCAGGACGGAGAACGGACGGATAGATGGGTGGGTCAGGACGGAGAACGGGCGGATAGATGGGTGGGTCAGGACGGAGAACGGGCGGATAGATGGGTGGGTCAGGACGGAGAACGGGCGGATAGATGGGTGGGTCAGGACGGAGAACGGGCGGATAGATAGGTGGGTCAGGACGGAGAACAGGCGGATAGATGGGTGGGTCAGGACGGAGAACGGGCGGATAGATGGGTGGGTCAGGACGGAGAACGGGCGGATAGATGGGTGGGTCAGGACGGAGAACGGGCGGATAGATGGGTGGGTCAGGACGGAGAACGGGCGGATAGATGGGTGGGTCACACATAGATGGATGGGGAGGCACGGATGGGTGGGTGGATGGATGGGGCAGCACGCATGGGGGATGGGGAGCACAACTCGCACAGATGGGAGGTTTGCCTCCAGACTTCCAGAATGAGAAGCACTGCTAGACATGAGTTTTAATACAGAACAAGACCTGAGCTTTATTTAAAGCGGAGTCCCACCCAAAAATTGAACTTTTGCTTTTCGGAATCCTCCCCCCTCCGGTGTCACATTTGACACCTTTCAGGGGGGAGGGGGGGGAGCAGATACCTGGATAATCCAGGTATCTGCTCCCACTTCCGAGCATAGATAGCCACAGTACCCGCGGGTATCTACGCCATGTCCAGCGCCTCCTCCGCCTCCCCGCTGTCTTCTGGGAGACACACAGGTTCCAGAAGACAGTAGGAGCCAGTGGGATTGCGCAGCGCAACTCACGCATGTGCAGAAGCCGCAAGGCTTCACTTCCCGATTTCCCTACCGTAGATGGCGGCACCTCCACCCCGAGAGACAGATCGACTTCAGGTGCCGACATCGCGGGCGCCCTAGACAGGTAAGTGTCCATATTTTAATAGTCATCAGCTGCAGTATTTGTAGCTGCTGACTTTAAAAAAAAAAAAAATAAAATAAAATTTGGCAGAACTCCGCTTTAATAATGTCTACATTAGGAGTCGACCGATTATCGGAGCAGCTGATTATTAGGGGCCGATATTCACATTTTTCAAATAATCGGCATCGGTCAGAAACTTAGCGATAATGGTCAGACCTCCTCCCTGTCCCCACGTGACGCTCGCTGCAGTCTCTGCCAATCTTTGTCAGCGGTGCGGCAGAGAGGTGACATCATCTGTCACTGCCCGCCTCGTATCACCGCTGTTCTGCCCCTACAGCAGGGCCCTGAAGACTGCTCTTGACAGAGTGGCGGGTGGGCAGAGAGACAGTTACATCATCTCTCACCACCCACATGTGGACGTCTACCCGCTCAGACACCCCTGGGCTGAGGAGAGGATGCCAGAAGTAGTGACAAGCTGCATCTGGGTGGCAGGTGACGGTGATGTACAGAATATCGGCACCTGATATCGGCTCAGATCTGAATGCAGCCTTAGAAAAAAAAAAAAAAAACACAACAAACAACCTCACCAGGTTTTTACTGATCTGATCACAGATATATTGTTGTCTATGGAACAATCCACACGACTGTAACAATCAGTAACCAGTGTAAGATAAATAGAAACCGATACATCTGAGTGCAGTAATTTGGGTTTATATTACTAAACTGGTAATTCGAGAAGGATGAAGAAGATTTGTACTTGTGTCTACACAAGGGTCTTTACAGAACATTTCACTCGTTGTGTCACAAGATCCTGAGTCCAAACATCAGGAAATTACAATGTCCTTAAAGCAACTGGTCAAACAACGCATTCAATTTAACCAGGCAGGTCCTCAAACTACATATTTAATGGTAGATCTAAGAGATATTGTACAATCAGATGGTATAGTGTATGGTCTTGATTAAGATGTCTACAATCAGATTATAAAGCGCTTTAGATTGAAAGCTCCTGTGGTCTGGCTCTTCTTTTCCTCTAGTTTATTGTAGAATCTTCTGAGCCCTTCTTGCGTTTTCACTACAAGATATGTTGGTGCTTTATAAAAGGAGAATAATGATAGAAATCTAGCAGATAACCCATGAAATGTCCCTGATGCCCAGCCATCCAAACCCTGGGGTGTCATTCCTCATGTCAGAGACCACTGACTATACCTGACTATGGTCCTCAGATCAGATCACAGTGACATCAGTAATATAGAATTCAAGTCTCAAACTAAAATTGTAAACAGATTTGTTTTTAAGGTCACACAGCCTATGATCAGCCTGTGATGGGGACTACAGACTGTGTCTATGAATGGGGACACAGAGCAAGCAGTACATAACAACCAATCGGCTTCTAGCTTTTATTTTTGAAGCTAAACTGAACAAGCCGAAGCTAAAAGCTGATTGGTCCATAGGCACAGCCTCATGGTGCTTCTCCTACCTTCCATGCTCTATACTGATGACTACAGACAACACATCACCCTCCTCCCTGTACAATGGACAGCACAGCCCCATCCTGACACCGGTGACGTTGATGTGTCAGGAGCTCAGCCCTGGAATATGATGAAGGTGACCACCATTAAGGTTTCTGTCCCCACACCCCGAGGACTCACTCACCTGCCCGGCTCTCGGCAGCTCTCTGTCCTCCTGGCAGGTGAAGTAGTGGCACCGCCTGGATGGAGCTCTCTAAACCTTCCACGACACCCTTCCGGCTAATGACGTCTCCATTACACGACACATGCCCACCAGAAACATGGCGGCGCCGCCGCGCATGCTGATGACGTGTACACAGCGCTAGGGTGGCTATGGTAACTGGTACACGGTGCTGGTGGCAGCTCCTTCTGCCCAGCACTGATTTAAATGCAGATGTTTGCTTCTTCAGTGAGAAGTCCAACCTAAGAGCTGCATGTATAGACGAGACATTCAATTCACTGCAGTTTGTATCAGCTATTTATACAGCCAACACACAGAGCAATAAGATGAGGGATCTCATTTGAGAATGGATTTATTTTTATGTCGTTTGTATTCACACTTGGGCGATGCAGCGCGGTCCATTGCTGCGGCTGACGCACAACACCATAGAACAGCCCGTTCACTGCCAAGACAGAAGAGGAAGGGTCGTTCACACTAGAACGCCATGTGGGAACCCACATTTCATGTGCATTTCCCGCACAACCTTACAGCACACCAGGAATGTGCAGTCAGGGGAGGCCGGTGAAGCTCTGCCTCACCGGCCATGAAAACATTAAAGAAAAAAAAGATCAAGGGTCGTAGCTGGGCGACCTGGGGTCACAGAGACCCCAAATTGGGGGGGGGGGGGGGGGGTAGGTAGCCGAAGTCCTAGCCCACCACTGGTCAACATTTGGGGCTCCTAGGACCTATGGTTCCGGAGATACGGGGCTCCTTGGGCAGTCTGTCAGAAGCTACATATAGAGCCTCCAGTTTAAATACAAGCTGGCACATGCTGTTTTCAGCAGACTGAGAGGATGAGTTCACAGTGCCTCTCCTCACTTCTTGTCAGAGGCACTGAGCTCAATGGACAGCTTGGAGCCTTGGACCAATTGTAAAGTACCATTGGCCCAAGCTGTCCAATAAAAATGCTACAGTGGAGGCACGCCTCTCACTGCAGTGTCATAGAAGGGGCCATGTGTCTAAAAGACAAATGCTCCCTTCCAGCCCAGCCCTCTTAAAGCGGAGTTCCACCCAAAAGTGGAACCTCCGCTCATTTCTCCCTCCCCCTACCCTTCCAGTGCCACATTTGGCACCTTTTGGGGGGAGGGGGGAAAGGATACCTGTTGACAGGTATCCTGTTCCCACTTTCGGAAGCCACAGACGTGGATATTGACGTCACCACTCGGCCCCTCCTCCTTCCCCTGCCTCCAGGCCAGTAGGAAAGAGAAGCTGAGCCTCACACACGCGCAGTAGGGTTCCCAGCGTGAAGCCATAATGCTACACTGCCGGGTTCCCTTACCCGCAATGGCGGCTGTAGCCCCTGACAGCTGATGGAAACATCAGCTGCGGTGCCGACATCGCTGGACTCCAGGACAGGTAAGTGTCCTATTACTAAAAGCCAGCAACTGCAGTATGTGTCACTGCTGGCTTTTAACTTTTGCAGCGATGGGTGGACCTCCGCTTTAACTACAAGAAGAATACATTGTTTATGGGTATAAGATTTACCCACAATCCCATGTTTTTCTCACACATTTAAGAGGAAGAATGAGAATCTTCTACTGATGAAAAGGTACGATTCGGCACTGCATCGCTTTAACTGACAATTTTGAAAAAAAAAACGCTTTTTTTTTACTTTTTGCTATAATAAATATAAATGTCAGTTTAGGCCAATACGTATACTTCTACATATTTTTGGCAAAAAATCTCAATAAGCGTTTATTGATTGGTTTGCGCCAAAAGTTACAGCGTCTACAAAATAGGGGATAGTTTTATGGCATTTTTATTAATTTTTTTTTTACTAGTAATGGCGGCGATCAGCGATTTTTATCGTGACTGCGACATTATGGCGGACAAATCGGACACTTTTGACGCTATTTTGGGACCATTCACATTTATACAGCGATCAGTGCGATTAAAAATGCATTGATTACTGTGTATATGTGACTGGCAGTGAAAGGGTCCTAGGGAGTGATTCTAACTGTGGGGGGGGAGGGGCTACGTGTGACACGACACTGATCACCGCTCTCGATTACAGGGAGCGGTGATCAGTGTCAGCATTTCCCCGTTCTCCCTCTCCGTGAGACGAGTCTGCGGGACCCGCGATCACACTCACGGAGCTTGCAGCAGGGTCGCACACGCGCGCGCGCCGCCGGTTGCAAATTTAAAGGGACGACCCTGTGCGCCCATTTGCCTGTCCGTGCCATTCTGCCGACGTAAATGTTCGTGCGGTGGTCAGCAAGCGGTTAATCAAGCTAAATAATATATTTATATACTATATGTTATAAGATAATAATTTATTATTTATCTATTTACTGTGAAATTACTGATTGGAAGTTATAACTTCAAACTTCAGTAATTTGTCCGTTAAGCCACCTGCTTGAGTGCAGTTTTTGAAAATATAGAAAATTTCCTTAAAAATAATAATTATTTGTATATTACTTATGGTAATTAACCCCTTGCCACCCAGGCCAATTCTGACACTTGTCTCCTACATGTAAAAATCATATTTTTTTTTGCTAGAAAATTACTCAGAACCCCCAAACATTATATATGTTTTTTTAGCAGACACCCTAGGAAATAAAATGGCGGTCATTGCAACTTTTTATGTCACATGGTATTTTCGCGGCAATTTTTCAAACGCTTTTTTTTTGGAAAGAAATTGTTTCATGAATAAGAAAAAAAACACTAAAGTTAGCCCGATTTTTTTGTGTAATGTGAAAGATGATGTTACACCGAGTAAATAGATACCTAACATGTCACGCTTTAAAATTGCGCACACTTGTGGAATTAGCGCCAGACTTCAGTACTTAAAAATCTCCATAGGTGACTCTGTAAAATTTTTTCACAGTTTACATGTTTAGAGTTAAAGAGAAGGTCTAGTGCTAGAATTATTATTCTTGCTCTAACATTCGCAGCGTATGTAACCCGTGTGTATCTGGCTCTGATACTATCCAGTGCCTCACCAGCCACTCACCTCTTCGTACATCCCTGCAACACACTGCCCGATCTGCAGCAGGTGGCATTGCAACATTAATGATTAATTAATTAACACAGGTTGCAAACGCAACACATTTGCCTGCTCCGGATAACATGGTACGAAAGTAACATGCAATCTGGTTGCAGTGTGTTTCCAAAAGTAGTGCCTGCGCTACTTTTGGTGCAGTACAGTGCGATTTAAACCTATTCAAAATTGTAAGCTCTAACAAGCAGGGCCCTCTGATTCCTCTTGTACCAAATTGTAATATAACTGTAATGTCTGCCTTCATGTTGTAAAGCGCTGCGCAAACTGTTGGCGCTATATAAACCCTGTATAATAATTGTCTGAAATCGCACTGAACAGAACTGCATGTAAATCGCACAGGAACAGACACTGCATCCCAACTTTTTTGGAATTGGGGTTGTATGTACAATTATTAAAGCATAACTTTACCCATAACAACTTGATAAAAAAAATATGTTCTTTAGCAAGGAACTTACATTCCACATTAATAATTATGCTACCAAAATGAGTGTGTGCTGTAAATTGCCCCCAGCATTGCTCCTGTTTCTTCTTGCTGGAGGCTGCCATTTTGCTGAAGCCCAGAGCCCCTGAACAGCAGTAAATCATAAAGCGCAACTAAATCCATCAATTTAACGGTTTCAAAAAACAGTTACTTTCCTGGAATGCTGGGATTGCTAACTGTCACATTTGCTTTTGCTCGCAACCAAACTGTCAAACTATCAACTGACTGGTGTAACTCATAACTGATCACATGTACAGCACCATGGCTGTTGCAGATCAAACAGAAGCAGTTTCCTGGGTTCTAAGGGATAGGAGGGTTTAATTCCACTGTAAGGCTTAAGCCCCGTACACACGATCCAAAAAATGCCGCATTTGAATCGATCGTGCGATAATTGGATCGTTAGTACAGAGCTTTCGAGAGCTGATCAGGACAGTTCATCCGATATTATTCTATTGGACATGCACGGAAATTTTTTTTGTACGATTTTCGTTTAATCAGTATAGCTATCGTTCGAAAATGCAATACAAATGGATTACAACACATGACATGACTTCCGAATTTTTATTCTGTCGTACGGGAATTTCGTGACTTTTAATAAACTCATCAGATTCGACGTGGGATTAGCATGCAAAAAAAAAACGGATGATCATTCGTCCGATAATCGCATCGTGTGTACCGGGTATAAGGCTCCATGCACACTGAAGCTCATAAACTGCCGTTTTTGGGAGTTTGGGCGTTTTTTTTAACAGCCCATAAACTCCCCTCTATGTTATCTTATGTGTCCATGCACACATGGACGTTTTTGGACGTTTATCAGCTGAGGAGTTTACGGCTGTTCTCTGAACCCCATAAAATCGCGTTCAGGAGTCGTTTTTCTGACCACAAAAAAAATGCTCATAAACGTGGCTCACCAGTGTTTTATAACCACTTCAGCCCCAGAAGATTTAGCTGCAGAATGACCTGGCCATTTTTTGCGATTTGGCACTGCGTCGCTTTAACTGACAATTGCGCGGTCGTGCGACGTTGCACCCAAACAAAATTGACGTTCTTTTTTTCCCACAAATAGAGCTTTCTTTTAGGGGTATTTGATCACCTCTGTGGTTTTTATTTTTTGCGCTATAAACAAAAAAAGAGTGACAATTTTGAAAAGAAAAAAAAAATTATTTTTTTTGCTGTAATAAATTTCCCTATTTTTTTTTTAAAAAGCGAATTTTTTCTCAGTTTAGGCCGATATGTATTCTTCTAGATATTTTGATTAAAAAATTTCAATAAACGTATATTGTTTGGTTTGCGCAAAAGTTATAGCGTCTACCAAATAGGGGATAGATTTATAGCATTTTTATTATTATTTTTTTTTTAAACTAGTAATGGCGGCGATCTGCGATTTTTATCATGGCTGCGACATTATGGCGGACACATCGGACTATTTTGACACATTTTTGGGACCACTGGCATTTATACAGCGATCAGTGCTATAAAAATGCATTGATTACTGTAAAAATGTCACTGGTAGTTTAGGGGTTAACACTAGGGGGCAATCAAGGGGTTAATTGTGTTCCCTGGGAGGTGGTTCTAACTGAAGGGGGAGTGGACTAACTACAGGAAGTGACAGATCGTGGTTCCTAGCTAATAGGAACACACAATCTGTCATTCCTCTCAGAACAAAACATGGATTTGTGTGTTTACACACACACTTCCGTGTTCTGTCCCTCGTGCTCGCGATCGCTCGTGGCTGGCGGTCATCGCGACCGTCGGCCACAAGCATCGGCACCCCCGCTGTGCAGCATGCGCGCCTGCTATCCTGATCCCGCGAGCCGATGTATAGCTACGACGGTTTGCGGGATCGTGATGACCTGCCGCAGTATAATGACAATTTTCTAAATAATTGTTTTTACAATTTTTTTTTCCACATTGCTAATGTGGGGGGGGGGCTCTAAACAGACCCCCAATGTCTCTCTTTTGAGACAGAGAAAGGCATCCAGGACTCAGTTATGAATGAACACAGTGAGTGATCGGTACCCCCTGCTCTCTGTTCTGAAACGATCCCCCTGCAGCTGGAAGGAGGGAGAGGAGGGGAAGCCGGCAGCAAGGAAAGGTGCATACAGGATTGCCTGGGCAGCATGGGGATCGTGGACAGGGAGAATGATCAGTGCAGGGGGGGCTATTACTGGAACTGATCCCCCATGCGGCTCCCCCTGCAGTAGCTGAAAGCTGGCATGAGGGAGAGGAGGAGAATCCATATTTCAGCTGTAGCAGAAGTCAGAACAACAGGGGTATCAGTTCCAGTATTTGATCCCCTCCCCCCACACATATTATGGGAAATTTGCACAAGCAGCAGCAGATGGAATCTGGAGTGCCTGTGTATGGCAGTCAATCAGCTTCACCTTCAGGTTGTAATGTTTTGAGAATAAAGGTAGCTGATTGGTTGCTATGCACAACTGGTCCAGGTTCTAGCTGCTCCAGTCTAAGTAAATTCCCCTATTGTGTTTTTAATTAAATAAAAAGATCCAGGGGCATCATGGTTATGGTGCAGCAGATGTGCAGGGATTTTTAGCTAGGGTTCCACTCTAATTACGTTTGCTTCTAAATAAAAGAGTGTTTAATGCTCAGACCAGATGTGACCATTATTCATAAATTCAGGCAAAAACCCACCACGTAACTGTGCGATGTGGCACATTGCTGCGCCACATACATAGGGCAACCCTTTCATTCCAGTGGCTGGCCCTAGGTGTGTTCGTTTAGATGCGGTATTCATTATTTACATAATTCGTAAAATCCGAAAATCGAAAATCCTAAAATTCGAAAATCCAAAAAAAAGGAACAAAAATCAGAAAATAGGAATGAAAATTTGACAATCCGAAATAATAACCAACTAACTAACTAACTAACTAACTAATAATAACTAACTAATAAATTATAGGTATTGCAATTTCCTTTCAAATTTGGCTGTTAGTGAACGTAACGAATACGAATTTATCCGAAGTTAGGAATTATCCGAAATAACAAATGCCGCATCTAAACTAATGGAACGTAATGAATTATTAATAATAATAATAATAATAATAAAAAGTTTTTAATAGTTAGTAATAGCTATTATTAGTTAGTTATTATTTCGGATTCTTGAATTTTCGGGTTTTCGAATTTTCGTTCTTATTTAAGGATTTTGTTCTTTTGAATGTTTGGGTTTTCATTCTTATTTTCCAATTTTCGCATTTCTGATTTTCAAATTTTAGATTTTTGTTCTTTCAAATTTTCAGATTTTCGAATTTCAGATTTACGTTCTTTCGAATTCTCGTAAAAACGAATTGCACACGTTTACTTTTTTTTTTTTCCACACAGTTTGTGGCACCTCTGTCGTGTATTTTGTAAACACATGCAAAAATCTCCTGATTTTCTATGCTTTTACGAAACGCAGTAGTGTGAATTCAGCCTTATGGGTTGAATCCTGCAAATTGTTCTACCGTGTAAACCTCATATACTGTATATTTGTCATTCTATATTTAAAGAGAACCATTCTCTATTGGGGATATGGAAGAATCCTGTATTTCTTTTTTAATGAGTATAAAGTACAGTTAACCCTCGTGTTTACAGTTGTGTGTCATCATTGGGGAGGTATATTTTTGCCGTGTCATGCAAGTAGGGTTTGTGACCAGGTTTATAAGCCATGTTAAGAAAGCTGATTAGGAGGATCCTAATTTACTGATGTCTATGGGATTACAGGCACACTGTGCCCTCCCTCTGTACAGATTTATGCCTGTCCTGGGAAAGGCTAATACTGAGCATTACATTTCCTCCAAGCCAGCTGAATCTGCTCTGCCTCCAGGTATGACATCCAGAAGCCTTTCTATGGACCGATCAGAATTGTCACAGGCGTACTGTAAACTGCATTGTAGATGAAGATCAGTTTCATTCTTGTCAATCTGTTTGTATCTTGTAGATGGCGTTGGATACTGAAGATCCTCACACTGTCTGGAAAAAAGAAATGTAAGTACTATTCTTTTATCATCTGAGATTATTTAGCATTACCCTCATCTTTGACAACTCAGGTTAGTTAGTCTCCAGTGTCCTGTGCTCGGACAAAATATTGCATACATGTATTTCCCATTGCTGTCAATCATATAACAGCTTTCATTGTGTACTACAAGGTGAGAAGTGAAAGAAAACATTGGGCAACTCTCCTATCTCCCTTTTGACCAAATTTATACATTGGGCATGTTAGTCAAACATGTCTGCAACAAGAACTTTCTGTGTTGTGCATAGCAGCCAATTAGATTCCTTCTTTAGTTGGTTTAGGTTTGCAGTGGAGTCTTAAAATGTAACTGAGCAAAATAAAATTTGACATATATGATCCAGTCTGTCACTCACTAGCATTGACAGGGCCGTCTTGGTTTTTCTGAGTCTCCTCTGTAACAGTTTTATTACCTGTTGATCCTGCCAGTGAGCCTGTTATTTCTCTTATGTTCATCAAAGGACACAATTCTGACTTATTCTTGACCATAGGGTTATAGCGCCACCTTTAGGAGTAGCACACTAGGCCGAAAAAAGAACACAGCATCTCCTATGGGCAGTTCTAGCTGGTAGTCAAACCCCCCATCTGCGATAGAGAGCTCAGCAGCTTTTTTTTTTTTTTTTTTTTGCCTAGTGTAAGAGTAAGGACCTAGTTCTTTGCTGGGACTTATAGATCCACGTTTTTTCCCTTTTTTGTTTTTTCCTTTGGATTTTTACTGTGAAGATCATCAATCATCTGGGCGACAGGATGGATAATCTAGATTTAAAAGAAATTAGCCTTCAGCCTGGTGCGTTCCAAGTCCCAAATTCTTTATAAGCACATTAAAAGAGTTGAAGATGATTTCAGGAAGGCTGCCATGGTTGAAACTGTATTGTGCAGCTTTTAATGTAGCCTTAAAGAATTTGGAACTTGGAAAACACCAGTTTGCCAGCTAGTTTCTTTAATGGATTGATGCCTTGGAAGCACCGGCCCTCAGCAATCCATGTGATAACAGAGCAGTTGAGCGTGGGCAAAGTTTTTTTGAGTTTGTCACTGTGGATAATCTAGATCCAATAGTTACCTCAGATCAGCCAGCGAGCACATGCAGACCACTAGCTACTGTACATGGGGGGATCAGCTGTGACAGCCCCATCTGGGGTCAGGGCAGCCGGCGAGTTGTTCCTGTCTGGGGACACATATGACTGAGCTACTGCTGTTCATATTACAGTGTTCACCTGGCCGACAATCCTCTCACCTAGGTTGGTAGGTATTCATTCCCCTCCCCTATTTGGCAGGTGTGTGGTGGGCTGCGGGTGATCGGTCCAATGAGGTCTCCTCCTCCCCAATTCACCCAGCCTTCATTTTTGTTCTGTGATCCCTTCCCCCCCATATTTTCCTTGGCAGGTGGTTGTGTGGGCTGGCTCTTTTACCTTGATCATAAGTTTTTAGCATATCTGGGGCAGACACTGGGTGTGAGTGGTCCGGGCGTTCTGTGGGGTCATGAGGGTTTGCTTGGGGAATGCTCTGCATGGTGGAGCTAGTGGACCAACTCATACAGGGTCACAAGCACGTGTGTGCTGCATCCTTGGATGGATGCGGTTCCATTGCTTTCAAGACTATACATTTTGGTCCATGGTCCTGCGCCAAGTACTTTGGCTTAAGTGTTGTTCAGTGGACCAGACTTCTAGAAAGAGCTGGCAGGGTTGCTCTTACAGGACAAGCAGCTTCTTGGTGCCACACGGGATGACATTATCAAATACTTACCAGAAAGGAAAGTTCCCTTCTCCTGCAAGTCCTATGAGGCCCCCTCAGGAGTCCCAAAAAATGTAAATGACCTCGCCGGTCTAATGAGCCCGTGGACATGCCTTTCACAGCATAAAGGTTTAAACCCACCTGTTTACACCAAGGTCAGGGGCGGTCTTCATTGTTTCAGAGACCCCTGGATTTCCCTAATTTCCAACAACTGTGTTTGCGAACCAATACCTTTGGGCTACAAATCAGAATTTCTTTCCTATCCACCAGACTGGTTCTTCCTTCCACTCTTCTTCTCTCCCTGTCTTGTTTACAAGATCTTTCCGTGGTTGTGCAGGACCTGCTTCTTCAGGGCATGATAGCCCTGGTCCCAGGCCTGGAGAGGTTCTGGGGGGTGTTTAACCCAACTTGTTCATGGTTCCAAAGAAGGACGGGGTCTGGACGATCCTGGGCCTTAAGGCCCTGAATTGTTTGTCAGGATACACAAGCTCAGGATGGAATCCATTCGTTCTGAGGTGGATTTCTTGGCCTCCAGAGACATTGGAGCTGGATAACAGCGATTCCTGCGTTTTATGGTAGGGGGCCCGCATTACTACCTTGTGGCTCCCTTCTTTGATAGTTTCACTGTTGCAGCACACATCCTTCAGTAAGGTGCATTGCAGTTCCAGTCAGAATGATTAGTACCGCACCGCACCAACCTGTTGCTGCAAAGTGTGTGGTAAAACTTGCAATACCACAATCAGGGGCGTTGTTAGGGGGTGGCTATTGGGGCTATAGCCCCCAATCTGGGGCCCATAGCCCAGAGTCTCTTGCCACAGGGTCCCTGCCTAACCAGCGGGTTGCAGCTGCTGTGGCAGGCGAGCTGGCTGCATGAGAGAGGCGGAGGAGAGAAGAGAAGTGAGCGGGTGGATGAGCAGAGATGACATCTTTCTCCGCCCGCTCCACATCAGCGCTCTTCACAGCCAGGCCTCTTCGATTTGGGAGCAAGGTGCGGCGAGCAGCAGAGAGATGACATCATCTTTCACTGCCCGCCACACATCAGCGCTCTTCCGCCCTCACAGCACGGTGGAGAAGAGGTCACGTGCTTCCTGTCATCGTGGAGCTTCACTTTGCAGCCAGACCCCCTCGCTTCAATGTCGGAGGTGCGGCGGGGAGCAGTGAGATGACATCATCTCTCACTGCCCGCCCAGCATCACCGCTCTCCTGCTTTCACTAAATGGACCAGTGCTGTCAGCCTGCCACCAATGCAGTGTCAATGCACATTTGGTGGCACTGGCTGGCATGGCAAGTGACAATCCACATCAGTTGGCAAGTGACAACCCACATCTGGTGGCCGGTGACGTGGCAAGTGACAATCTGCAAATGGTGGCAGGAGATGTGGCAATCTGCAAATGTTGCCAGGAGACATGGCAAGTGACAATCTGCAAATGGTGGCAAGAGATGTGGCAAGTGACAATCTGCAAATGGTGGCAGGAGGCATAGCAAGTGACAATCTGCAAATGATGGCAAGTGATGTGGCAAGTAACAATCTGCAAATTGTGGCAGGTGACGTGGCAAGTGACAATCCACATCTGCTGCCAGGTGAAAGTGGCAAGTGACAATTCACATCTGGTGGCAGGCGACATGGCAAGTGACAATCCACATCTAGTGGCAGGTGATGGTGGCAAGTAACACGCTGCATCTGGTGACAGGCGACGGTGGCAAGTGACACGCTGCATCTGGTGGCGGGAGATGTGGCAAGTGACATGCCCAGGGCTCCCACTGATTCTGCAGTATGGTGAGTTGAACCACTTCATTATATATTAGAATGTAACAATAGAAATAATGCACTTTAATCACCCTGACACCATATCAACCATTATGCCATGATGATTGAAGCACCAACACCAGCCATCGCCCCTGACAAGTTGCTTATCACTGGTCTCCCCCTCCTCGCGGGCATGCAAAAAGGTTGGTGACCGCTGCTATGGGCTCTAGCCCCAGATCTTTTGCAGACCTAGCAACGCCCCTGACCACAATGATATACTGCGAATAGACGCTTAAGCTAGATTCACACTCCAAATTTTCATGCATTTTTACTCCAATTGAAGTCTAATCTCTCCAACATAAAGTAAACCCTATATTTTTTCACAAATAGCCCTCCACAGTGTGAAATGCAATAATATAAGGACAAAATCCAGGGGTGAATTATTTAAAAATTTCCTCCACCCGGTTATTGATTGGATTGAACTTTTGTCCTTATATTATTGCATATCACACTGTGGTTCACATAATTATATTTTAACACATGTGTCAGAATACGCTAAAAAAGCATGTGTCATCAAAGATGATATTATAGATTTTGCATGAAAATGCAAGTATGATGCATTTTGCATGCATTTTCAGCCCCTAGTAGCTAGCCTAAAAAGTGTATTAGTGGCCAACGTGAAAAATGCAGTTCAGCTCATTTGCGAAATGCGCACCACGGCGCAGGAGAAAAACTAACTGTTCTACCAGGGTATTTTTTTATTTTTAGTACAGTTTTTGCTAGAAAATTGATTAGAACCCCCAAACAATTATATATTTTTTTGAAAGCAGAGGCCCTGGAGAATAAAATAAGGACAGTTGCATTTTTTTATGTTGCATAATATTTCCTCAGCTATTTATCTAATGCATATTTTCAGGTAAAAAAATACACCAAAATGAATTTCAGTGCAAACAAACACAACATTATGCACATTTTTTTTGTAAAATTTAAAATATGGGGTTGTTCGGAGTAAATAGATACCAAACATGTCAAGTCTTAAAATTGCGTGCACCTGTGAAATCATGAAAAACTAGATACCCTAAATTCTTCATAAGCAATGCTTTAAAAGACTATACAGGTTAGCAGTTTAGAGTTAAAGTGGTTCTAAAGTCACAAGTTTTTTTTACCTTAATGCATTACCTGCTTTAAGGTAAAAAACCTTTCACTTACTGTTGGCTTTCCCCCCTCTCTAAATACTTACATGAGTCCTGTATCAATCCAGCATTGTACCTGTCTGCAATTGGACCAGATCTAGCTTGTCTAATGTGGGGGCGCATTCAAAAAATCTGGGGCAGAGGATGGGAGGTCAGCAAGGCAGTATATAAGAGTCAGTAGGGCAGTGTACAGGGGATCAGCAGGGCAGAGAATAGGGTCAGCAGTTTGCAGTGCAGTGTCCAGAGGCCTTTAGCTTGTAGGGGAGTGTACAGTTGGTTATCAGGGCAGTGTACAGGGATTAGCAGGGGGCAGCAGGTCAGAGGACAGGCAGTCAGCAGGGCGGTGTGTCAACAGTGTAGAGGATTAGAAGTCAGCAGGGGGAGTGTACAAGAGTCAGTGAGGAGTGTACAGGGGTCAGCAGGGTAGAGGACAGGGGTCAATAGAGAAAATGACAGGAGTCAGCTGGGTGGAGACCAGAAGTTATCAGGGCAGAAGACAGGGGTTGGTAGGGCAGAGGACAGGGATCAGTATGGCAGAAAAAAGGGGTCACAAGGGCAGAGGACAGGGATCATCAGGGCAGAGGAAGGAGGTCAAAAGGGCAGTGTACACTGGTCAGAATGACAATGTACAGGATTTAGAAGGACAGAAAACAGGGGGTCAGTAGAGTAGAGTACAGGGGTCAGCAGTGCAGGGAACAGGTGTCAAATCCACCCTCCCCCCAGTTCCCTCTCTTAGCCAAAATCCCCCCACCCCTCCTAGCACAACTCCACAATCCCCCATCCTAGCACATATACCCCCCCCCCCCAACTGCTGTTCTCTCCCCCTGCTGTCATAACAGTGCTCCTCCATGCAGCAGATGACACAGGATTGCTCTTACCTTGGACTGTACAAACTTCCAATGGGCTGCTTATCTCCTGGGAGCAGAAAATGTGGATAGGAGGCAGGTAATCAAACTAAATATAAAACTATAAACAGTCTGATGAAAGAGCGTTCCTGTGTTATCTGCTGCATGGAGAAGTGCTGTTAAGACAGGAGGGGGAGAGCATGACACAGCCCGCACCTCCTCCTGGCTCTCTCGTATCTGCCACTGTCACGTCTGTCGACAGTTT
This sequence comes from Aquarana catesbeiana, assembly GCF_042186555.1. Taxonomy (NCBI): domain Eukaryota; kingdom Metazoa; phylum Chordata; class Amphibia; order Anura; family Ranidae; genus Aquarana; species Aquarana catesbeiana. Next base: position 160,089,492 of record NC_133333.1, read on the forward strand.
TTCACTTTGGTTAACTGCACCAGGCTGCCCTGTGCCTTGTCCCAACCCTGTCAGGGGATGGTGGAAGGATCTCAACAGGTAAGGCACAATGTCCATGGGGAGAGAGCAGGGGCGGGGCTAAGCTTGGCTGTGTGTATCTTTGGACACAGACTGTGCGGCTCAGGAGTGAGCCCATACATCTGCCCCCATAGCAAGTGGCTTGCTATGGGGGCAGGCACAGTAGAAGAGAGGACGAGAGCACCGAGGTGGTGGAGCCCAGAAGGGGAGGTTTGGCGAACAGAAAAAATGAGCTCTATGATGAAAGTGATCAGGTGGCTCTAGAGACTTTTTTCTTTCCTTGTTTTTTATTCATAGTTGCCAACTGTGCCGAATTTCCCAGGACATTCCTGAGATTTAGACCTTTGTCCTTGTCTTACTGTTTCCCGGGAAATGTCCTGGGAAATTGCTGTTTTCCCATTTTTTCCGCCGCCGCTAGAGGTCCACGGCCGACACTCGTTAAATGTCTCCATTGGCCGCCATTTTACTCAAGACCAGCTATCGTGAGGAAGAAAGAAGAGGCGGAACCCAGGCTCTGCCTCTTGGTTCTTCCCTTCTGCCTCCAGGAGCTGGTCTTCTGTAATGGTGATGTAAGGAGGGACTCCACTGGGGACACCTGATGTAAGAAGGGACTCCGCTGGTGGCACCTGATGTAAGGAGGGACTCTGCTGGGGGCACCTGATGTAAGGAGAGACTCTGCTGGGGGCACCTGGTGTAAGGAGAGACTCCGCTGGGGGCACCTAATGTAGGGAGAGACTCTGCTGGGGGCTCCTGATGTAAGGAGGGACTCTGCTGGGGGCACATAATGTAAGGAGGGACTCTGCTGGGGGCACTTGATGTATGGAGGGACTCTACTGGGAATGCCTGGTGTAAGGAGAGACTCTACTGGGGACACCTGATGGCATCTGGTGGCAGGCGACGTGGCAAGTGACATGCTCAGGGCTCCCACTGATTCTGCATTACGGTGAGTTGAGCTATTTCATTTTATATTACAATGTAATAATAGAAATAATGCGCTTCAATCATCCTGACCCCATAGCAACTATGGTGCTGTGATGATTGAAGAGCCAACACCAGATGTTTGGAGTATCTTTATCTGCTGATTGTTAAACTTTCTGGAATACACATATTTCTATTGTGGTGCAGGATCTGGGCCTGCTGTCCCTCCATCCCTCTTTCTTTCCTTCTTTCTCTCTCCTTCCCTCCCTCTTTCTTTTTTTCTTTCTCTTTCTTTCTTTCTTTCTTTCTTTCTTTCTTTCTTTCTTTCTTTCTAACCACACCCCTTTGAGCCACGTCCCTTTAAGCCATGCCCAACTGTCGGTTAAACCACGCCCATTTTTGCTGTGGCGCACTTCGCACGCTGTATTTTTCTTTCCCTGCTGCGTCCTGCCTTCAAACAAATGTCCCGCTATAATGGGAAAGTACCCCTATAAATTTTTTTGCAATGTTGGCAACTATGCAATAAAGTTTCGTCAAAGTCAGGAAGCAGGAAATTCTCGACCCATGGCTGCCAAACTTTTAGATAAGTGCATACTTTTCCATGCAAAGTTGCCCAAATCTTGGCGTGTACCATTGTATGAGTGATCTATGTTTAGTAACCAGAGAGTCGGGGTCTTCTATGACCTGACTATTGTTTGTTTGGCAGCCACAACAGTTTAACTTGATTTTCTTCAATCCCAATGTGTTGTGATTTAAAAGAGCCACCTGAGGGTCAGAGTGCAAAGAGATGTTAAACAATAGTCTCTAGAGACTATTACCTGAAAGTCCTTTACCAGCTGTAAAAAGTGAATAGCAAGCCATGAGCTTGCTTTATCCCCTTGTACACCTTGTATGTTGGTAGACAAGGGGCTAGGTAAACACATAAAAAATTAAAACTAAACATACTAAAAAAAAAACAATGTAACAAAATATACATACAGAAAAAAAAGGAAAATTGTATTCGCTATACAAAAAGTATGATGCTCAGGTTTTTCTGGCCATCCTCCATGAGCATTGTGCTCATCCCCTCCTAAAGTGACAGGTGCTCTTGAATTTGCCCTCCCTGCCTACCTAATCAATGAATGAGGAATTTAATAACTGTGTTTTCAGCTTTCTCTGTCATCATTAGGAGTAGGATGATACAATCTATAATAATGGCAGCTTGTATGAGTGCTAGGAAAAAAGAGACCAATTATAAGTGAGGCACATTTATATTATGATAGCTTAGCCCACCATCCCGGTACAGAACACATTCCTGGCTTATTTATAGCGGGCTGCGGCGAGCACCCACAATGTCATTGTCACTCACTCTGTAATATCTGGGAATGGCAGGCAATTAGTCAGCAGTGAATCCCTGGCCTGCAGCTCAGTTATTCGTTTTCATTAGAATGGTGGTGTTTTATAGCGGGACGGCGGCTGTTTGTCTTCCTTGTCTCATTTGGTGAAATTAAAGTGAAAATATAGATAATTGTTTTAACCAAGAGAAAATTTGAAGCCCCAGAGCTTAATGGAAACAAGTGTATGTGCCTAAATGTGTTTCATTGGCGATCCATCAGATCCGAATCTGCCGTCTGTTTAAAGTGGACCATTTAACGTCCTTACAACAGACATCCCAACCTGGAGAAACTCATTTCAGGGAGGTGGCAAACTCATTTCAGAGAGGTGGCGCTTCGCGCCCGCAAACGCCCCCACCCCCTGCGGCAAAATATTATTTAAATCACTTTTTCAATATTTTTTCGTAGTGCTTCTGGAGAAGGGGGTGGGGGTGGGTGGTATGTGGACGGTGTCAGTAGTTTTTTTTTTAATAATTGATTTTTTTTACAATTTAATTTGTTTTTATTTTTTTTTCACAATGCTTTTTGGGGGAGGGGGTTGGGGTAGTGGACAGTGTTGGTAGGGCAGGGGAGAGTGGTGTCAGTAGTTTTTTATTTGATTTTTTTACACTTTTTAATTTTTTTAGAATTTTTTTATATTTTTTGGGGGGCTTTGGTGAGATGTTTCAGGGGTCTAAACAGACCCCTGACATCTCCCCTTTGAGACAGACAAAGGGACTGAGGACACACATTCCCCAGTCCCTTTCTCGGCACTAAAGATGAATGAACAGGAGACAGAGGCTCCTGTCCATTCATAAACTGAGCAGAGTAAACACAGTTTACTCTGCTCATTTATCACAGGACACAGGAGCGATCTCGCTCGCTGTGTCCATTAACTAGTTCCCCTCCGGCCCCCTCCATGTCCTTCTCCACCCCCGTTCTCCTCCAGGCCCCCTCCATGTCCTTCTCCACACCCCCCTTCTTCTCCTACGGCCCCCTCGTCCCCCGCAGCCGGCTCCCCTCCTCTCCTCTCACGCCGGCTGCGGAGGACGAGGGGGCCGTAGGAGAAGAAGGGGGGTGTGGAGAAGGACATGGAGGGGGCCTGGAGGAGAACGGGGGTGGAGAAGGACATGGAGGGGGCCGGAGGAGAACTGGGGTGGAGAAGGACATGGAGGGGGCCGGAGGTGAACGGGGGCGGAGAAGGACATGGAGGGGGATGGGGGAGGAGCACACATGATCGGGGGTGATCGGTGCGAATGGAGGGACAGCTGTGGTCACCGATCTCCCTGTATAGCTTTTTAGCTGACAGCCGCGGGAAGGGAGAGAAGGAGAAGCGTCTGTCAGCTAAAAATCTATACAAAGGAGATCGGTGATCACAGCTGATCCCCGCCGCACATTCCCAGGAGATCGGGAGGCGCTTGCGGGTGTGTGGGAGCCGCCGCAGAAATGTGGGAGTCTCCCGCACCTTCCGGGAGACTTGAGATGTCTGTTACAAGTTTGCCTGAATACAGCTCCACCTTTGAAAGCCATCCTCTGGCTCCAGTACAGTGACTTTGTTGAGATGATGTCATCAGTCTGCTGCAAGCAGGAGGAAGAATTTCCTCTGTATCCTTTTCCCCAGTGATCACTCAGATTGTACATTGTAACTACAAGGTGTGAGGCTGCAGGCGGGGCTGATCTGTGTTAAACATCTGTGAACACATCCAAGCATTTCACAGGCACCAAGGTTTACATAATTGCATCTTTCTTTGGGTGCCCATATGGGTGCTAATATTCCTGTCTGGTGACGTGGACACCTCAAATTGGGGGGGCGCAGACATCACAATGAGAGTTGGCAACAAGACTGTGGATTACAGATCTTCACTCCTGAAAGGAACATTGTGAAGGGTCATGTGAGCTGTTCTGCTGCAAGCAGGAAGAAGCATTTCCTCAGTTTTCCCTCCCCTAGTGATCACTCAGATTGTACATTGTGATTTTGTAGCAAGTCATGGTGAGAGGCTGTAACAGGGGCTGAACTGTATCAGATGTCTGTGAACACAGCCAAAAACTTCACAGGCACAGGATTTACATCTCTGAGCTGGCATCCCAGTCCTGGAAGTAGGTTTTGACCCTGGATGATGCTTGAACAAAGATGGCCACGTCCTTCTGGAGAGAAAGGTGAATGAAGGCATTGTCAGGGGGATCAATATGATCTCTGTGAGAGGTAATAAATACCGGGAAGTGTTAAACAGACACATTACTGACCATACATACATTTCACCCCACAGGAACCCATGAAATACCCATGAAATATTTTGCAGGTCTTTGGGAACCCCTGCTAAAACCAATTAATTGGTGGTCAGTGGGAAAATGCCCCTCACATTGGTGGTTAGTAGAGAGAATAGCCCCCTTGCATTGGTGGTCAGTGGTAAGATGCCCCTCACATTGGAGATCAGTGAGAAGAATGCCCCTTACATTGGTGGTCTGTGGGAAGAATGGCCATTACATTTTTTTACATAGTTACATAGTAGGTGAGGTTGAAAAAAAGACACAAGTCCATCAAACAACCTATGTGTGTGATTATATGTAAGGGTTACATTGTATATCCCTGTATGTTGTGGTGCCCCATAGATCTACAGTTCTTGGAGCAAAGACGTTTGAGGGGACGAGAAAAAAGTCAGAACATCTGCATATGCTGTGACCTTATGTGCGTAGTTAGAGATGTTAACGATTGTAATTACTGGATGCGCCCTAATAGTCTGTAACAACTGTTCAAGAGAAAGTATGAAAATAAGGAGGGACAACCTTGTCTGTTTCCATTGTTTATCAAAAAGGGGGCTGAGACTGATTCCTTGGCTCTCACAGAAGCGGTCAGGTATGAGTTTAAGGCCCTAAACCTATATGGGCCAGGGAGGCTGATATGAACTCCCAGCTCACTCTATCAAAAGCTTTTTTTTTTTTTAATCTTTATTTATATATAAATATATAGAGTGACATCATTACTACATCTCCAGAGAGTTACCAATCAACCTACAAAAAACAAACAAAATTTGCAAATGTAAGTTATATTAAGTTACATTTACCTAAACATAAGGAATAAAAGCCTATGCAACTCTACTTCATTGCATAATGTATAACTGTTATTCTGCTTTACCCTACATTTTCAAACCCTGCTATGATAGGAGTACGTATTTCTTATTCCGTTTTCTCTTTCTCTATCTCTCTTTAAAAAAAAAACCCTACCACCACTCAAAACAAAACAAAAAAAAACAAGGAGCCCCCCCCGGCATCTTTCTCAGGTCCTGTGCCTCATCCTACCCTCCTGAATATTATCCCTCCAATTATTAAGGGAACTGAACATTTTATACAAGCAATATGGAGTCCTAGTCTTCAAATATTTCTTGCCCTGTTTTTTCATTGACATCATGAGCATTTTCTGGATTCCATAATTATAGCCATCCATTGAGATTTAGTCAGCGCAACTGGACTCTTCCAAAGTGCAGGTATACGTGCTTTTGCAGCCGTTAAAAGGTGTTTTAACAGTGAGTTTTTATAACTTTTATTGGATAAGGCTTCAAGTGACACACCTGTTAGCTCTTTAACCGTCTGTTCAACCATATCTCAAAAGTCATTCAATTTCGGACAATCCCAAAAAATGTGAAATAGGGAACCTTCTGACTCCTGACAGCGCCAACCATGTAGTACTGATGGAGTTTGATACTATCTTGTAAGGAGTTTATATCCTCCTTCTTGATATCTGCTTGCAAGAAACTCCTTACCTCCCAAATTGACTCTTTGTTAACAGAAATTCAAGAGCTAGAAACAATACATAAGTGTAACACCCTGGAGTTTAGTCAGGGTTGCTCCTTGAAATTCACTTGCCAGAAATTGTCATCTTGGCTAATTGTTAGAGATCCGTTGATTTCTCCCTAAGTTTGGCCTGGCTAAACTTTTCTCTTCTACCACTAGTTGGCCGGGTACTTGGTGGTACTAGATACGAGAAGGGCAACGCGCGGTCAGATTATGGGTATATGGGGCATCTCAGCCAATGGGCAGGCGTTTTCTTGAATCCCTTGGCCTGCTGGGAGAACCTATTTATTTGGGTGGAGTCAAGTGATCTAGGTTCTGGGTTCGTAAATACCCTACGTACCGAGAGGGTTAGAAAATACAGTATATCACACAATTTAAAACGGATGAGGATACCCTAGTGAAATCAGCCAAGGAAATCGCGCAGGAGTTTAAAAAATATTATGCGGCCCTTTATAATCGGAAAGAGCATAATACTACTCACATACAGGAGGATAAACACGCGGCAGCACGGCGATATATAAAAGATTCAGAGATGCCGACGCTACCTAAAGTAGCCATAAAGAAATTAAATGCGCCAATTTCGGAGGAAGATTTCACAAGAGGATTCGATTTGATAAAGACAGGAAAAGCCCCGGGAGTAGACGGATATACTTTGCTCTACTATAGGTCTTTTGCAGACAAATTGGATTGCCGATTTGTACAGGCATAAAATTCTCTTAGAGTAGGTGGCACTGATGGGCACTGAGAGGTGGCACTGATGGTTGGCACTGATGGGCGGCACTGAAGATATTTCTCTGACAGAAGCCGGTGATCGGCTTTTTTTTCCCTCACGCTATCAGCATGAGGGAAAAAAAAAGATTACCGATGTTCTGTTAACATCACTAAATCAGCTGTCATTGGCTAACAGCTGATCATGTGGTAAGGGGCCCGGACCGCCCCCTTACTGCGATCTGTGATCAGCCGAGTCTCATAGACTTGGTGATCACAGAGCGTGCCGCTCGCACCACGCAGGGACGCGCTAACAGCGCATGCTCAGGAGGGCGTCCATTGACGGCCTCCTGGCAATTAAGGCCCACGCTGTAACCGTCATTTGGCTATAGCGTGGGCGGGAGGTGGTTAAATTAGATCCCCAGAAATGGGATAAGGAATTGTTTACCTGGTTCAGATGGACTAACGTTATTAAAATTAATGTTATGCCTTAATGTATTTGTTACAGTCACTACCAATTAGACTACCCCAGGGCTTTTTAAACGACTTGTGCAAGGTTTTGGAAGTTCATATGGGAGGGTAAACCAGCGAGGATGCGTAGATCTATTTTGACACTTCCAAAGCCAAAAGGTGGTATCGTTTTCCGGACCCAATAAAATACCATGAGGCAGTGCATTTATCTAGAATACTCTATGAGTACATTTAGAACAGCCGACCATGGGTATACCGTTAGCTGGACACCCATGGATTCCAGGGATGTCATTCCAATAGAGGCCAATCAACACCCTTTGGCGGGAACCACCCTTAAGGTGACAAGATCGGTTTTTAAACATACTGACCTTTCACCTTCTCCGTGTCCCTTAATCCCAGTTTTGGGTAATTCATCATTCAATCTGGACTGAAGGATCTCCAATTTGATATACTTATTCGTTGTGGGCTCCTCCCATTTGTTCCATTTTTGTCAAGAAAATCAGCTCATGACAAGCCATGAAATTGGTAATAATTCTTCCCAAAGTTTGGACTTCCTCCGCTGTGCTCAGCTGGGTGCATATCTCTGTACTATGCCGGAGAAGTGTTCTGACATAAGAGACCTGACCACATTCGAACAGACCTGCCTTGCAGGGAAGCCAGTGAGACATTCACCATCGCATTTGTACTCCTTGTTGATAACGGCCAATGCTCCAGAGGATCTTCCTTTTCTTTAACAATAGGAAAGAGATCTAAAAATTAACTTCACGCAAACTCAAAATATAGAATTGTATTATTTGCTCATACGGCCTCAGTAGCGATCAAAAGCTTTTTCTGCATCAGCAGATAAAAGAATGAAGAGAATGTTTCTCTCTTGGGCCAGATGAATAACAGCACTCTTTGGGTATTGTCTCCAGCCTCTCGTTTGGGCACAAATCCAGAATGATCCGGATGTATAACCACTTCAGGACCACCCACCTCATATATACTGCTGCAGGGTGGCCTGGTTGTGCAAAATCACATACCTGTACATGATTTTGTGCACGAGGTGTAGGGAGCGCGCACATGCCGCTCCAGCTGTGAATGTTCCTGCTCCCGCTGATCTTTCCGTGGATAGACAGAGCAGCGGTGTCATGGATATGCAGTAATGTTTGTCTGTCAGCTTACCTATCCATGTGTTGAGCTTAAGAGGCCAGCCACTCCCACCTGGCTGCTTAAGTAATCTCTTCTTAAAGCATGGCTCCACCCCAGCCCCTATCAGGGAACTCTATATTAACCTGTGCACTGCAAGCCAGCTCTGCTGATCAATATTGTGTCTTTGGTGCTACTTGCTGTGTGTTCCACGATCTTGGCTTGTTCTTGACTATCCTTACCTGCTTGTTGCCCTGACCTTTGACTATCTCCTGACTATCCTTACCTGCTTGTTGCCCCGACCTTTGGCTATCTCCTGACTATCCTTTGCTGTTGCAGTCTGCTGCTTCCTCTCTACCTCCCCGTAGTCTACCGTGAGCTGGGAGGCCCTAGGGGTCGTGACCCGGAGCCAGACTGCAGCTAAGTCCATCCCCACCACTAGGGGCCTCTGGTGAACACCCGCTGGCTCTTAGATTCCGGGCCCTGGGAAATCTCATGCTCTAGCTCCCAGTGTCATCCGTGTTGGTACTAAAGAATACGTGCTCTCCTGTATCACCTAGAACTCCTCCGCAGCAGTCAGCCGTAGGGTCCACTACCTTGCGGTGTACTCCAGACCCCAACGGGGTGCATCTGTCACCTGGACTCAGGTGATCTGAGAAGCGGTGTGCCTATGTAAACAAGGCAAACCGCTGATCTGTCAGGCAGGAAAAGAGAGTTCTTGTGTTTCAGCTAAAGCTGAAACATAATCTATACAGTTAGTAAGCACCTCCCAGGGACACACTTAACCCTTTGATTGCCACTGGTGTTAACCTATTCCCTGACAGTGTCATTTATACAGTGATCAGTGCATTTGTTTAGCACTGATCACTGTATTGGTGTCACTGGTCCGCAAAAAGTTGCTTAGTGTCTAATTTGTCTGCCGCAATGTCTCAGTCCCACTAAAAATTGCTGATCACCGCCATTACCAGTAAAAAAAAAATGCCATAAACCTATCCCAAAGTTTGTAGACATGAACTTTTGCGCAAACCAATCAATATACGCTTATTGGGATTTTTTTAACCAAAAATATGTAGCAGAATACATGTATGGGAGTCCAAGTTCGTTAGCCGGGCTGTCCTAGCTACACCATTTGCTTACCACAGATTTTGACGGAAGTATTGAGGCGTATCTCCACACCAGCTCCTTCCATCAAATATCTGCCGGATTGTTTGAGTGTGTCTACTTCTCATGTTAAGCGTACCCATTCCTTCAATATTTCCATCTTGATGCGGCAAATATCTTATGAAGAGGTTAATCCTGTCACATACAGTGGTTGATTTACTATCATCTACAGGCATCATCTACACATGGGACTTTATTTCATTTTACTGAAGAATCTCCTATTTTTTTGGTTTATCACAGACAGTTTTAGTTGGATTTTTTTTTTTTTTTTTGCTGTTTTACATGGACATTTTCACCTACCTGTGACAAATTGATTTGTTTGTCCTTTTGTACTCGGAGTCTCATGTATACGTATTGGAAAGGTCTGAGGGGAAACAGGAAAAGTGACCTGGGGTGTGCCGAAAGTCACATGGTCAGTATGCCTAAAAGGGGGCATACCCAAGTAGAAGTAAATGAGAAGAGATAGCAAGAAAAAAGGGGAAGGGTGGGTTGGACACGAGAGACGTCGTCGACAGGCAAGGAGGAAGGCAGGTGGGTTTAAATACATCCCGACTCCTCCTACGAAATCAGGCTGACCTGCGTTCAGCCTTCCATTTGTTGTTGTATATTGTTCACGTTGATATCTGACCTACAAGTTACTATCAGCTTTATATTTGCACGTGAGGTGATAGTTCACTTTCGCACTTTGTTACACACTAGCGCTGCATTTTTTATCTTTTCAGAATACATATTGGCCTAAACCGATGAAGAAATTAGATTTTTTAAATTTTTTTATTGGGAATGTTTTATAGCAGAAAGTAAAAAATATTGTTTTTTTATTCAAAATTGTTGGTCTTTTTTTGCGATAAAATACCTCCAAAATAAAGCTCTATTTGTGGGCAAAAAAAGGACATCAATTTTATTTGGGTACAGCTTCACACGATGGTGAAATTGTCAGTTAAAGCAATGCAGTGCCATATCGCAAAAAATGACCTGGTCAGGAAGTGGGTTAAACCTTCCGGAGCTGAAGTGGATAAGGGAGGGAATATAATGCAAAAGTCGGCTGGACAGTATCATTGTAAATATTTTCAAGTCTACATTTAGAAGGGAAATAGGCCTATAACTCTTGCACTGCTGAATGTCTTTGACTTCTTTGGGTATAACAGTAATCGTAGCATGGAAAGTATCTTGTGGTATTCAATCTCCCCTTACAATCAAATTAAAAGACTCTACAAATTTCTGGCCTAAAATAGTTTGAAAAAATGTATATGTAAGAGTGAATCCGTCGGGGGCATGGGGCTTTCCCAGTACTCATAGCCTTAAGGGCTAAGTCAAATTCATCTGTGGAAAGAGGGCGATCTAGAACTTGGATCGCTTCCTCTAGCAGGCGAGACATGCTTAAGTCCTGTAAATAGCGACAAATGTCCGTCTGATTTTGAGAAGTATCATTATTATAAAGATTATACCGATCAACATAATAAGACAAAAATTAATTTTTGGAAGCGCTTATTCAAGCGTAAGTGTGTCTCCTGCAGGAACACCACTTGAGCCTTGATACATATAATTTCAGACTTCAATTTGGAATGCTTTTCTGGAGCATTCAAGCTGCATACAATATATGAGTTAAACTAAATAGATGGCATCATTTAGGTAGCAAGCTTATATACCAGATTAGGCAATTATAGAGAGAGCCAAGTCTCTCAAGTCTCCGCCAAGGGGATAGTGGAGGAGAGGCTGGGCCCTGGGGAAAAGTGAAGGGTAGGGCAGGTAAGGTTAAAAGAGAACAACAACAAAAAAAAAAAAGGGAAAAAAAAACAAAGAAAAAGTTGTAAGCCCCTGCTCCAGTAATAGCAATATTTTATTATCAAGAAATATGACCCTTATTAATCCAGCAGGGGATTAAAGAGAAGAGAAAAAAAAAATGTTGAGTGGGGTTAGGAATACACTAACTCTCTCAGCACAACTTGGTATAGGAGACGCTCCAAATAAACCCACTTGGTAGGTAGAGGATGCGTCTTTCCAGTGGGGAAGTATAAATCGAATGTATAAAACAAAGGAGGAAGACTACAAGGCCAATGCCCAATTGCTATTGAGATGCATGAGAAAGAGAAGAAGAAAAAAGAGGGGAAAAAAAGGAGGGGAAAAGGAGAGACAGAAAAAAAGAGAGAAAGACTCATCGTCCCAAAGTAGGACACCTAATATTAACATGCACAGTCCTTCTGGTCCATATTATCTCTGAGTAAGGCAGTCATATAAGCCTCAGGGGGCTATATGTCTAATTCCTCGACTCCTGGAGGCGTCTGTAGCATACACTAAATAGAGTCCTACCAGGGGTACACTTTATATGAGGCCCCCCAGAAGTCAAGGATTCTATACCATTATTCCGGGGGGGGGGGGGCGAGGATAAGAATATGGTGGTCATCAGAGGAAAAGATCACAAAAACCTTCATATGATCTCCACACCAGCTGTGTCTATTTATTACACTATATCTCACAGATAATCCTCTCTCCCCTTTAGGGGAGGAAAGTGCCCCAGTCCGCACAGTGCCAATGTGGAACAGAGGCATCCAACTCCCCAACAACAAACACCCAAAAAAACTGCGCGGCGTTAAACTTGCAGTAACGCATTGAAATGTATATACTGCGTTAAGCGTACACTAGCGCACAGAAATGTACTGAGTTAAACAGCACTTTTGCACTGAAATATACGGCGTTAAACTTGCAATAACGCACTGAACTGTACTGCGTTAAATGGAAGATAACGCACTGAAATATACAGCGTTAAACTTGCAGTAATGCACTGAACTGTACGGCGTTAAACTTGCAGTAACGCACTGAAATGTACTGCGTTAAGCGTGCAGTAGTGCACAGAAATATACTGCGTTAACAGCATGTAATGCACTGTAATATACGGCGTTAAACTTGCAGTAATGCAATGAAATATACTGTGTTAAACAGTCACTACACTCGCACTGACTGAACTATCCCTACATTCACACTAATGCAAAGATAAATGGTCGCACTACACTCATAATGACTGAACTATCCCTACATTCATACTAATTTAAAAATGCATGGTCACACTACACTCACAATGACTGAACTATCCCTAGATTCACACTAAACTGATAATCTACACTGACAATAGAATCAGAATAGCACACTATAGCACATTAACTGTCTAATAGCACTGAACAGAGCCCTGTTCTATCTCTCTCCACGCTGATATCACACTGAAAATGACCGCCATTGAAATAATACTTTTATAGCGTGGGGCGGGACTAACAGCAATGAGCCATGATTGGATAGAGTCATCATGACAGCGTCCAATCATGGCTCTGACAGTGCTCTGTGCCCTGATTGGGTAAAGCTTTCATTACTTCAGCTAATCAGGGCTTTCAATGCACTGTGCGGCCGTAATTTGGTTGTTCAGCCCTAACTCATGCTCGGGCCGAACCGTTCGCCCATCCCTACTGACTAGTATTTCAATGTTTCTCTTCTCCATCACTCAAGGTGTCCTCAAGAAGCTTATAATGGTGCCCAAGGAAAACCTGGGGCTTTGTGTAACTAAAAGTCAGCTTTATCCACACGCCAGCTTGTATACAATTTTGTAGGCATTTTGTCAAGGCACCCCTGAAGAAACTTCAAGGCACACTGGTTGAAAAAGGCTGGTTTAAAGGATACATTCACTTGTGTATTATTTATTAATTAAATGCATTGTTATCTTAACCACATGCCAACCGGGCCATAGCCGAAAGACGGCTACAGCGCGGTCGGCTTATTCTGGGTGGGCATCCATGGATGTCCTCACAGAATTGCGCTCCTGCGCGCCCCCTGGGGCACACACCCAGGAACATCTGTGACCGCCCGGTCTGGGGGACCCGGGGCATCATGGATCACCCTAAATGGCCGCTGATAGCGGCCGTTTACCACGTGGTCGCTCCGTCAAATGACGGAGCATCACTTTAAACAAACCAGCGTCATGCCATGACGTCGGTTCCTCCCTCCCCTCTCTGTACCGATCGGTACAGTGTGAGAGGAGAGAGATCGTTTGCAGCGCTGTGCGCACTACAGATCCATCCCACAGCGCTGCTCAGTGCCCATACTCTGCCAGTACTCTGCCATACTATGCAATACTCTGCAATACTCTGCCAATACTCTGCAATACTATGCAATACTCTGCAATACTCGCCAATACTCGCCAATACTCTGCCAATACTTGCCAATACCCTGTCAATACTCGCCAATACTCAGCAATAAATTTTAACACAATCAAAAAATTTTTTTTTTACCGAATTTTCAGTATTTTTTGATTTATAGCACAAAAAATAAAAAACCCAGCAGTGATTAAATACCACCAAAAGAAAGCTCTATTTGTGTGAAAAAAGGACAAACATTTCAAATGGGTACAGTGTTGCATGACTGAGTAATTGTCATTCAAAGTGTGAGAACACCGAAAGCTGAAAATTGGTCTGGTTAGGAAGGGGGTTTAAGTGCCCCGTGGTCAAGTGGTTAAAGGGACAAGCGCACATATTTTGTATAATTTGAATTTGGGTCCTGTGTTCAGACTTAATTAGGTGCTGCACTGGCCATCTTTTACTAAGCGCGAGTATATTATCTGTATGGTTTCTATTTTGCCTGTTCAGACATATCACTGCATTGCACTGCAATTTGATGTTTGACCTCCCATAACCACTAAGGTCTGAATTGATGGATGCACATAAAGCATGATGCGTGTGCTTTTATGAGCTTCTTCACCCCCCCCCCCCCCCCCCCCAGAAGAAAAAAACCCTTGTAAAACATACTGTCTATCATTATGCACTATTAACAATGCACACGCATAGGTGTGAATGTGGCCTAAGGCACAACCATTTTCCAATGCTACTTAGCAGGTAGCCCAGCCTGAAAATGTAATCAGAAAGCCACCACCCTGTGCATACATAGTTGCCCAACAGAAATAACAATTTACTGTATAAACACACATTGATAGGATTACTTTCACATTTACAGTATATAAAAAAAAAAGGCTAACTTCCCCTTAACCTCAGGTGTGACATTTGTGGTCAGCTTTCCTCTGCATTTGTACAGTATAATGTACAGTTTAAAAGGTTCTACTTGCTAAATCTACTCGCGCGGCTGTCGTCAGTTCATCGATAATAAGCTTAGCTGTCAGTCTTAATCCGCTGTGTCTGGGTAAGTTCTGCGGCAGTAAATATTGACAGAACTGCATTAGGGTGAAATTAATGGTAATACCTTCGTCACTATATTAGATGGAGGAACAGCTGGGTGCATAAATTGGCTGCTCCTAGAGGAAATCAATACACTGTTCAGTGTTTTCCAAATTAATTGAATCCAGAAGACAAATATGACATCCAATTAATGGTGAAATCAAATCTAATGGCTTTAGCTACTCAGCCATGACAGTTTATATCAAATTAATTCCAAACATGTTTAACAATATATGAAAGTTAAATAACTATTAGTATACAATGTATCCTATGTCATATATAGCTAGGGGCTTGGCTAGAGAAGGAACCACTATAAAGAGACAGCACTACAGCTGCTTTGTGTGCCTATAGAAGACTTTTATGTTGGCTTTCAGTGCCATTCAGCATTCATCCAGCAGAGGGAGCTGGTGAGCATGAAAAACATGAGAGACTTTTATGCAGGCCACACTAAACTTTGGGAAATGTAGTCTGGGAAGAGGATCTTGCATAAGAGCAGATGGAGAGCTGGACTGCAACTCCCAGATATACACTCTTAATAGGAGGGGAAAGGAGCAGTTTGTTCTCAAGGGCTTATGCCACATACACACAAGCAGACTTTTCAGCATCAATGGTCCGACGGTCTTTCCGGCGGACTTTCGACAGAGTTACAACGGACTTTCGAACGACCGGACTTGCCCACACACGAACGGACTAAAGTCCGTTGGTTTGAACATGATGATGTACGAAGGGACTAGAATAAGGAAGTTCATAGCCAGTAGCCAATAGCTGCCCTTGCGTCCTTTTTTGTCAGTCGGACTAGCATACAGACGAATGGACTTTTCGACCGGACTCGAGTCAGTCGGAAAGATTTGAAACATGTTCCAAATCTAAAGTCGTCTGATTTTCGACAGAAAAAGTCTGCTGAAGGTCCGATGAAGCCCACACATGGTCGGATTGTCCGACACATTCGTTCCGTCGGACCAGTCCGGTCGAAAAGTCCGGTTGTGTGTACACGGCTTTAGAGGCAGAACTCATTGTTACTGCAAGGGGACCGGAGTGTGCACATCTCTATCCCTAAATTCAATTTTTCTTTGGCATGTTTGATTTGATATTTATTTTTGTTTTATCACATATTCACTCTCACGTTATCCCTTGTGGGAATACATAGAGACATTTTTACACTCTTACACTTTCACACTTTCGTCAACAAACACCCTATCATTGATACTCTCTCACTTATGTTTCACAGATCATGATGCACATCACGTGCACACACACCACATTGGATCACGCTATGACCACCTTACGGTCCTTTGTCTGCTTTCCCTGTTCCTTGGGGGGTTCCCCGTCTCAGCCCCAGGGGGAGATATGCCACCTGGTATCTCCACTCTCCTGTGCAGACATCTGGTCCAGCCTTGAGGCTGTGTAGTAAGTTATTAACTTATTTAATTGTCCCTATTTCATTGAAATATATATTGCTGAAATCTCCTTGTTCCAGAGGACATCTTTAACTACCAATATCTATTTTTCTTTATTGTATATTACATCATTACACTCCTGATGAATGGCTGAAACACCAAGAAACGCGTTTAGTGCTACCAGATGTCAAGCGATATTTGGTTACATTATTCAAATTAATATTTTTTCATATATATTGTTTATACCCATTCGCCAATTGTATTGTATGCTATGAGCAACATTTTTTAGTGTAAGTCAAGTGACTACCTATATACTTGTTATAATGTTTCCTTTTAGAATGTGGTATGAACTTGTATATGCAACAATAAATCTTGCATTGTAATTTTATTCATGTATTGATCCTATTTTGACATGGCGTGCCTCATATAAAGTCCCAGCTTGCTTTTCTTTCTCACTGTCAGGTCACCTTGAGGCTAGGTGACAGATGCACACTGTTGGGATCAGGAGTGCACCGCAAGGTAGTGGACCCTACGGCTGACTGCTGCGGATGGGAGTCGGGGTGGTAAGGAAGGCAGGGCCGCTGGAACACCAACACAGATCCCACAGGGGTTAGAGCGTAAGATTCCCTGGGGCGCGGAGTCTAAGAGCCAGCAGGTGTTCACCACAGCCTCTAGTGGTGAGGATGGACTGGGCTGCAACTGGCTCCAGGTTGCGACCCCCAGCTCACACCCACAGTAGGCAACAGGAGGATAGGGATAGTAAGGGAATAAGCCAAGGTTGGGGCCACAAGCAGACAAGGACAACAGAGCTCATGCCAAGGTTCAGGGTCACAGGCAAACAGGGATAGTTGGGGACACGCCAAAGGTCAGGGTCACGAGCAGACAGGGATAGTTGAGAACACGCCAAGGTCGGTAACAGAAACAAACGCAGAGCACATGGCAGGCAGGAAACAGGAAGCCAAAACACACAAAGGATGATCAGCAGGGCTGGCCTGCAGTGCAGAGGTTAATATAGAGTTCTCTGATAGGAGCTGGGGTGGATGCCATGCTAGAGGAGAGATTATAAAAGCAGTCAGGTGAGAGTCAGCTGGTCTCTAGAGATGAACACATGGAGACAGGTAAGCTGACAGACAAAACTCTATTGCATAACCATGACACTCACATCTCTATCCCTGAGTGCACACTAACCTACTACAAGCCTGTGGCCTGAGACAAAAAATCGGATTGGTGTTAACCTCTGTGCTGAGGACCTGAGTCACTCCAGGGAGATTCAGAAGTGAGCTGACATCTGAGCAGTGGGACCAAAGTTGCTATATTGCTGGGACTGAGGAGAGGACATCGCTGCCATTGATGTATCACTGCTAGCAGAAACTGAGTACATAGGAACTGGCCATCTAAGTAGCAGCTTTATTCACTGCATACAGACTTTCTTGGGACCACACTTACGTGCACCACCGTAAAGATTGGGCCCCAACACTAGCCAGCTGAACAACTAGTGCCAAGAACTGCTCACCCAGATAGCTGCTTCACAAGAACTTTGCCCAATGTCCATAGTAAGAGGTATCTCTTTAGGAAGCCTTATATTTCATCATAGCCATTCATATAAACTGCACTATAAAGCGGTTATAGCCTGCTGGTTGCAGAGGAGTTATAGTAATATTGATCACTATTTCTGTTACTAGTATTTACCAATGCTATTGCTTATTGCTGATTTTGTGGGTTACTAGGTTTACTTTAATCTAGCGGTACGGAGCTTCTAAGCTACCCTAAGCTTCTACAACATGTAACATAGCGATTACATTGTCTAGTGAGCTGTGATTTAAGTCATTCTCTATTGGCTCATTTATGCATATCCTCCTATTTACTTTAAACCATGACAATATATTGAGATTCTAACCAATGTGGTGTTTGCTTTCTGATACTGAAACATAGTTCCCTGCAGGATATTTATATTTGTGCTCCCACTAGTACTGCAGTATTCATTTGCTTAATCTGCTGTGTCAAAGGGGCTGTACCAAGTGGCTCCTGTGAAGGTAAGTACTACACATACAGTAGTGTGCAAATGTTTTAGGGAGGTGTGAAAAAATGCTGTAAATTAGGAATGCTTTCAGAAATGGAAGTGGCATCAATTCTTCTAGGTACACTTGCACTTTTGAAGGAACTCGGTAGGTAGGTTGTTACAAACATCTTAGAGAACTAACCACAGATCTTCTGTGGATGTAGACTTCCTCAAATCTTTCTGTCTCTTCATGTAATTCCAGTTAGGCTCGATGATGTTGAGATCAGGGCTCTGTGGGGGTCAATCCATCACTTTCAGCACTCCTTGTTCTTCTTTATGTAGCGCTGGCCCTGACCCCTAGAAGCCTAATGGTGACCTCCAGAATCAGGGGGAGCTGACATCCTTCCTTGTAGTGTGGGTTACTAGGCATAGTGTGTGTAATGCAAGATGGAATAATTGGGCGCCAGTCACTTTTTGGATGCAAACAAAAGAGATGTATTGTCTCTTAACAAGAACTGGGGGAGAGAGGGTTAGGGCTAGGACACCCTTAGGCAGATGCAGTGGTAATTGGCAGACTCCGTGACTTAAAATGCAGACAGCTATGCAGGTTGAGGGTCTTCCAGCCGGATACGGCAACTGTATTTGTAGAACTGCTGTCTCCTATGGCAACTGAACTTGCAACAGTCAATAGAGAGCCTTATACATAACTCACAGTAATTTGGTATAGATCTTCTCTTACATCTCATAGTGTCCCACTGTAGATATTCACTCACTGTATTCACTCACTGAGCTCCCAGTCTCTCACTAGACTTCAAGATCCCAGTCGTCACTGGATCCTCTGAGCTTTTCCACAGCTAACCTACTGTATATTCCTCAAGCGTCACGCCCGCTAACCTGCTGGGTCCCTGGCTTGGCACTTGCTGAAGCTTTCCCACTTCTTCATCATCCCTAGTGAAAAAGGCTGCTCTGGTACTTCTTTCAGACTTCCATAAACTGGCCTCTGATAACAGGAGGGATGGTCCCTTAGTGGCGACTGCTTCCTTGCCTTGATCCGTGATTGCCGCTGGCAACCGGAATGATCGTTCCCGATAGCAACAACTTGGTTCCCAGTCCGGCTGAACCTCTGCAACTTGGTTGGACTCCAGGCTGATGTCCCAACCCTGCACTGCTTCTCCTACTCCTGGATAGGCCTCAGGCAGCCTAGCAGCCAGGTACTCCCGGGATAGGCCTCAGGCTTCTGGCCTAGCAACCCAGAGCATTTTAACACGCATCCACCCAGATAGCTGTCCAGGTGGCACAGAACAACGATCACCTGACTCCGCCCAAATGAAAAGGCTCTCCCAGCAGGCCAGAGGGCTAAAGACACCTGCCAATTGGCAGAGACAACCCATCCACTCATAGTCTGACTTCGCTATGCTCTTGTAAATCCAATGTCACCAGCAACAGTGCCACCCAGTGACAAATGAGAGAAGTGCAGCAAACCCAGATTTAAGGAAAAGTTAGTGGATCTTATAACAATTAGCCAGGACACGTACTACCTGGCAGACTAAATTTGTGAGCAACCCTGCCTAAGCACCAGGGTGCTACATCTACACTGAAGATAGTTCATAATGACATTGGCTGTATGTTTGGGGTCCTAATCCTGCTGCAGAATAAATCTGGGGCCAATTACATGCCTCCCGAATGGTATGGCATGATGGATAAGTATCTGCCTGTATTTTAAAAGAAAGAAGGCATAAAAAAAAGAAAAGGATCACAGCCACCACATATAGGAATTGGGTTTAATACCGCTTTAATGATGAATTTACTTTGGAGTTTTGTAGTGGTGATATGTTGTAAGAATTATAAAATTTAAAATGCAATAAAAGTGCAAAGATCACTAGTGGTTAGAGGAGGTGCTATCATATTTATCTGTTCAATTTGAACTCTAGATGCTAGCATCATCTTTTTCAGAGATTATATCAAGCATCATATCTGCAAAACAACATTATATGTATTGTTAATCAATTTCAAGTCCACTGTCATGCTTAGGGATGGGGATTATAATGAATATCTAATGTACAGACAGCAATAGCGTAAATGATATATGTAGGAAGGCAGATTCAGTCTAAACAATTGCCTCTGTTTTATGCCACTGCAGGAATGAGGATGATCTGCATGATGTACGTCAACAGAAACTGGAGTTACAGGTAAAATCGCTAGGTTACCTAATAAATAGCTGTCTTGCATTAGTCCAGTTAGTGCATTTACCTGTGACAGTGCAAAACCCGACAGGCTCATTATACTGAAGTTGATTAACTGATCCACTTTAGTACAACCAGCAGGGCCAGATTTACATCTCAGAAGCCTGTAGGCAGATAATTCTGAAGCCCCAGCACTAATCAACACGCTCACCCCTAAGCATAAATTCCTTCTGCAAGTTCAAATTATCCCCAAACAAAAATGCAAAAATTCCCCATCCTCCCAGTCCAAATCCCCAGCACATATTTTGAACCCCAATCCTCTACAAATCACCCCTCCTAGCACACATCCTCCTTCCTTCCAAATCACCACTCCTAGCACAAATCCTCTACCACAAATTCCCACTACTAGCACAAAACCCCACTACTAGCACAAATCCTCTACCACAAATCCTCACTCCTAGCACAAATCCACACTACTAGCACAAATCCTCTCCCCCAAATACCCCCTTCTAGCTTTAATCCTCTCCCCAAATCCCCACTCCTAACATAAATCCTCCCTCCAAATGCCCCCTACTAGTGTAAGTTCTCCCTCCAAATCCCCCCTCCTAGTACAAATCCTCTCCCACAAATCCCCACTCCTAATTTAAATCCTCCCCCAAAATCCCCACTCCTAGCATAACCCCCCCCCCCCCCAAAATCCCCACTCCTAGAATAAATCCTCCCCCAAAATCCCCACTCCTAGTGTAAGTTCTGCCCCTAAATCCCCCTCCAAGTACAAACCCTCTCCTCCAATCCCCCCTCGTAGAACAAATCCCCTCCCACAAATCCCCACTCCTAGCACAAATCCCCTCTCCCAAAAAGCCCCTCCTCACTTAAATCCTACCCCAAAATTCCTACTCCTAGCATAACCCCCCCATCCCCACTCCTAGAATAATTCCTCCCCCAAAATCCCCACTCCCAGTGTAAGTTCTCCCCCTAACTAAATCCCCCTCATAGTACAAATCATCACCCCAAATCCCCCCTCCTATCACAAATTCCCTAAAATCCATCCTCTTAGCATAACCTCCTCCGAATTACCCTTTCCAGCACAAATCCCTGCCCCCCTTAATTCTCCCCTCCTAGCACAAATCCTCTCCCACAAATCCCCACTCCTAGCACAAATCCTCTCCCACAAACCCTCACTCCTAGCACAGATCCCCACTACTAGCACAAAATCTCTCCACCAAATACCCCCTTCTAGCTTTAATCCTCTCCCCAAGTCCCCACTCCTAGCATAAATCCTCCCCCCAAATGCCCCCTACTAGTGTAAGTTCTCCCCCAAATGCCTTCTCCTAGTGTAAGTTTACCCTCCAAATCCCCCCTCCTAGTACAAATCCTCTCCTCCAATCCCCCCTCGTAGTACAAATCCTCTCCCACAAATACCGACTCCTAGCACAAATCCCCTCCCCCAAATACCCCCTCCTAACTTAAATCCTCCCTCAAACTCCCCACTCCTAGCATAAACCCTCCCCCTCAAATCCCCACTCCTAGAATAAATCCTCCCCCAAAATCCCCACTCCTAGTGTAAGTTCTCCCCCTAAATCCCCCTCCTAGTAAAAATCCTCTCCTCCAATCCCCCCTTGTAGTACAAATCCCCTCCCACAAATCCCCACTTCTAGCACAAATCCCCTCTCCTAAATACCCCCTCCTAACTTAAGTCCTCCCCCAAAATCCCCACTCCTAACATAACCCCCCCCATCCCCACTGCTAAAATAATTCCTCCCCCAAAATCCCCACTCCTAGTGTAAGTTCTACCCCTAAATCCCCCCCCTAGTACAAATCATCACCCCAAATCCCCCCCCCCAGCACAAATTCCCTCAAATCCATCCTCTTAGCATAACCTCCTCCGAATTACCCTTTCCAGCACAAATCCCTGCCCCCCCCCATTCTCCCCACCTAACACAAATCCTCTTCCACAAATCCTCACTCCTAGCACAAATCCCCACTACTAGCACAAATCCCCACTACTAGCACGAATCCTCTCCCCCAAATACCCCCTTCTAGCTTTAATCCTCTCCCCAAATCCCCACTCCTACCATAAATCCTCCCCCCCAAATGCCTCCTACTAGTGTAAGTTCTCCCTCCAAATCCCCCTCCTAGTACAAATCCTCTTCTCTAACCCCCCCTCGTAGTACCAATGCTCTCCCACAAATCCCCACTCCTAGCACAAATCCCCTCCCCAAATACCCCCTCCTAACTTAAATCCTCCCCCAAAATCCCCACTCCTAACATAACCCCCCCCATCCCCACTCCTAGAATAATTCCTCCCCCAAAATCCCCACTCCTAGTGTAAGTTCTACCCCTAACCCCCCCCCAGTACAAATCATCACCCCCAAACCCCCCCCAGCACAAATTCCCTCAAATCCATCCTCTTAGCATAACCTCCTCCGAATTACCCTTTCCAGCACAAATCCCTGCCCCCCCCCATTCTCCCCACCTAGCACAAATCCTCTTCCACAAATCCTCACTCCTAGCACAAATCCCCACTACTAGCACAAATCCCCACTACTAGCACAAATCCTCTCCCCCCAATACCCCCTTCTAGCTTTAATCCTCTCCCCAAATCCCCACTCCTATCATACATCCTCCCCCCCAAATGCCTCCTACTAGTGTAAGTTCTCCCTCCAAATCCCCTTCCTAGTACAAATCCTCTTCTCCAATCCCCCCTCGTAGTACCAATGCTCTCCCACAAATCCCCACTCCTAGCACAAATCCCCTCCCCCAAATACCCCCTCCTAACTTAAATCCTCCCCCAAAATCACCACTCATAGCATAAACCCTCCCCCCCAAATCTCCACTCCTAGAATAAATGCTCCCCCAAAATCCCCACTCCTAGTGTAAGTTCTCCCCCTAAGTCCCCCCTCCTAGTACAAATCCTCTTCTCCAATCCCCCCTCGTAGTACAAATACTCTCCCACAAATTCCCACTCCTAGCACAAATCCCCTCTCCCAAATACCCCCTCCTAACTTAAATCCTCCCTCAAAATCCCCACTCCTAGAATAACTCCTCCCCAAAATCCCCACTCCTAATGTAAGTTCTCCCCCCAAATCCCCCTCCTAGTACAAATTCCCTCAAATCCATCCCCTTAGCATAACCTCCTCCAAATTACCCTTTCCTGCACAAATCCCTGCCCCCCCCCAATTCTCCCCTCCTAGCGCAAATCTTCCCCAAGTCTGCCCCCTAACACATATATGCCCCCCAATTCCTCCTTCTAGCACAAATCCCCCTATCACCCTTTCCTTCCCAGAACAAACAGCCCCCCCCTCCAATCTTACAGAAGTAGTAAAGAGGTGGAGCTCTCTGTGCCCCCCTAGGCCGGCCCCCCCATGAACATTGTACCCATACCCTCTGCAAGTCCAGACAGGAGAAGTGTCAGCAAGGAGAGAGCTGGGACAACAGCGCTCCTCCATACATCAGATAATAACACAGGATCCTCCCCTACCTCCTCCAAGGACTGCTCATCTCCCAGAAATGTGGGTAGGGGGCAGATAACGTATTGTGCGATCTAAGTGGATCCTGTGTAATCAGCTGTATGGAGGAGCGCTCCATTGACAGGAGCGGGGAGAGCACAGAAAGCTCACACCTCCTCCTAGCTGTCTTCTTGCTGACAATTCTCCTGTCTGGAATTGCAGTGGGCGTAGGTACAATGTTCATAGGGGAGCCGGCCTGAAGGGGGACAACTGAAATCTGTGGGGGGGGGGGAGCAGCCTACCCCAGCAACCCCCTAAATCCGGCCATGTACAGACGTGCGCCCCTCTAGGGAGGGTGCCTGTAGGCACATGCCTACAGTGCCTAATAGGAAATCCGACCCTGACAACCAGCCTACCCATGGATGGATCGAAATTCGGCCAGTTCCTGCAGAATTGGACAAATTTGGATCCGTCTATGGCTGGCTTTACAAATATATTAATAAGACAGAATGAGTCCAGAGGACAAGCAACAAAACAACAGTGAAGGGTCTGAGTGATAGAACATATCAGTGAAAACTGCAGGAACATAATATGCACAGCCTTGAGGGGAGAAAAGAAAAGTGAAACATGACTGAAACTTTTAATACATTAAGAGTGTGAATAAGGGTCAGGGGAGCTGTATTTTCAATATGAAGCTAGGAACAACAACACGGGGACATAACTGCAAATTAGCAGGAGGAAATTTCAAAAGTACCCTTAAAAAAAGTTAATTTACCAAAAAAGTAGTATATGCTTGAAACAGACTTCTGGCAGAGGTAGTGATTCAGTCAACACTAATGCCTCGTACACACGATCAGATTTTCCGACAGGAAATGTTCGATGTGAGCTTGTTGTCGGAAATTCCGACCATGTGTATGCTCCATTGGACATTTGCTCTCGGAATTTCCGATAAAAACTGTTTGAGAGCAGGTTCTCAAATTTTCCAACAACATGACTTGTTGTTGGAAATTCCGAGCGTGTGTACACAATTCCGACGCACAAAAGTCCATGCATGCTTGGAATCAAGCAGAAGAGCCGCACTGGCTATTGAACTTCATTTTTCTCGGGTCGACGTACATGTTGTACCTCACCGCGTTCTTGACGTTCGGAATTTCCGACAACATTTGTGTGACTGTGTGTATGCAAGACAAGTTTGAGCCAACATTTGTCGCAAAAAAATCCACGGTTTTGTTGTCGGAATGTCCGATCGTGTGTACGAGGCATAAGAGGTTTTAAACCCTCTTGGGACACACATAGTCAGTACTCAGGCAAACAGGCAGCGGGATCAGTCCAGGCTGAAAAGAAAGATGTGCTGCCAAATAATCAGAGAGATAAACACAACTTTTTTTTTTTTACATTTAAGATGGAGGGGGAGGAACAAAATAAGACAATGTTTCCATAGTGAGTTAATTTCCTCTTTAAAGATGAACTCCATCCTTATCTTTAGTCTTATACAGATGTAGAGGCCCCTTGTCTGTACTGAAATTGCTTACCCTGAGTTTACTCTGAGATTAATGCACACTGTACGCTTCTCATAGTGTGCATTAGAAACTGCAGCAAGTTGGAAAGAGACAGACATTAAATTAGAACAGATATTTCCTGGCCGGAGTATGTCCAGCATCATCTAACCCTTTCCACCCAAGCATCATTGTCCCTGCCCTGCCCCTTTCATTCATGGAATTTTAGTTCTTTCCATCATAGATGCTCAACGTCACACGTTCCATAGAGCAATCTGCATGCAGTTACAGCCTGCCTAGGAATACCCACTCCTCCAGACTAACATGCATTTTTCAGACTTTTTGATATTTAGTGTGATTTAGTGTGGTATCGAGTGTGATATTTAACTTTTAGGCCTCCAGCGCGGCTTTTGTTTTTGCCATTTTGATATTTGTATAACTCCTCCCAAGAAACATCCCACTGCTTTCATCAAGGATAAGGGCTCTCGAGAAGAATACTAATGCCCTGTACACACGGTCGGACATTGATCGGAAATTCCGACAACAAAATCCATGGATTTTTTCCGACGGATGTTGGCTCAAACTTGTCTTGCATACACACGGTCACACAAAATTGTCGGAAAATCCGATCGTTCTGAGCGCGGTGACGTAAAACACGTACGTCGGGACTATAAACGGGGCAGTAGCCAATAGCTTTCGTCTCTTAATTCATTCTGAGCATGCTTGGCACTTTGTGCGTCGGATTTGTGTACAAACGATCGGAATTTCCGACAACGGATTTTGTTGTCGGAAAATTTTATAGCAAGCTCTCAAACTTTGTGTGTCGGAAATTCCTATGGAAAATGTGTGATGGAGCCCACACACGGTTGGAATTTCCGACAACAAGGTCCTATCACACATTTTCCATTGGAAAATCCTATCGTGTGTACAGGGCATAAGTCAGCAAGCTGTGATGTTTTCAGGAAGCTGTGTACAGCACCCTGCCAGTCAGGATCTGCCTGAATTACATAGCGAAGCACAGAGACCTAGGTATTGAGAAAAAAGTAAATGGGGCGCTACCTGAAAATAGCTGATACGCCTAGTCTCAGAGTAATTAATAATGGCATAAAACGGTAACAATGTAAAAATCATGATAACAAATAACCTGTGCTGCAGAAAAATATGTACCGTATAACAAATTCTAATACTTTCAACACATCACTTGAGTGAGTGAAACATGATGAAAAATATAAAAATGTCCTTATATATAATAACGTAGTCCAATAAAAAACATGCAGAATAACAATCCATTCCAAAGTGCACGTGAATAAGAAAAATAAATTAATGGATGTGGGGTAATGGAAAAAATCCATAGTGAAAATAAATGTCAGTTAATAAAGTGTTGTGGTCACATTCCTTTTTCCATCCAGAGTAATGTGGTCACAATTTTTTTTACCATCCAGAGTTCAGCCAGTGAGTTCTAGCAGCTCACCTCAAAGAGAGACTACAAGGGTCTAACAGCGCCTTGAATGTATACAATCCTTGCAACAGGTCACACTTTAATTTCCTCTCCCCAGATCCCAGACCAAGGGATTGGACGAATGGGGCAATTTTGAGTTAATTAAAATTTCTCCCAGCAAGCTCTCATACTTCTCTTCTCCTTTCAATAGGAACCATGGGGGACAAAGGATATCTCCATAGTGTATTAGTAAATAAAAACAATTTTATTAAAACATAAATAACTTACATTGAAGTTCTGGTTGTTGCCTGTTTCAGCCACAACCAGAAGTGACATCACCCAACGCGTTGCATCACAGATCACGTGACTTTCTCAGTGCACTTACTTAATAAGGAATATCTGACATAAATAAATTGGCTAAACAAAATAGATGTACTTATACCATAATCTGCCATATTGTTTTATTTCACTTTACTGCTGGATAGCGCAAACTTTTTGAGAAGAAACAGAGAAGAAAGCGCCAGGAGCCACTTATGATCCAATCTAACCCTGATACCAAACTTAAACCTCGTAGATCCCGAAAGCCTGAAGACCAGGCAGTACTGGTGGAGTCTTGTACTGTTTCCAGCATCTACATGGGTATGACATGCAGATCATATACTGACATACTGTATACAACTGACTTCCCAGCACATATTTCTACATACATTAATGAATAAACAAAAACAATTGCTTTCAATGTTATTTGATAAAGCTATGCAATAAGCTACTATGATGTACAAAGATGCTTACCATAGTAATAACAATTAGAATACTACATGGGTATATATCTCATTAACAATAATGGATAATGAGATATCTTCCCCTTTGAAAATAATGGATAATATAATTAAACCTTGTATATAGAAAAATTGAAGTCCTTAGTATTGGCGAATACAAATTACATATATTATTTAAAATCACAAAAATGTAGAGACAAATGTACATGATCAGATATTCCCTTCAAGAATATGGAAACTGCTTAACTAAATAAGTAGCTGGGTAACACATATTTCTAAACCAGAACATATAACAGTCATATTTAATAAATCCCTAAATGTTCTTACATTGCTTTCTCGTTCCCATGATGAAGAAAAAGAATAATATATCTGGGGGAATTTATGACTCTAGAAGTCATCAGCTCTCTCTGGTATGCAGGTCTGATCAATAGGGTGCTGTCAAAGATCTTTATTATCAGGAAGAATTCTGTTACTCCCATAGAGAACATGGTGCAGCTACTGATAGCTAAAAGATTTCAACGCAGTGGAGCACCACCTCTTTAGTGTATAAGAGGCAGGGCTTTTTTCAGCTAGAACTTGGTTCCACCATCTCTGGCTCAGGCCCTCTCCTCCTTGCTCACCACTATCACTTGTAAACACAGAAGTCCGGCTTCTGTGTTTACAAGTGACAGCTTGTCTCCCAATGGCTCCCACAGATCTTATCTCCTGAGCAGCTCCCTCTGAGTGCAGGATGGGGACAAAGTAGATGCAGGTGCCCTGGGTGCAGTGCAGATGCTGACACTCCCCACTGGATGATCTCTCTGCAAGTGAGAGTGGCGGAGCCACCTAAAATGTGTGGGGAGTTTCTAGAGAAGGTGAAAATGAGAAGTGAATTGGGGGTGAAGAGGTAAGCAGCTGTGGAAGAAGGCTGAACTCTGCACTCTGCACTTTGTAGCACACCCCTGAATTCTGCACTCTGTATGCAGCGTACCCCCCGGACTCTGCACATAGCGCAACACTGAACTTTGCACCTTGTGTGTAACCCCCCCCAACTATGTGCTCTGTACTTACTATGTACTGGGTTAGGCACTCCTGGTATTTAATACCCCTTTAAGACAGCCACTGTTAGTGAAATTTGACCACAACCACTATATGATGCAGTTTGGATGGTGTGTAGGGGCGGGGAAGGGGAGGGTGGTTTTGGGGGATTGCGATTGAGTTCCTGCACCTATTTTATTAGAAAAAAGTCCTGGTAAAAGGTATATGCCCCCAAGCAAATAGCTTTATTGCTGGGGCCCTTCTATCACCCTGATATGACAAACCTATTAGCAGCACATGTGTGAAGAATGTTTTATCTGTGTAGAAAATAGAACAATTGTTGGTTGCAAAAACACTTACCAATGTGTCTCTTTATGTGATAAGGATCATTTCTAATTATAGGAAGCATTTGTTCCCTCACTCCTAGCTGGCCAAAATGTTTGAACTTCATGTAATTTTTATGGCAAGGTAAAGCCCAAATGAAGTCACAGAAATAGATATTCAGTCAGATGGACATTTGGTTCAAACCTATGCAGGTTGCAGTTGATGCATATTCCAAGTGCATTTTGTGTTTTTCGGCTCTATTCACACTAATGCGTTTTTTTATGCTTTTTGCAGAAAAAGCATTTCATTTTTTAACATGGGTTCCTATGAAACACATTCACATCAATACATTTTGTGCATCTGCGTTTTTGGAAAGGGTCGGGGACTTTTTTCCCCCGCAAAATGCAGTGTTTTGCATGTACAGTGCAATGAAAAATATCCCTACCCCTTGAAATTTTCCACATTTTGTTATGTTACAACCAAAAACGTAAATGTATTTTATTGGTATTTTTTGTGATAGAACAACACAATTTGTGAAGTGGAAGGAAAATGATAAATGGTTTTCAATTTTTTTTACAAATAAATATCTGAAAAGTGTGTCTTGCATTTGTATTCAGCCCCCGGATTCAATACTTTGTGGAACCACCTTTTGCTGCAATTACAGCAGCAAGTCTTTTTGGGTATGTCTCTACCAGCTTTGAACATCTAGAGAGTGAATTTCTTGCCCATTCTTCTTTGCAAAATAGCTCAAGCTCTGTCAGATTGGATGGAGAGCGTCTGTGAACAGCAATTTTCAAGTCTTGCCACAGATTCTCAATTGGATTTAGGTCTGGACTTTGGGCCATTCTAACGCATGAATATGCTTTGACCTAAACCATTTCATTGTAGCTCTGGCTGTATGTTTAGAGTCACTGTCCTGCTGGAAGGTAAACCTCCGCCACAGTCTCAAGTCTTCTGTAGACTCTACTGCCGCGTACACACGGTCAGAATTTCCAACGGGAAATGTTGGATGTGAGCTTGTTGGCTGAAAGTCTGACCGTGTGTATGCTCTATAGAACATTTGTTGTCGGATTTTCCGCCAAAAAAACGTTTTCTAGCAGGTTCTCAATTTTTCCATCAACAAAACTTTGTTGTCGGAATTTCCGATCATGTGTACACAAGTCCGTCGCACAAAAGTTCACGCATGCTCGGAATCAAGCAGAAGGAGCCGCACTGGCTATTGAACTTCCTTTTTCTTGGCTCGTCATACGTCTTGTATGTCACCATGTTGCCCCATTTGTAATTGTTGGCCAACATTTGTGTGACCATGTGTATGCAAGACAAGTTTGAGCTAGACATGTGCGATTAGTTTCGTACGAATTTCTGGAAATTCGTACATTTGTGAAGATCCGAAATACGAATTTTTATGCATACGAGTTTTGTACGATATACAAAATTTCGTTTACGAACTTCGGATAAATTTATCATAGCGAACTTTCGTTATTGTTACAAAAAGTTAACAAAACTAAAAGGTAAAACCCCCAGGAAGTCAGCACAGCACAGGGATGGTGGGAGCCCCTCATAATGAAAAATTTATCATCACGAACTTTTGTTATTGTTACGAAAAGTTTACGAACCTAATGAAAATTCGTATTTCGCATGAATCCGAATTGAATTTCAGACACGAATTAATTTTAATACGAAATGGAACGGAACTAAACAAATTTATTGACGGTGTAGTTGGAGCCAACAACCTTCGAACAAAAATCCATGGTTTTGTTGTCGGAAAGTCTGATCGTGTGTACGGGGCATCAACTCCGACCAGCTTCCTTGTCCCTGCTGAAGAAAAGCATCCCCACAACACGATGCTGCCACCACCACGTTTCACAGTGGGAATGGGGTGTTCAGGGTGATGTGCAGTGTTAGTTTTCTGCCACACATAGCGTTTTTCTTTTAGGCCAAAAAGTTAAATTTTGGTCTCTTCTGACCAGAGCACCTTCTTCCACATGTTTGCTGTGTCCCCCACATGGCTTTTTGCAAACTAAAAATGGAACTTCTTATGGCTTTCTTTCAGCAATGGCTTTCTGTTTGCCACTCTTCTATAAAGGCCAGATTTGTGGAGTGCACGACTAATAGTTGTCCTGTGGACAGATACTCCCCCCTGAGCTGTGGATCTCTGCAACTCCTCCAGAGTTACCATGGGCCTCTTGGCTGCTTCTCTGATTAATGCTCTCCTTTTCCAGCCTGTCAGTTTAGGTGGACGGCCATGTCTTGGTAGATTTGCAGTTGTGCCATACTCTTTCCATTTTTGGATGATGGATTGAACAGTGCTCCATGAGATGTTCAAAGCTTGGGATATATTTTTATAACCTAACTCTGCTTTAAACTTCTCCACAACTTTATCCCTGACCTGTCTGGTGTGTTCCTTGGCCTTCATGATGCTGTTTGTTCACTAAGGTTCTCTAACAAACCTCTGAGGGCTTCACAGAACAGCTGAATTCATACTGAGAGTAAATTGCACACAGGATGACTCTATTTCCTAATTAGGTGACTTCTAAAGGCAATTGGTTCCACTAGATTTTAATTAGGGGTATCAGAGTAAAGGGGGCTGAATACAAATGCACATCACACTTTTTAGATATTTATTTGTAAAATCATTTGTCATTTTCCTTTCACTTCACAAGTATATGCCACTTTGTGTTGGTCTATCAAATAAAATCCCAATAAAATACATTTACGTTTTTGGTTGTAACATGACAACATTTGGAAAATTCAAGGGGTATGAATACTTTTTCAAGGCACTGTAATAGACTCCAATGGACCTGCATCTAAAACGCAAGTGTTTTTACCGCGATTTGAATCTTTGCGATTTGGCTTTACATTCACTGTATATAGCCGGCTACGAAGCAGGCCGGCAAGCTTCTCTGCTGCAAGCTGAATGTAAAAAAAAAAAATTTTCAGACTAACAAAAAAAATCACAATTCTGGTTGGATTTGGAGGGGAAACCCCACGCCAAAATTTTTTTAAAAAATGGCGTGGGGTCCCCCCCAAAATCCATACCAGACCCTTATCCGAGCATGCAGCCCGGCAGGTCAGGAAAGAGGCCCCACGCCGTTTTTTTGTGAACTTTTTTGATGGCAAACTTTTTTTTTTACATTCAGCTGTAAGCGGGGAAGCTTCCCGGCCTGCTTCTTAGCAACTGGCTATATACAGTAAATGAAAGAAAATAAAAAAGCAATACGCAAATCGCGGCAAAATCGCAGTAAAAAAAGCACTGTAGAAATGGTCAAAAGCAACATGCATAGATGTGAATCGTGCCTTCAACACATGTTTTTGATCTATTGAAGTCTATGGAACCAAAAACACAACCTGCATGTGAACGTGACCCATAAAAAAACATGCTAAATGGACTGCAGTGTGTTTCTGCAAAACTGAAAACCCACTAAAAAATGCATAGGTGTGAACCAGGCCTTAAAGAGAAGTTTTATTCATTAATTTTATTGTCTCACAAAATAGTAAACTTGATTTTATTTCTATAATATTTGTCATCAGTTTCTGCCTGTGATGTGGAATTTTCTATGCCAGGTCCATTCTTTCCTGAAAGTTTTAAGACAATTAATATTTGTGTCAGTTTTTCACTACAAGCATTGAAAATGAAGACCGTTATGGTGAGATAACTCTTTGATCCTAAAAATGCAAATTTCTCAGGTGTATCCAATCCTGCCATATCAGAAGGAACTCTTGCCAGCTCCCATCTCAGTTCTGCTATCTGCTCAGACAGCTTCTCGCGGACCACCAAGACTGATGTTGAACAAGAAAAGAGGGAAGCAGGCCTTCGTGAAGGTAAATCATCGCACATAGCTATATTTTTGCCTGGGATAGTATGGTTGAGTCAGAATTGGTGCCTTGTTTGAGCCAGAATAAAACCTATTTACAGTAAGAAGTATAATATGTTCCTCTGCTGATCCACTTGTATTCAAAGTGGACCTGAACTCCAAAAATTAAGATTTGCTACTGTGTAGGGAACATCTAGAAATGTTAATTGTGCCTATATACACACAGTATCTCACAATAGTGAGTACACCTCTCACATTTTTGTAAATATTTTATTATATCTTTTCATGTGACAACACTGAAGAAATTACACTTTGCTACAATGTAAAGTAGTGAGTGTACAGCTTGTATAACACTGTAAATTTGCTGTCCCCTCAAGATAACTCAACACACAGCCATTAATGTCTAAACTGCTGGCAACAAAAGTGAGTACACCCCTAAGTGAAAATGTCCAAATTGGGTCTAAAGTGTCAATATTTTGTGTGGCCACCATTATTTTCCAGCACTGCCTTAACCTTCTTGGGCATGGAGTTCACCAGAGCTTCACAGGTTGCCACTGGAATCCTCTTCCACTCCTCCATGATGACATCACGGAGCTGGTGGATGTTAGAGACCTTGCGCTCCTCCACCTTCCATTTGAGGATGCCCCACAGATGCTCAGAAGGGTTTAGGTCTGGAGACATGCTTGTCCATTCCATCACCTTTACCCTCAGCTTCTTTAGCAAGGCAGTGGTCGTCTTGGAGGGGTGTTTGGGGTCATTATCATGTTGGAATACTGCCCTGCTGCCCAGTCTCCGAAGGGAGGGGATCATGCTCTGCTTCAGTATGTCACAGTACATGTTGGCATTCATGGTTCCCTCAATGAACTGTAGCTCCCTAGTGCCAGCAGCACTCATGTAGCCCCAGACCATGACACACCCACCACCATGCTTGACTGCAGTCGAGACACACTTGTCTTTGTACTCCTCTCCTGGTTGCCACCACACACACTTGTCACCATCTGAACCAAATAAGTTTATCTTAGTCTCATCAGACCACAGGACATGGTTCCAGAAATCCATGCCCTTAGTCTGCTTGTCTTCAGCAAACTGTTTGCAGGCTTTCTTGTACATCATCTTTAAAAGATGCTTCCTTCTGGGATGACAGCCATGCAGACCAATTTAATGCAGCGTGCGGCGTATGGTCTGAGCACTGACAGGCTGACCCCCCACCTCTTTAACCTCTGCAGCAATGCTGGCAGCACTCATACGTCTATTTTCCAAAGACAACCTCTGGTTATGACACTGAGCATGTGTACTCAACATCCTTGGTCGACTATGGCGAGGCCTGTTCTGAGTGGAACCTGTCCTGTTAAATCACTGTATGATCTTGGCCACCATGCTGCAGCTCAGTTTCAGGGCCTTGGAAATCTTCTTATGGCTTAGGCCTTCTTTATGTAGAGCGACAATTCTTTTTTTCAGATCCTCAGAGAGTTCTTTGCCATGAGGTGTCATGTTGAACTTCCAGTGACCAGCATGAGAGTGATAACACCAAATTTAACAAACCTGCTCCCCATTCACACCTAAGACCTTGTAACACTAACGAGTCACATGACACCGGGGAGGGAAAATGGCTAATTGGGCCCAATTTGGACATTTCCACTTAGGGGTGTATTCACTTTTGTTGCCAGTGGTTTAGACATTAATGACTGTGTGTGGAGTTATTTTGAGGGGACAGCAAATTTACACTGTTATACAAGCTGTACACTCACTACTTGACATTGTAGCAAAGTGTCATTTCTTCAGTGTTGTCACGTGAAATGATGTAATAAAATATTTACAAAAATTTGAGGGGTGTGCTCACTTTTTTGAGATACTGATACGAAAAATATCTGCGGAAAATAGCGCCTAAGGCAAGTCCTGAAATTGCACCCTTGTCCAAACGTCTGATAACTGAGAGTGGTTGATTCACTAGCCCAGAAAGCTGTGAGTGCAAATAGCATAAGGAGAGGGTTGGGACTTTATGTGAAGCATGCAACCAAATTGGCGACATGAACAAGGAGTGTCTGGCGAGTGTATAGTAAACAGTATCTTATACACATTGTATCATATCATACATGTTATATTATAACAAAGTACATATAAATATAATTTATTTCATATATGTATCACATAACATAATAGCATAATGGCATATTGATACATGATATTAACATTATAAAAACACCAGACTCTAGGATCCATGTTCACACAATATATAACAAAACCATACCTAATTTGGTAAAGGCCAGTAAAACATAATCGATAAAAATGTTGATGACACTCTTGAGATGTATAGTCATAATGATAGCATCTATATATCTCGACGCGTTTCATGGATAACTTCCACTCTTCGGGAGCAGATGCGAAACCGGTGTCTATAAAAATATTGTAAGATTACAATGGGTCTATCCACAAGAGAGGAAGGGGGGAAAAATTATATAGATAGGATAATAACCACAAAACACCCATTCATACTTACAGATAAACTATGAGTCTGGGTGAAAGGCCCTGAGGACTGGAGGCTGGCTGGGGGAAAGGGTATCATTCGTCTCGGGAGCTGAGGTGGTAAACCCCAAGGCACAATGGTGGAAAGCCAACAGGAGTCAGGTATCCCTGGGGAATAGTCCCCCATGTATATTGAAAAGTGATGTAGACCACATCACCATGTATCTAAAACAATATGAAATGTATGTGTAATTATACGCGAAAATATTACATGATAATCCAATAATTGCTGAAATGTACCATTAACAAAATAGACAGAAATCTGGTGGTATAATGTTAGTGAGCCTATACTGGGTATAGAACTAAAAAGATAAGATAAAAAAGTGAAGCAGTGTATTCCATCCCTCTCCTTATGCTATTAACAAATAGGGATGAAGGTACTTGATTTTCGATGTCCTGAGCCTCATACAAAGTCCCAAACCCTTTCTCTTTTTTAATAAGCTGTAAGTGCAGTCCAAATCATTTATGCCCATTGTAACAGTGACCCACTACGAGTGAATAAAAACACCAACAGTCACCTACCCTTCATCTATACGGGCAGAGCCAGCATCCCCCACAAGTGGCACCCATGGCACAAGCCATAGATTCCATACCCTAGGTACACCACTGCTAAGCAGTATCCTGAAAGATCTACCCTGTTTAGATTTTCTTCCTGAAAATTAGCAGTGCACTTCCTGTACATAATCCGTCCCAGCTTCATAACTGTATACATTGTAATGCCAGATCTTCCAGGATGATCATGAAATGACATGTGAAGATGTCACTACTGTGTTGCTCACTGTTTTCTTTCCTGGGGAAGAATCTGTACCTGAGGACCTCCAGTGCAAAGATCTACCTGCCTCTGTGATTTCTGAGCATCTCTTGCTGCTTTTTCAATATTACCCTAAAAGATCATCAGATCACCGTTAATAGGGGTAGCTCTGACGAGAGTAATCAAAGTACTGTCTTTACCAAAATGGCTTCCTCTGCACAGACAAAGTACAGAACAAGCCAAGGTAAACCAATAACGGGTAAAGGTCAGCTGCAAAGAGCATATAGCCCAAGGCTTTCCAGCATGTGGGACCTTCCTTTAAAGCCTGTGAGTCAGGGATGGACAGCTGAAGCCTTGAATTGTGCAGAATCAAGCTGTCAAACAGTTTGACAGCTCAGTCCTAAAGATTACACAGGGAGTGCCACGGATCAACAGGAATTACAAAGAAATGCATTGCATGCAGTTGCGGGGCACCCCTATTCAGTTTAATGGGTTGCATTCGGCGGATGGTACTGCATGCTAAACACAACAGTAGGGAAAGTGTTTGCCGCGCCGTGATACTGTGGAGTTTAAGGAGTTAACTCAGGGGGTGAAACAAATGATCCTGAAGGAGAAATCCTTGTGTAAAAGAGACCTATTAAAAGAGAAAATAAAATAAAATTCATTTTTAACCCATATTTGTTTTTTTAACCCCAACATTTGTAGTTAAAATGTCAGCAACCCTAATTACATTTTATTACCTCCTTCATTCCTTTCCATTACTTTTTTTTTTTTGTTTACATGTAAACTTTAAAAAATTGCATTTGTTCATTTTTCTGGAGCTGAATTTAAAACCCTTTGGCATCCTTACCTGCTGGAGGATTGTGTCCCAGCACTGCCATGCTTTAAATAGCCTGGACAGGTTATAGCAAGGGGCTGTTTTTGATGTGGCCCTCCATTTGACTTGTGGATAGAAATGTGACTCTTTGCAAAACACTAATATAGGCAATACTGGTGACACGTGCTTTGCTTGTTTCTTACATTTTATCTATAAGGTGCTTAAAAAGACACTCCTAAACAATAGCATTATTAAATTATTTGTAGCTACCCTGAAACAAAAAGCAAATGTAGTAAAATGTAAATTCTGCATGGCTAACAAGGAGATCCCCAGTGACTTTACAAATGGACTACTTCTGAAAACCTAAAGTGACAATAGGCATGTTTATCAGACCAGCAAAAGAGAGCTACAGTAAGTGGTGTTGGTGTTTAGATAGTATCTCTACACAGGGCCCTAGTACCCTCTGTTCTGACAGGTGCTCCAATCTGAATCTCAAGCTTCCTCTTGGAGCGCTCTGCTAGCCCTTCAGCTGCACACACTTCTTCCTACCTATTTTAGCCCACGTTCACATTGGGCTGATTTATTATTCGATTCGACATGTCAAATCACATACCAAATTGGCGACTATTGTCGGCA
This sequence comes from Aquarana catesbeiana, assembly GCF_042186555.1. Lineage (NCBI taxonomy): Eukaryota > Metazoa > Chordata > Amphibia > Anura > Ranidae > Aquarana > Aquarana catesbeiana. Next base: position 160,126,907 of record NC_133333.1, read on the forward strand.
ATGGCACCATCTGAATCAAAGTAGTTCCTGTACTACTTTTGGCTACTTTGGGGGGCGATTTGAATAGACATCTGTACAGGATCCCGCACAGATGTCTGTAAAATCATCCCCGAAGTCGGACTGCATTACTGGTTTGAAATTGTGCGAGTTCAGCTGAACTCGCAAGATTTCTAACCCGCATCAGTATGAACCTGGGCTAAAGAGGAGTTTTCTGACACCCATTCAGTCTCCTCTCCTGAGTTGGCCTCTTGCAATTCAGCTCTTGCGACTGATAGGCTGCCTGAGGAGGAGGTAGACAAGATCTCATCAAAACTTGAGGGTATTGATACCCTTAGTGATAAGGACTTCATTATGGGTTCCCTAAAATTGCCCAAACCTACTAAGACATTCCCAGTCCATTCACTTTAATGCCCCGTACACACGGTCGGATTTTCCGACGGAAAATGTTCGATGGGAGCTTGTTGTCGGAAATTCCGACCGTGTGTAGTCTCCATTGGACATTTTCCATCGGAATTTCCGTCACACAAAATTTGAGATCTGGATCTCAAATTTTCCAACAAGAAAATCCGTTGTCATAAATTCCGATCGTGTGTACACAATTCCGACGCACAAAGTTCCACGCATGCTCGGAATCAAGCAGAAGAGCCGCACTGGCTATTGAACTTCTTTTTTCTCGGCTCGTCGTATGTGTTGTACGTCAACGTTCGGAATTTCCAACAAGATTTGTATGACCGTGTGTATGCAAGACAAGTTTGAGCCAACATCTGTCTGAAAAAATCCATGGATTTTGTTGTCGGAATGTCCGATCGTGTGTACGGGGCATTAAAGCCTATCTTGTACAGTGACTGTACTCACCATGAAAAATTATTTGCTCCTCCTAAATATTTTGCTCAACAATATCCTATTGAGGAGGGTTTCCTGCAGAAAAGGATGGTCCTTGTAGTGGATCCAGTCATTTCTTGTCTTAATAAGACACTAATGGAAGACAATCTTGTGTTCAAGGACCCAGTGGACAAGAGGTTAGAGGTCCTGTTTAAGGCTCTATTTTCCTCAATAGGCTCTGCCATGCAGCCTGTTACCTTCATAGCTGTCTGTAAGACCTACCTTGTTCCTAGACTAAATAAATGCATGGTTTAAGACCTGAGCTCATCTTAACAGATGCTTTTGTTAACCACATGGAGATTTTGCCAGATACGCTTAGCCAGATTTCAAGAATTACCCTCTTCCCATCCATATGCAAATGATGGCTCAGCTGATGATTAGATGAACTTTCAAGTGGGGAGGCTTATTTGGTCCCTCCTTGGACAAGCAAATAAAGGAAATCATTGGGGGGGTAAGGGGGGTAAAAGTATGCCCCCCCCCTAAGAAAAAGACGTATCAAGCTTCTGCAGGTAGGCCTTCTACTTCTGAGAATAGAAAAAGCTCATTTCATCCCTTTCAGGCCTCCAGCTCTAAGTCTGGAACACACATTCATCAGAAGACATGGACCTTTCAGCCAGCCAAGTCTCATAGCCCCCTTGTTAGAGTAGGGGTGCCTCCACTTGTTAGAGTAGGGGACCTCTGTTGACCTTTTTTGTCCTTCTGGTCTCAAGAAATTTCCAATGTTTGGGCCCAGAGCATTAATTCCAGGGGCTACAAAAACTGGAGTTTTATATTCTGCCTCTTTCCCGCTTCTTGTTCTTAAATTTACCTCCTTCATTGCAAAGATGGGCAGATCTTCTTGCTGCCATTCAACAGCACCTCTCCCAGGGGATCATTGACCCTGTCCTGAACAAGGAATGCTTTCAGGGTTTCTACTTGAACCTGTTCAGAGTTCCGAAGGCAAATGGAGGTGTATGGATGGTTCTGGATCAGAAAACTCTCAACTTGTTCCTGTAGGTTCAAAAGTTTTGCATTGAATTGGCCAGGTCGGTCATTGCCTCTCTAATCCCGGGGGGAATTTTATGGCCTCTATGGACATCAGGGATGCTTACTGACACATTCTCAATGCTATCTGCATTTTGCTGTGGGAGCTCAGCATTATCAATTTCTTGCCCCTCCCTTTGTCCTTCTCACGCCCCCTGGGTTTTCTCCATGGTGCTTGCCTCTACCTTTGCTCTATTCACAGGAAATACATGTTGTGGAATACCTTGACTCCTGTTAAAGGACCAGTCCTCCCTAATCTTGTCAGCCAAAGTGCAGCGGACTGTGCAGGCTCTGCTGCAATTGGTTGGATCCTCATACTTTGAAAGTCTTTCCTGGAACTGACTCATTGGTTAGGTTGAGGTTGTCTGGGCCTTTTATTGGATATGGCACTCACCAGGATCGTCCTGCCCCAGGACAAAGTTTTGTTCCTCTACTCATGTGCCTGGACCCTAGAGTTCCAGGGTCGACTTTTTTGATTTTTTTTCCTGCATTAGGTTCTTGGGCCTGATGGTAGTCTCCTTCCAGGCAGTACCATACACCCAGATTCACTTCAGACCACTGCAACATTCTGCCAACATAGGACAGCCTGAACTGCCTCATGCAGCTGACCCTCAAGTCTAGACCCATCCTGGTGTGGTGGATTTCCAACCTGGTCATGGAGTTAGGGAAAGCCTTTCCCCAAAGACATGAAAAGTTTTCTCAATGCCAGAACATGGCCGCCCAACTGCAGAGGAAAGTGAAGTATGTCAGTCTTCATTCCTATGTATTCCATTTTCTAGTGCTTGCCTCAGGCAAGGGCTGGGGATGGAAACAGGTGCATCAGAGCAAAGCCATCTCCTTGCTAGCTATAAAGTCAAGGGGCACCCTGTCAGACATCACAGCTAGTGTTACAGGGCACCTAGGGGGATGGGACAATGTACTACATGTACTTTGTCCCATGGGAACTGAAAAATGTTAAAAAAAAAAAAAATAGTATTACAAATATTCCATGCCCTATACTTCAAGAAAGCAATTTTACTGGTAAGTCAAAAATCCTGTGCTTGTCAAGTAAAAGGATGGCATCTCAGACAACACGTTCATTACTTTAATGGTATATTCTTAAAACCAGAAGACAGTTAGTAAATGTGTAATATGTGGATGGCATAATGTTTGAGAATTTTAACACTTCTTTTGTGAAAAAAATGCTGCTGAGATAAAACTTGTTAAATTACGAAACACGATAAAGAGGCCAGAAGAAGCTTGTACAGTTGCAATAAAAAGTATGTGAACCCTTTTGGAATGATATGGATTTCTGCACAAATTGGTCATAAAATGTGATCTGATCTTCATCTAAGTCACAACAATAGACAATCACAGTCTGCTTAAACTAATAACACGCAAAGAATTAAATGATACCATGTTTTTATTGAACACACCATGTAAACATTCACAGTGCAGGTGGAAAAAGTATGTGAACCCTTGGATTTAATAACTGGTTGAACCTCCTTTGGCAGTAATAACTTCAACCAAACGTTTCCTGTAGTTGCAGATCAGACATGCACAACGGTCAGGAGTAATTCTTGACCATTCCTCTTTACAGAACTGTTTCTGTTCAGCAATATTCTTGGGATGTCTGGTGTGAATCGCTTTCTTGAGGTCATGCCACAGGATCTCAATCGGGTTGAGGTCAGGACTCTGACTGGGCCACTCCATGTTTAAGCCATTCTGTTGTTGATATACTTCTATGCTTTGGGTTGTTGTCCTGTTGCAACACCCATCTTCTGTTGAGCTTCAGCTGGTGGACAGATGGCCTTAAGTTCTCCTGCAAAATGTCTTGATAAACTTGGGAATTTATTTTTCCTTCGATGATAGCAATCCGTCCAGGCCCTGACGCAGCAAAGCAGCCCCAAACCATGATGCCCCCACCACCATACTTCACAGCTGGGATGAGGTTTTGATGTTGGTGTGCTGTGCCTCTTTTTCTCCACACATAGTGCTGTGTGTTTCTTCCAAACAACTCAACTTTGGTTTCATATCTGTCCACAGAATATTTTGCCAGTACTGCTGTGGAACATCCAGGTGCTCTTGTGCAAACTGTAAACGTGCAGCAATGTTTTTTTTGGACAGCAGTGGCTTCCTCTGTGGTATCCTCCCATGAAATTCATTCTTGTTTAGTGTTTTACGTATCATAAATTCACTAACAGGGATGTTAGCATATGTCAGAGACCTTGGTAAGTCTTTAGCTGACACTCTAGGATTCTTCTTCACCTCGTTGAGCAGTCTGCGCTGTGCTCTTGCAGTCATCATTACAGGACGCCCACTCCTAGGGAGAGTAGCAGCAGCGCTGAACTTTCTCCATTTATAGACAATTTGTCTTACCGTGGACTGATGAACAGCAAGGATTTTGGAGATACTTTTATAACCCTTTCCAGCTTTATGCAAGTCAACAATTCTTAATCGTAGGTCTTCTGAGAGCTCTTTTGTGCGAGGCATCATTCACATCAGGCAATGCTTCTTGTGAAAAGCAAACCCAGAACTGGTGTGTGTTTTTTATAGGGCAGGGCAGCTGTAACCAACACCATCAATCTCATCTCATTGATTGGACTCCAGTTGGCTGACACCTCACTCCAATTAGCTCTTGGAGATCTCATTAGTCTAGGGATTCACATACTTTTTCCACCTGCACTGTGAATGTTTACATGGTGTGTTCAAAAAAACATGGTAACATTTAATTCTTTTTGTGTCATTAGTTTAAGCAGACTGTGATTGTCTATTGTTGTGACTTAGATGAAGATCAGATCACATTTTATGAGCAATTTGTGCAGAAATCCATATCATTCCAAAAGGGTTCACATACTTTTTATTGCAACTGTATATACAGTGGGTATAGAAAATAATCCCCCCAGACACAATTTGTTTTATCCAGCTGTATTTACTCAGTGCAACTTATAATATCCAAGTAAAAGATATAACATGTCAGAAAAAAATTAAACAGAATCACTGAGTTGGAAAATGGAACACCCCATTGTGTTAGTATTTTGTTGAACCGCCTTTTGCTTTAATTACAGCCTTTAGTCTGTTGGGATATGTCTCTACTAACTTTGCACATCTAAACTTTGCAATATTTTGCAGACCATTTGTGGACTGCAGTCTTCAAGTCATTCCATAGATTTTCAATGTGGTTTAAGCCTGGGCTCTGACTAGGCTTTTTCTCCTTCAACCACCATGTGGTCATTTTTCCTGTGTGCTTTGGGTCATTGTCAGGCCCAAAGCAGCTGTCTCATACCCTGCCCTATTGCTGTGTACAGATGAATCACCTATAGATCCAGTGTTTACATGTAAATAACTGACATTGATATGTAAATAGAGGCGGCATTCATATGTATATCATGCCCCCCTGAAATCTTATTCACAATCACCTCTGCTGAATGCTGCCCACTGGGGAGATAAAGGGGCATTCTTGAAAGTCCTGCCTGCAACTGTGGTCATTAAGCCTACCAGCAGCATGTTCTGCAAAGGTGATCAAATTGGAGGGGGGTGTAGGGTAGGCAGAGAATAAATAACAGTTTGGGGTGCACAGGTGAGCAAGGATTTAGAGAAGTAAGGAAGGTGGGTGCAAAGTTGAGCAGAGGAGGCAGGTAGAGGTAAGGGAGGGGTTTGGAGTGGAGAGAATAGGGGAGGTTTGGGGTACAGAGGTTAGCAGGGATTTTAGGATGCAAAGGTGTACTGACAGGGTGGATAAAGATATAGGTTGTGTGTAGCGCAGCCCATTCATTTCAATTGGCTGCTCTATGCATTAGAAATACAGAACAAAGTCCCTAACCCTTTTTCAAAACCACACGGTGCCACAGCACCTTGAATTTAGGTGCATGTGAATACGCAAATGCCGAACAGCGAACAATTTAGGGTGTTCGTGGCAAATTCGAAAGCCGTGGAACACCCTTTAAAAGTCTATGGGAGAAATCAAAAGTGCTAATTTTAAAGGCTTATATGCATGGTATTGTCATAAAAAGTGTTTGGGGACCTGGGTCGTGCCCCGACGACATGTATCAATGCAAAAAGATTTTTTTAAAAACGGTCGTTTTTTCAGGAGCAGTGATTTTAATAATGCTTAAAGTGAAACAATAAAAGTGTAATATTCCTTTAAATTTCATACTTGGTGGGTGTCTATAGTATGCCTGTAAAGGGGCGCATGTTTCCCGAGTTTAGAACAGTCTGACAGCAAAATGACATTTCAAAGGAAAAAAAGTAATTTAAAACTACCCGCGGCTATAATGAATTGTCGGTCCGACAATACACATAAAAGTTCATAGATAAAAACGGCATGGGATTTCCCCATAGGGGAACCCTGAACCAAAATTAAAAAAAAATTGGCATGGGGGTCCCCCTAAATTCCATACCAGGCCCTTCAGGCCTGGTATGGATATTAAGGGGAACCCGATGCCAAAATTTTTAAAAAAATGGCGTGGGGGTCCTCCTAAATTCCATACCAGGCCCTTCAGGTCTGGTATAGATATTAAGGGGAACCCCGCACCAAAGTTTTTAAAAAAATGGTGTGGGGTCCCCCCAAAAATCCATACCAGACCTTTATCCAAGCACGCAACCTGGCAGGCTGCAGGAAAAGAGGGGGTACGAGAGAGCGCCCCCCCTCCTGAACCGTATCAGGCCACATGCCCTCAACATTGGGAGGGTGCTTTGAGGTAGCCCCCCAAAGCACCTTGTCCCCATGTTGATGGGGAGAAGGGCCTCATCCCCACAACCCTTGGCCGGTGGTTGTGGGGGTCTGCGGGCGGGGGACTTTTTGGAATCTGGAAGCTCCCTTTAACAAGGGAACCCCCAGATCCCACCCCCCCGTGTGAATTGGTAATGGGGTACCCCTACCATTTCACAAAAAAAGTGTCAAAAAGTTTAAAAAAAACACAAGAGACGGTTTTTGACAAGTTCTTTATTAATTTCTTCTTCTTTCGGCTTCTTCTTCCACCTTCTTTCTTCTGGTGTTCTTTCGGTGTTCTTCTTCTTCATCTTCTTCTTCTCCATCTTCTTCTTCTTCCGCTCTTCTCGTCCCGCATCTTCCTCCAGGCTTCTTCTCCGCTCCGTCCGCACGATCCGCCTCAGTGGGAGTCTTCAGCCATGTGACGCTTGGCTTCTTCTGACATTTCTTATATAACGGAGGGCGGGGCCACCCGGTGATCCCACCCTCCTCTGACATACAGGGAATTCACGGGACTTCCCTGTGGCTTTTCCCGTGTGAGGGGGGTGGGGTCACCGCCGGGTGACCCCGCCCCCCTTTGACAACTCGGGGAAAGCCACAGGAAAGTCCCGTGAATTCCCTGTGCATTACATGAGGTGACCGGTGACCCCGCCCTCCTCTGACGCATGGGGAATTCACGAGACTTCCCTGTGGCTTTCCCTGTGTTGTCAGAGGGTGGTGAGGTCACCTCAAAAGCCACAGGGAAGTCCCGTGAATTCCCCGTGCGTCAGAGCAGGGCGGGTCACTGGGTGGCCTCCGTTATATAAGAAATGTCAGAAGAAGCCAAGCGTCACAAGGCTGAAGACTCCCACTGAGGCGGATCGTGCGGACAGAGCGGAGAAGAAGCCTGGAGGAAGATGCGGGACGAGAAGAGCAGAAGAAGAAGAAGATGAAGAAGAAGATGGAGAAAGAAGAAGAACACCAAAAGAACACCAGAAGAAAGAAGATGGAAGAAGAAGCCGAAAGAAGAAGAAATTAATAAAGGACTTGTCAAAATCCGTCTCTTGTGTTTTTTAAACTTTTTGACACTTTTTTTGTGAAATGGTAGGGGTACATCTGTACCCCATTACCAATTCACACAGGGAGGGCAGAGATCTGGGAGTCTCCTTGTTAAAGGGGGCTTCCAGAGTCCGATAAGCCCCCCACCCGCAGACCCCCACAACCACTGGCCAAGGGTTGTGGGGATGAGGCCCTTCTCCCCATCAACATGGGGACAAGGTGCTTTGGGGGGCTACCTCAAAGCACCCTCCCAATGTTGAGGGGATGTGGCCTGATACGGTTCAGGAGGGGGGGGCGCTCTCTCGTCCCCCCCTCTTTTCCTGCGGCCTGCCAGGTTGCATGCTCAGATGAAGGTCTGGTATGGATTTTTGGGGGGACCCCACACCATTTTTTTTTTAATTTTGGTGTGGGGTTCCCCTTAATATCCATACCAGACCTGAAGGGCCTGGTATGGAATTTAGGAGGACCCCCACGCCATTTTTTAAAAAATTTTGGCACCAGGTTCCCCTTAATATCCATACCAGACCTGAAGGGCCTCGTATGGAATTTAGGGGGACCCCCACGCATTTTTTTTTTCATTTTGGGTCGGGGTTCCCCTGTGGGGAAATCCCATGCAGTTTTTATCAATGAACTTTAATGTGTATTGTCGGACCGACAATTCATTAATAGCCGCGAGTAGTTTTAAATGACTTTTTTTTCCTTTGAAATGTCATTTTGCTGTCAGACTGTCCTAAGCACGGGAAACATGCGCCCCATTTACAGGCATACTATAGACACCCCCCAGGTACGAAATTTAAAGGAATATTAAACTTTTATTGTTTCACTTTAAGCATTATTGAAATCACTGCTCCCGAAAAAACGGCAGTTTTTAAAAATTCTTTTTGCATTGATACATGTCCCCTGGGGCAGGACCCAGGTCTCCAAACACTTTTTATGACAATACCATGCATATAAGCCTTTAAAATTAGCACTTTTGATTATTCATGTTCGTGTCCCATAGACTTTCACAGTGTTCGCATGTTCGAACAAATTTTTTCCCTGTTAGCAAGTTCTGCTGCGAACCGAACCGGGGGGTGTTCGGCTCATCCCTACCCCTCACCTCCCCAGTCCATGGTGTGCAGGCAGTGAGGAGATGATGTGCTGTAACCTCTGCAACCAATCAGTGAGCAGTAATGATGTGCACTAACCTCTTGCAACCAATCAGTAAGCAGTAAGGATGTGCAACCTCTGGCAACCAATCAGTGCACAGTATTGATGTACAGTAATCTCTAGCAACCAATCAACAAGCAGAAGTCATGTGCTGTAACCTCTAGCAAATAATCAGTGAGCCGTAATGTGTGCTGTAAGCTCTAGCAGCCAGTCAGTGAACGGTAATGATATGCTGTAACCTCTGGCAACCAATCGCAATTGCTGCCTGATCTGATTCAGTAAGCTGATTTTGAATCTAGCTGCTATTTATTGCTAAGAGCAGATGGAGAGTGAAATTGCATGGGGGGGGCGCAAGAAAATGTTTGCCCAGGGTCCAATCAATATTAAAGAGAGCCCTGGCTGGAAGGTAAACTTTCTTCCATTGGACAACTTTCTGGCAGAGGGCAGCAGATTTTCCTCAAGAATTTGACAGTATTTTTCCCCATCCATTTTCCTTCTATCCTGACAAGTGCTCCAGTCCCTGCTGCAGACAAAACACCCCCATAACAGGATATTACCACCTCCATGCTTTACTGTAGGAATGGTGTTATTTGGATGTTGAGCTGTATTGGATTTCAGCCAGAAATCTCGTTGTTGTTGTTGAGGGCGGCCAAATACTTCAATTTTAGTCTCATCTGACCATAACATCTTTTTCCCTATGGCCTCGGAATCTTCAAGAAGCATTTTGGCAAAGCTCAGTTAGTCACATGTGGCCTTTCTTGGGGAATGGCTTTTTCTTGCAACCCTCCTGTACAAGCCACATTTGTGTAGAAATTGTGATATTGTTGTCACATGCACACAATGACCACTCTTCGTTATAAATTCCTGCAACTGCTTCAGAATTGCTGTAGGCCTCTTGGTAGCCTCTCTGACCAGTTTCCTCCTGACTCTTTCATCCAGTTTGGAGCGACGTCCTGATCCAGGGGAGGGTCTGTGTTGTACCAAATACCCTCCACTTCTTAATAATATATTTCACTGTGCTTCTAGGCATTGATAAAGCCTTTGACATTTTTTTTGTATTCATCTCCTGACTTGTGCCTGTCCACAACTTTATTCCAGAGATCTTTTGACAGTGCCTTGCCACCCATAGTTGAATGTTTGCTTCAGTTGCACAACCAGGGACTGAAATGCTCCAGGAAAGCTCCTTTCATGCTGAGCTAATCAAAATGACCACAGCTGATCACAGTTGAAAGTCAAATGGCTTTGTGTACCATTGAAAAGGTGATTAACTACACCTGATTACATTTACAAGTCATTTTTAGGAGGGGTTGATACTTTTTCCAAGTCAGTGATTCTGTTTGTTAATTTTTTTCTGACATGGTGTTACATCTTTCACTTGGATGTTATAAGTTGCATTGAGTAAATACAGCTGGATAAAATAAATACTGTGTCTGTCTTCATTTCAGGCTGCAAAGCAACAAAATGTAATTATTTTAAAGGGGGGTGATTCTTTTCTATACCCGCTGTATATACAAGCCTCCTCTGGCCTCCTTATCGCGTTTCATAATTTAACCGCTTGCCGACCACCTGCCGTCATTATACTGCGGCAGGTCAGTATGATCCCGCGAACCTTCGTAGCTGTACTTTGGTCCCTTTAAGCGAGATAGCAGGTGCGTGCCCACTGCACTGCGGGGGTGCAATGCGCGTGGCCGGCGGTCGAGACGAGAGAGCCAGAACAGGGGCTTGTGTGTGTAAACACACAAATTCCTGTTCTGTGAGGAGAAGAGAGACAGATTGTGAGTTCCTACTAACTAGGAACAACGATCTGTCATTTCCTCCAGTCACTCCCATCCCCCTTCAGTTAGAACACACAAGGGAACACAGTTAACCCCTTGATCTCCCCCTAGTATTAACCCCTTCCCTGCTAGTGACATTTACACAGTAATCAGTGCATTTTTACAGTGTTCAAAAAATCTCTCGCGCTACTCAGGGACAGTAAACAAACTAATACAAAAGTGCAAGCAAAGTGCACCAAAATCTCTAAGTGTATCACATAACACTAAACAGTAAAGGTGAATAAAGATTTTGCGCAAATTGTAGTAATAAATACACTGAATAAATATCATATCAAATAGGGTACATAAATGATCAACAAACGTGTTCTAAAACATCTAAATAAAGTGACAATGTGCAATATATAATATTACATAAATGTACCATAAATCTAATAATCCCAAATCATGTAGTGTATACTTCAAAAGTGTCCTTATATAGAATCATGTGAAAAAAAAGTGTATAACACCTTCCATGAGGGAAAGACACAGCTGTAAAATCAAAATGAATATATAAAAAAATGAAAAATGAAATAAATAAATAATGATGGATAATATATAATAAATGCAAAAGTGTTAATAAATGTCCTCTTTAAGTGAATAAATAAGTGGATATAATTCTGTTGCTATCAGGATTGATAGAGAAGGTTATCCATAAGTAATCCTGCTGTGGCTTCTTTAATATTAAAGTCTCCCAAAACTCTCACCTCAATGCTATGGAAAATAAGCAATCACCATCTGAGATCTCCACTGGCCTCCATGGGTGGGCAGATGTAACAGTGCTCCTCCTATGGGCGCAACCATTTGCTCCAAGATCGCAATGGTATGAGGAGGTACCTGTGTTGCTCTGATGTTCTGGAATATGTCTCTCCCAACATAAGAAGCTGAGATATTCGGAAAAAGGCAAAAAACATGTGGAGCCTGTGATGGTGCATTTTTATAGCACTGATCGCTGTATAATTGTCAATGGTCCCAAAAATGTGTCAGAAGTGTCCGATCTGCCAGCCATAATGTCGCTGATCACTGCCATTACTAGTAAAAAAAACATTATAATAAAAATGTCATAAATCTTTCCCCTGTTTTGAAGATGCTATCGTTTTTGCGCAAATCAATCAATATACGCTTATTGCGATTTTTATTACCAAAAATATGTAGAAGAATACATATCGGCCTAAACGTAGGAAAAAATTAGCCTTTTTTTTTTAAAAATGGGGATATTTATTATAGCAAAAAGTACAAAATATTGTGTTTTTTTCAAAATTGTCGCTCTTTTTTTGTTTATAACTCAAAAAATAAAAACCGCAGAGATGATCAAATACCACCAAAAGAAAGCTCTATTTGTGTACAAAAAATTTGTTTTGGTACAGCATCGCAGGACCGCGCAGTTGTCAGTCAAAACGACGCAGTTTTGTATCGCAAAAAATGGCCTGGTCATTGAGCAGCCAAATATTCCGGGGCTGCAATGGTTAACAAGTTTTTTCTCAGCAGCATTGTTTTCACAAAAGAAGTGTTAAAATTCTCAAACATTAATGCCATCCACATATTACTCATTTACTAACTGTCTTCTGGTTTCAAGAATATACTTGAGGGTGATTCTTTTCTATACCCACTGTAAATATATAACTGGTTCATAAAGTGATCTTGTTGCAGTTATTCACTTTCTGGTCCTTACAGAAGACAATGGAGCATTCTTTAAATCTGGAGGAAAAAAGATTTAACCACTAGATACAGAAAGGCTTCTTCACAGTAAGAGCTGTGAAAATGTGGAATATGCTCCCTCAAGAACTAGTTCTGGCAAGCTTAGTAGATTATTTGTTTAAAAAAATTAAGCATTTATTTATAAATAAACAAAATATAACCAGATATTAAGATTGATCAGTAATAACTCCAGAGGTTGTTTTTTTTTACCCACTGGAGTAAAGTAGACCATGGTTTTTAGTCTTTTTTTTTTCACCTTCCCCTGGATTAATTGTGGATATAGAGCTCCTAATATGGTGGTTTTTTTATTTGATTATTTTTCCTATAAGTTGAACAAGATGGACTAGGGCCTTTTTTTAAAACCTAACTATGTAGCTAAGAGCTGTCTGTTGCTGTACATAAGATAGGTGTGAATGATCAGGCTTTGCTCAGTTAGGTGTCAAGCAAAATTTAAAGTGATACTAAAGGTACAAGTTTTATTTATAAAAAATAACAAATTCAGAGGCCAGTGCATATCACTCTCCACTGCCCTAAAACATAATGCTAATGTGGCCCGGCGACTACTGTTAGAAAAACTCAGACAACTGGAGTCACACTTGCTTTCATCCCCTTCCCTGACCACTCTTAGGGAACTTGTAAGCACTAGGGCTGGGCTGAGGGACATTGACCTGGGTAAGACGGAGAAAGCTCTTCTTATGCCGCGTACACATGAGCGGACTTTTCGACTGGACTGGTCCGACAGTCTATCCGACGGACTTTCGCCGGACTTCCAACGGACTTTCCGAACAAATAGACTTGCCTACACACGATCACACCAAAGTCCAATGGATTCGTACGTGATGACGTACGACCGGACTAAAATAAGGAAGCCAGTAGCCAATAGCTGCCCTAGCGTCGGTTTTCATCCGTCGGACTAGCATACAGACGAGCAGACTTTTCGACCGGACTCGAGTCCGTCGGAAAGATTTGAAACGTGTTCCAAATCTAAAGTCCGTCAGATTTTTGACTGAAAAAGTCCGCTGTAGGTCCGATGAAGCCCATACACGGTCTAATTGTCCGGCGGACCAGTCTGGTCGAAAAGTCCACTCGTGTGTACGCGGCATTAGGCTGCGACAGACCTATTATGACTAGGCCAACAAACCGCATATGCTTCTAGACAACTCCATGAGTGGCAGCTGTTTCACCCACCCCTCTTAAAGATGCAAATGGCACCCTTCAATCTCATTCCTCTAAAATTGCCCAACTCTTTCACGACTACTACTCGACTCTATATAATGATCCGAGTGTGCCACATAATCCTCCATCCCCCAACTTATCCCAGGCCATCCACTCCTACCTAACGGACTGAGACCTCCCTATTCTATCCCCCTCCGCTCTAACTAGCCTCAACTCCTCTATCTCTGAGGAGGAAGTAACCAACACAATTAAATCTCTACCGAACAACAAGGCCCCTGGGCCCGATGGTCTACCATACCTCTACTACAAAACTTTTCTACCACTTCTTCTCCCCCACATCACACCTCTGTTTAACTCTTTCTTGACTGACACACCTATCCCGAGAGACATGCAGACCTCCTTCCTCACGTTGATCCCCAAACCGGGAAAGGACCATACACTATGCTCCAACTACAGGCCGATTGCACTCCTTAATACAGACCTAAAAATCTTTACAAAGCATTAGCAAATAGGTGAAACAACTACATGCCGTCACTAATCCACAAGGATCAAATAGGATTTATTCCCCTTTGCCAGGCAGGGGATAACAATCGGAGAGTTATTGACCTCATAGTAGTTGCAAACAGGAATAGGTCTGAGGCATTGCTCCTCAGCCTAGATGCGGAAAAGGCCTTTGATAGTCTGGGTTGGCCTTTCCTGTTTGCAACACTCCATCGTGTTGGCATTAAGGGCCCTTTCCTTCAGGCCACCGCCCACCTATATTCACCCCCCTCGGCCCTAGTTAGGACTCAATTTGCCTCCTCCTCCACCTTCCCCATTACTAACGGGACCCGACAAGGCTGCCCACTTTCCCCTCTCCTCTATGCCCTATGTATTGAGCCCCTAGCAGCTCATATCAGAAAGAACACAAACATCCACGGCATCCCTGTCTGTACTAGGGACTTTAAGATATCCTTATTTGCGGACGATGTTCTGCTTACACTTACGCAACCTCATGTTTCCCTCCTGAACTTACACGTAGAGCTAGATCGCTACAGCGCCCTCTCAGGATACAAAATGAATAATTCTAAGACGGTAGCCCTCCCCCTCAATATACCCCACCAGACATTGTCTGCCCTTTCCTAATCATTCAATTACGCGTGGAGGACTTCCTCTTTAAAATACCTCGGTGTCCACCTCACACCCACCTACAACACCCTCTATAAGGCCAACTTCCCCCAACTATACACCTTCATTAGGGCCTCCCTGGCCAAGTGGAAATCTCTAAAGCTATCTCTCTTTGGCCGCCTGGTGACCATCAAGACGGCGATTCTACCTAAACTTCTCTACCTCTTTGAAATGCTGCCCATCCCTTCCCAGCCTCGCACTTTAGGAAACTTCAGAGCGACTTGATAAATTTTTCTGGAATTATAAGAAGCACCGGAATTATAAGAGGCAATTGCTAGACCAGTCCTGTATGCCCCCCGCGGCCAAGGCGGCCTTGCGTTCCCCAACATAGCCAAGTATTATCTAGCAGCCCAGTTACGTCCTGTAGCCTCTTGGTGTACCCTTCATGCTTACAATCGACGGACACAAATTAAGAAGTTGTGGGTGGCCCCCCCCCACCCAAATTCCATGTTGTGTAGTTTGGATGCACCGCTCAGTGGGTCACAGCTACTGGGACCAATGGTGCTCTTGCGAACGTTATGGCTTGCGCGCTAAATCGTTGTATCCGCTTACCACCCCTGCCTCCCTGGTCACCTCATTTCTATTTACACCCAATGTCCCGGACAGCCTGACCTCACAAATGTCCCACTTTTGGATGGGCAGGGCTTTATTTCGCTATGGTCAAATGGTGGATACCAGAACCAGAACCTTGCGATTGTTTCAGGATC
This sequence comes from Aquarana catesbeiana, assembly GCF_042186555.1. Taxonomy (NCBI): domain Eukaryota; kingdom Metazoa; phylum Chordata; class Amphibia; order Anura; family Ranidae; genus Aquarana; species Aquarana catesbeiana. Next base: position 160,142,248 of record NC_133333.1, read on the forward strand.
TGAAATATGCTTTTGACTTGCCCAGACAGGCCTTTTTTAGTTACCTACAAATACGTCATTATGCGCAATCTTTGGTAAAATTAAAAAAAAATATGTCTAGAGGGCTCGTCCCCTAAAGGTATGATCTTGCGCACCTACCAGCTCCTAACCATGGACTTGTCACCAACCGGACCTCGACATGCCTATATGCGCAAGTGGAAGCAGGCCCTGGGTGAGGTTATACCCCTGAAGATGTGGCAGCTCATATGGTCACAGGCCTCTAAGAGCTCCAACTGCACACTCTATAAAGAAAACCAATACAAGATTTTAATCCACTGGTACCAAACCCCTGACCTGCTCCACTCCATATACCCCTCTGCCGACTCCCGCTGTTGTCGCTGTTGTAAAGATGTAGGGACGCTATATCATACCTATTGTACCTGCCCTCTGATCGCCCCCTACTGGCAGACGGTGCACTCCTTACTCCACTCCATCTTTGGTTCCTGGGTGCCCTTCAACCGTAAAACTTTCCTCATGGGCCCCCCACCCCCCTCTTTTTCTAAACTGTCTAAAAAGCTCTTAGCCCAGGTGCTGACAGCTGCACGATGTTTGGTAGCCCTGAAATGGAAAAGGAGGGAACACCCCTCATTGTTTGAACTGCACTCCAGGATCAGAGATGTTAAATGGATGGAATACCTGACAGCATCCCTAAATAACACCCTCAATACACACAACCGAGTGTGAGAGCTGTGAGATATGCTGGAGGCCCCTACAACCTGATATCCTGACGAACCTTGACCTCGGGGAGGTCGCATGTGGTTGGTGTCCCAGGGCGGTGCAGAGGTCCTAGGGCCGGGGGGTTGTCCTCTTCTATCTTTTCTCTCCTACTTTCTATCTGGCCATCTCCACTCTCTCTTGCTTTTCTGATTCTCTCTAACCCTCTCCGTATATTTCCCTTCTCCTCTATTCGCAAACATGCACTTTTGCAGGTTAGACTCTGTTGTGATACAGAAATTCTGAATCTTAATCAATCTGATGATACCATATACTGTTTTTGTATATACGATTTGCATGTCTTAACCGAGTTTTATCACTGGCCATAATGTATGTTGACAATTCGCCAGGTCTATGATTTCTACAACAATGCGTGTCTTCTTAATTTTTCTGATGGAAAATTTTGAAAATCAATAAAAAATTGTCAGTTTTCAAAAAAAAAAAAAAATAACAAATATGTCTACACGTGCTCTGTGCAATGGTTTTGCACAGAGCAGCCCCGATCTTAGTCTTTTTGGGTCCACCGCCTGCATTTCGGGCTCCCCCCCACCAAGTGCCCCCATACCAAGCAGCTTTCACTCCTGCATGCTCGCTCCCGAGCCCAGCTTTGTGTGTCCATGAGGCAGCAGAACGGGGGTCAGCCCCGCTCTCCGTGCTCTTCTCACTAACTGTGATTGACAGCAGTAGGAGCCAATGGCTCCCATTGTTTTGTCTCAGTCAGTGAGGAGGCAGAGAGCCAGGAGAGCAGTGGCTCTAATGCACATTGCTGAATCATAATTGGGCTCAGGTGAGTATCAGGGGGGTCTGGGGGGCAGGTTGCTCACATAAGGATTTGTACCTTCATACATAGAATGCATGGAGGTACAAAACCTTCAGCCTTTAGAACCACTTTAAGTGGAAAGCTTACTAAATTCTGCAGGTCTCACGAAATCATGTATCCCCCTTTTTTTTGTAATACCTGTACTTTGTTCTTTTCTAAGGAATTCTAATGGAACTGCATTGGGATACAGTTTTACTATTGACAGTTATTTCAGACATATTAGCGATGATTTTGTGTTGTTCTCAAGTCCTCTATAGAGGATCATTCCCTCAGCTGACAGGCTACAAATGGCAAGCAAGGGCTCATTCTCTCCCTCAACTGTCAACACATCTAGGAAAAAACAGCTGTCCAAGGTCCAGCACTAGTAAAAATGTTATTAGTCCAAGACAGCTGCAAGAAGCCCAACTTAGGGCTACACTGACGTGTTTCACTCACACTGGGTTTAATCCTATTTTTGTATGATCAAGTCCAGTGTGGGTGTAACATGTGAGATTGGGAGGAGGTACCAGGCAGGGCTACTTGCAGTTGTCCTGGTATAAATAAAGTTTCCAAGGACTACAGGGTGCTACCAACTGTTTTTTTTTTTCTTAATTTCAGACATGTTGCTAGGTAAGTCTGACTGTACACTGACATTTTTGTGTAATGTCAGACTCCCAAATTTAAATCTATACTTTGGTGTTTTCTTCACAAGGTTTCTTACATTGTGATATGTGGGCATACAGTTTTTGTGTCATATAATAGATGCTTATGATTAAACAACTTATATGTGACAATTGTGTTTATTCTATCTTCATTTAGTTGATGTTTCAGATGAAGACATAGAGGAGACCATTCTTGAAGACACCCTGCCTCTTACCAGAAAGAAAGAACCAGCCGCAGCCAGAGTAAAGCAGAAGAACAAGACAAGAGCAGGTGTGTGATCTCCAGTAACTCTATAACCTCTACGATAATATTTAATCTAATACAAGATGTAGGATGCAGTGCTTTTATTAATGTTTAGCAGAACTATTGCCAATAAAAAATGTTTGGTTTCCAAACTTTTGGACCATGTTTTAATACTGCCCTTTCACAGGTGTTAAGTAAATCATTAGGGCAAAACTCAATCTAAATAGTTGCATTCACAGTTAAAATACACATACTGCAAATGGATGGGTTATTTCCACCAAAGGCACAGTTCCTTTTGTAACATAACACTATATCACACTAACTGCTGTAACATCAATATACAGGAAAGCTATGGTGAAAAATAGTCCTGCAATGGTTCTCAACCCTGTCCTCAAGTACCCCCAACAGGCCATGTTTTTGGAAATTTCTCTTAGATTAAATAGCAAAATACCAAGCCATTGATTCTGATTTAACCACTTGCCGACCAGCCGCCATCATTTTACTGCGGCAGATCGGCATGATTCCGCGAACCGTCGTAGCTATACGTCAGCTCGTGGGATCGGGATAGCAGGCATGGGGGTGGCGATGCTCATGGCTGACGGTTTCGATGACTGCTGGCCATGAGCGATCGCAGGCACGAGTGGCAGATCACAGAAGTGTGTGTGTAAACACATAAATCCCTGTTCTGCTCTGTGAGTAGAGACAGCTTGGGTGTTCCTAATAGCTAGGATCCACGATCTGTCATTTCCTCTCGTCAGTCCCCTCCCCCTTCAGTTAGACACACATTTAGCAGGGAACACAGTTAACCCCTTGATCGCCCCCTAGTGTTAACCCCTTCCCTGCCAGTGACATTTTTACAGTAATCAGTGCATTTTTATAGCACTGATCGCTGTAAATGCCAATGGTCCCAAAAATGTGTCAAAAGTGTCCGATGTGTCCGCCATAATGTCGCAGGCCCGATAAAAATCGCAGATCGCCGCCATTACTATTAAAAGAAAATAATAATAAAAATGCTATAAATCTATCCCGTTTTGTAGACGCTATAATTTTTGCGCAAACCAATCAATATACGCTTATTGCGATTTTTTTACCAAAAATATGAAGAAGAATTCATATCAGTGTAAACTGAGAAAAAAATCGCTTTTTTTAAAAAAAAAATGGGGATATTTATTATAGCAAAAATTACAAAATATTGTGTTTTTATCAAAATTGTCGCTCTTTTTTTGTTTATAGCGCAAAAAAAAACAAAACGCAGAGGCGATCAAATACCACCAAAAGAAAGCTCTATTTGTGGGAAAAAAGAACCTCAATTTTGTTTGGGTGCAGTGTCACACGACTGCGCAATTGTCAGTTAAAGTGACGCAGTGCCGAATTGCAAAAAAAAAAATGGCCCGGTCATTCAGCAGCCAAATCTTCCAGGGCTGAAGTGGTTAAAGCACCTATGCAAGATGAAGGAAAACCTGCAAACATGGCCTGTTGGGGGTACTTGAGGACAGGGTTGAGAACCACTGCTCTAAAGGGTGAGGGCACCCAAAAATGTGATTTCTATTATAGGCAGAGTCGGATGAGCTGAATCACCTAGGTATTTTTTAATATGTTAGAGTGTTTTTATTAAATATCATAAAGACAATGTAATCTACTCATTTTATTCATTTTAAATACAATTTTTAAAGGTTTTATATGGTATTTTTGCATTAGTACCCTTACTTATAACCTAATTGGAATCATAGTTTGAACACTGCCTATAAGGTAGGTTTCAAGAAAGGAGTGTTCCCTTGAAAAAATATTACAGATGCAGAGAATTCTCTAAAATCATAGGTCCCGGCATTGGGTAGTTGAGTCTTGCTACTGGTTATGTGTAGGGAAGCACTTGCTTCTATCAATATGCTCCTTCACACTAAGGTTGGTTTTACCCATTTTAATATAGAAACTGTGCTACACAGTTACTGCATGCATTTTGTATCTCTTCAAGACTCCTTCTTGAGGAAGTTATATTTTCCCAATGTATTTCCTGTCTCTATTTCTGGCCAGCATAGAATTTTGCGTTTCTCAGTCGAGCTTTGGCCAGAGACGTAATTATAACCTTCAGGGCCCTAGTGCAAGAAACCATGAAGGTTCCCCTTTACCCCATCCCGGGGCCCTTTCTATTGGTCCCAGGGCACTTACCACTGGTCCCGGGGCCCTTCACACTGATTACGGGGCCCTTTATTACTGTCCCACAGTGTCACCCTTTCATATGTTCTGCAGTGGACTATCTTCCTGCATAGTTGCCAACCTTTCTAAAATATTTTCATGGACAACTTTTTAGGCATGTGTTCAGCCAGTCATTGTAGGTGGAGAATATATCCTAATTAGGGGTGGGACATTTAAAATGGGCATGGTTCTACAAGAGACACCTAATACCATACCCCTTTGCAACACCCCCTGGAATGCCTCCATACCCCCCGCACATCCCTGTACTTCCCAAATAACCTCTGTACCCCTAGCACACCTCCATATCCCCCAGCACATGTCTGTATACCCTTGCACATGGCTGCACCCCCTACACACACCTCTGCACCTCCCAGCATCTTCTGTACCCCCCCAGCACACCTCTGTACCCCCTATACACCTCTGCATCTCCTAGAATCTTCTTTATCCCCCAGTATGCCTCAATATGTCCAGCAAGCCTTTGTATCCCCCAGTACACCTCTGCAACCCCCAGCACACCTCCGCACCCCCCACCCCCACCCCCACACACATCTCTGCACTTTCCAACATCCTCTGTGTTCCCAACTGCATATCCCCAGTATGTCTTCTTAACCCTCCAGCATACCTCTGCACCCCCCCTCCCAGCACATCTATGTACTCTGCCACACATCTATGCATCCTCCCCACCCCCCACACACCTCTGCACCACCCAGCATCCTTTGTATCTTACCAGCACACCTTTGTACACTGCAGCAAGCCTTTGTAACCACCAACATGCTTCTGTACCCCCCAGAAACATTTATGTACTCCATCTCACATCTGTGCACCCTCCACACCCCTAACACACCTCTGTACCCACTTGCACATCTCTGCACCTCCAACCCCACCCATTACACCTCCAATCCCTAGCACATCTCTGTACCCCCCTCCAACACACACAAAACAATGTACTTTCAGTATCCTCTGTACAACTCCCCCAGCACATCTCTGCAGCCTATTTAAAGAGGCGCTTAACTCACCTCATGGCCACTCTTCTCTGTTGCACATATTGATCGGCAGCTCTGTAGTGCCCTGCATCTCCCCCTGCCCCTCTGGCCAGCAGTTCACACTATACAGTGGAGAGGGGCCTCTGACCCGGACAGGCACCATCTTAATTACACAGGTGAGTCGCTCTGCTTGTTCACTGAACCTGGCCGGGTCAAAGGCCCCTCCCCTCTCCACTGTATATTGTGAACTGCTGGCTGGAGGGGCAAAAGGAGATGCAGGGCACTACAGATCTACTGATCAAAAGCTTCCCCCCCACTCCATTGTATAGCAGGCACCACAGAGCTACCAATTACCCCCCTCCCCCTCCACTGCATAGTCAACCACTAGCCGGAGGTGCTCTTTGTGACACTGGTAGTTCTGCCACTGCCTCTGCGCATTCCCAAAGCTCCTGTTGCATTGTGTATATTATAAAATACTTTTTAAAATCATTTATGAAATGGGGCTAGAGCAAGTCGGCAGACCTCCACTTCCAGAGGGAGGTAGGAAACCTTTCTAGGTACCTCTCTGCTGATAAATGTATTGTCCCAACTCTGAAATTCTGCCACCCAGCTATTTGAATGAAGTCACTAAGAAGCTGAAGAGCTACCTCCACTTGGAGATTGACTTAACTTTCCTCTGTGAAGCACAGCCCACTATTGGAAACCTAGTTTTTTCAATGTATTCTTTCTTGAGAAGATCGAATTGAGAGGGTGTATGATCACCATGTATAAATACACAGGTGATCCATATAGTGAACTTGGTGTAGAGTTATTCAGTTTATGTTCATTACAAGGGGCATTTTTTGAGTATGGTGGAAAATAGATTTAACCTCCATATACGGAAAGGTTTCTTCACAGTAAAAGCTGTGAAAATGTGGTGTAGATGCCCTCAAGAACTTGTTCTGGCCAGCTTTAATTCTTAAAGGATAAGTATGGCAAAACCTTTAAAGCTCGCTGTTGGCTGACCTCACAGAGCCAGCCCAAACTCTGCAGGGATCCCGATAATAATGTCCGGATCCACCAACACCAACCTGAGCGGCAGCTGGCTCAGCCTTTCAATGTGCCTCTCTGTGCTCAGAGTAGACCTGAGAAGTGAGCGATCTTTGATCGCTCACTTCTCAGGTGTAGAAGCGGCGGGCGAAAGATGCAGCATTGAATCAATGCTGCATCCACATACCCTGTTTCCCCGAAAATAAGACCTAGCGTGATTGTCAGTGATGGCTGCAATATAAGCCCTACCCCTCCCCAAATAAGCCCTACCCTGTTTCCCCGAAAATAAGCCCTACCCTGAAAATAAGACCCACAAGAACTTTAACTAGGGCTTAATTGGGGGGTAGAGCTTATATTGCAGCCATCACAGACAATCACGCTAGGTCTTATTTTCGGGGAAACAGGGTAGATGAGTATGAACGTTTATTTTTTTTAAATGTCGCACCTCTCTTTTAGATAACATTTATAAGTAATAAGACCAGTGATTGTTAATCCAGTTGCCTTCTGGGGGATCAAGAAGGAATTTATTTTTCCCCTGCTGGAGCAAATTAGACCATTCCTTAATGGGGTTCCTTTCTCTGAATCAACTGTGGGTATAGGATTCTGTATGAAAGTTTTTTATTTATGCATTTATTTTTATTGGTTGAACTAGATACTTAGATATCAACCTGACTAACTATGTAAACTGTACTTCATAGACTCAGCAAGGTTGTGCAATGTAAAGTGTGTTAGAAAGGTGCATAGCTCATTAGTCTCAGAGCTGCCCAGAAGTTCTATTCAGACAGCTGATCATGGGGGTTTAAAAGCAGTGTGATCACCAGTACTTGATGATCAGCAACAAGGAGTATGTCCAGTTTGGTTCCACTTTCACTTCTAGGATAACCACTTGCCACCAAATCACGTACCTAGTACATAATTTGACTTCAAGTGGTTGTACCAGGGTGACGCCTGCTGCTGCAGGTATCACCTCAATACCTTTTAGGGCCGACGGTCAGCTCTCTTGTAATAGCAACTTGCTTCCATGACTTGCTCTGGCACTCCAACCGGGAGATCCAAGCTATCCAAGCTACCAGCCGGCAAGTCCACGAGCTAGTCGGAAACTCATACAAAGCTGGGATTGGCTTTGATCAGGTCTTTGGTATGTTAACACAGAAGCGATGACATGACATGATTTACCAGAATGTCAACGGTGCCATTTTTTGAAAATCAAAAGTATTCAAAAACACCTAAGGGCAGCAAAGGGATTTGGGGTCTTAAAGACCCCAGATCCCTCCATAAAGAATACCTGTTACATACCTATTGCCGTCATTAAGGATGTTTACATTCCCTGTGACAGCAATAAACAGGATTAAAAAAAAACATTTAACGCAACAGTGTAAAAAAAAAATCAATTAATAATTAAACTTTTTTTTTAAACTCCCCCGTGCTAGGGCGCAAATTCGAGCTCCAGCATCGGTCCTGCACACACGCAAACAGCAATCGTCCCACACATGTGAGGTATCGTCACGAATGTCAGATCATGGCCAGTAATTCAAGCACTAGACATCCTCTGTAAATCTAAATTGGAAACCTGTAAACGGCTTTTAAAGCGTCGCCTATGGATAGTAAAATTTTGTTTGTCGCTGTTGCACGGGCATGCACAATTTTAAAGCGTGACATGTTTTGTATCTATTTACTCAGTGTAACATCGCCTTTTATATTTTACAAAAAATTGGGTTATCTATTTTTTTTTGCATTTAAATTTTTAAAAAGTGTATTTTCGCCAAAAATTGTGTTTGAAAAACAGTTGCACAAATACCGCGTGACACAAAAAAAATTGCAAAACCAACCAATTTATTTTCTAGGGCCTCTGCTTTAAAAAATATATATATAATGTTTGGGAATTCTAAGTAATTTGCTAGCAAAAAGAAACTGTAAACAAAAAGTGCCAGAAAAGGCCTGGTCTTCAAGTGGTATAATATCAGTCATCAACCAAAAACACCTTACTTGGAACTGCAAAAAGCTTTAAATCATAAACACATTTGTTAAAACAGAGGAAAAATACCTCCCAAATATTATATATTTAGCCCTTTAAAACATGTTGTAGAAGGGTGCTTACAGCCAGAGCCCATTAGAGGATCAGCAGTAGGGAAAAAGGTAATAGCAAGTTTTAAACAATACAAAGGTGCCAGTATTTGATGTTAAAATCACTTAACAGTGGTAAGAGGTATGTGAGAGAACACAGACTAGTGTTTACCAAAATCAATGAAAGAACTGCCATTATCGATTTGGTAACAGGTTCAAACTGCATGACATTGAGTATGTAACATATACCATACACTGCATTGGACTGATAAAAATGTCAATAGCTAAAACATTGCAGTATATAATACACCCTGTTTTCATTGTCTTGCTAAATAGCAAAATCTGATCTGAAGGAATCAAAGGCCAAAACGTCATCACCCAAAGTGAAGAACCGAAGATCATCCATACAAGAGACTCAAGACACAGAGAAAGAAAGTACACTTCAAATGAAAGGTTGGGATATCAGATTGTCTGTAGAAACTCATTGTATTTTGTTTCCTTCCTAATGAGATTTTCTTACAGGTGCAGCACAAGATGTAATACAAGAACTGAAGGCAGACAAGATGGTTGTAACTGACAACTCCAGTGATGAGGAGAATTCAGTGTCTGTAGGGGACAGACAAGTCCCCCCAGCACCAGTCAAACAGCGTAATAAAAAAAAGCCGCAAAAATCAGGTAAGTCAAATGGGGAGACCAAAGAATGCTACAATTCAAATGTTCTCATTGATTTGAGTCCACTAACGATTAAAAAACTCAAACACTCTCCTCAGGTTATAGTATAAGTTGTTCTTGTTACTTCCCTAACAAGCTATCAAGTCCTGTAAATCTTGAAGCTGAACTAAAGGCAAACATCAGTTTTGCATGCAAAGGATTTGTATTTCTGTCTCTTCCATTATGAGAGTAACATAGCTCTACCACACACATTACACTGAATTAGTTTAGCGCAAGCAAAATTACGCTGCGGCTGCCGAAGTATTGGGTGACATTCAGAATTAATGGCATCCATGCCGTCTGCTAAAATACAGCATGTTACTCTGCAATTTCAGACATACTCCCCACTCACAGAAATGTGAACCTAGTCTGGTTCCTCTCTGCTGCGGTCAAGTTAGGCTGGCCATACACTAGTAGAATTTTTTCAAAAATTTTAGTTTTCAGAATGTTTGATTTTTTTTTTTTTTTTAATCATTAGTAGGCTCAAAATGACAAGAAAATTTGAGGTAGTACATGATATGGGAATTTTGTAAAGAGAATTAGTAAACACTGATTATTGTGTTTATATAATTGGGGGATATGAATCTATATTGATTAACCTGAATTTCTTAATCTATTTATTTGAATACCCAATTTTTTATTTATTTATAATATACATCTTAAATTAGTGAGCTTTGCAATTGTGATATTTGATCTTTTACATATTTTTGTGATATACTGTAGATGCAGCAGCTTTGGTAGTGAGGGATCCAAAATGCAGATTTCACCAATATTTACATATGATAATGGAATTTTATTTAGATTATTAGATTATTATTATTAGATTTTAGTATATCACTATTTATGGGGTGGTAGCAAGTAAAAAATTACCATTTTTTTCTTTAGCACCTTGTTTTTGTTAGAAATTGTTAAATCAGGTTAGGGAGTCTCCAAACAAGACCATTCAGATGAGATAGTAGATCCAAATCTTTGTAAAAGAAAATTATGTGCTTTATTTATACACTGCAATGGAGAAACACATGATATCCAACTCTACCAGGCGGAATGAAGAAGGAAGTGTCTCTGACTTACAAACATCAAGTTTAACAATATATACTTATGAATATGCATGAGGTCTAGGCGTGTTATAGGTGTGACCGTATAGTTTAGTCCAATCAGCATTCATATCTTCTTAACAGCAAGGGAACAGTTAAGTAGGTGGTTACATCATGTGACTGTTAGAAAGTGAAAGAAAACATGGGCGCTGCCATGACAGTACTGGATCAGACCAGCTAGATAAGACAGTCCATCTCTTGGAGCAAAAAGGGAGTAAACTGTTGCTTCTTATTTGGCAGTGAAGGTCATCATAGACTGAAAACCCTGTGTCTAAAAAATAAAACAAGTGAGTGCATTACAAATTCTTATCTATTTATATATATATATATATATATATATATATATATATATATATATATATATATATATATATATATATATACAGTTGTGCTCACAAGTTTACCTATCCTGGCAGAACTTATGATTTCTTGGCCATTTTTTCAGAGAATATGAATGATAACACAAAAAACTTTCTTTCACTCATGGTTAGTGTTTGGCTGAAGCCATTTATTACAAATCAACCGTGTTTACTTTTTTTAAATCATAATGAAAACAGAAACTACCCAAATGACCCTGATCAAAAGTTTACATACCCCAGTTCTTAACCTCCCTGGCGGTATTCCCGAGTCTGGCTCGGGGTGGAATTTCAGTACCAAGAGCGGTAACCCTGAGCCAGACTCAGGATCGCATTGCAGCATCCAGGAAGAGGTTACTTACCTTGTCCCCTGGATCCTGCGATGTCTCTCCGCACTGAGAGCGGCTCGTCCTCCGCTTGATCTATCATGGAGCCGGGCTCCGTTCCCTGCGAGCGTTGTGACGCACGGGGACGGAGAACGGCGCCAAATTCAAAAAGTGAAACACACACAATACATACAGTACACTGTAATGTTACAGATTACATTACTGTATGTAATTATTTCACCTCCCTTTTGTCCCTAGTGGTTTCTCCAGTGTCCTGCATGCAGTTTTATTTTATAAAAACTGTTCTTTCTGCCTGGAAACTGGAGATTGTCCATAGCAACCAAAACTGTCCCTTTACATCAAAAGTGATTTTAGAGCACCTAAAAAACAGCGATAATAAATTAGAATCACTCGCAGAATTGAGTGATAGTGATTTGTGGGGAGATCTGTCATCAAATACTGAAAAGTAATGACAGCGACAATTCTGCAACTGAGCAAATTTCAGTGTTTTTGATTTGACTACATTATTGAATATTTTTTATTATTATTATATTATTATTTGGTATAATTATTTATAGTTATTTATTATATTATAATTTATGATTTTGTGTTTCAAACTTTATCACACCCGAGATGTCTACTAGACTCTGGTTTGGACAGATATAAGTGTGTTATTGCTAAGAATTACAGGCCTACAATAAAAAACGCCAAATTTCCATGCAAAATAATTGTACCGCTTTCAGCACCTAAAATCCGACATAATCATACCGCCAAGGAGGTTAATACCGTGTATTGCCCCCTTTAACATCAATGACAGTTTGAAGTCTTTTGTGGTATTTGTGGATGAGGCTCTTTATCTTCTCAGATGGTAAAGCTGCCCATTCCTCTTGGCAAAAAGACCTCCAGTTCCTGTAAATTCTTGGGCTGTCTTGTATGAACTGCACGTTTGAGATCTGCCCAGAGTGGCTCAATAATATTGAGGTCAGGAGACTGAGATGGCCACTCCAGAACCTTCACTTTATTCTGCTCTAGCCAATGACAGGTCGACTTTGCCTTGTGTTTTTGATCATTGTCATGTTGGAATGTCCAAGTACGTCCAATGCGCAGCTTCCTGGCTGATGAATGCAAATGTTCTATCAGTATTTTTTGATAGCATACTGCGTTCATCTTGCCATCAATTTTGACCAAATTTCCTGTGCGTCTGTAGCTCACACATCCCCAAAACATCAGCGATCCACCTCCATGTTTCACAGTAGGAATGGTGTACCTTTCATCATAGGCCTTGTTGACTCCTTTCCAAATGTAGTGTGTATCGTTGTGGCCAAAAAGCTCAATTTTGGTCTCATCACTCCAAACAACTTTGTGCCAGAAGGTTTGAGGCTTGTTTCTGTGCTGTTTGGTGTATTGTAAGCGGGATACTTTGTGGCTTTTGCGTAGTAGTGGCTTTCTTCTGGTGACTCGACCATGCAGCCCATCTTTCTTCAAGCATCTTGAAACAGCTACACCAAATGTTTTCAGAGAGTCCTGTATTTCACCTGAAGTTATTTGTGGGTTTTTCTTGGCATCCCGAACAATTTTCCTGGCAGTTGTGGCTGAAATTTAAGTTGGTCTACCTGACCGTTGGTTTCAACAGAACCCCTCATTTTCCACTTCTTGATTAGAGTTTGAACACTGCTGATTGGCATTCTCAATTCCTTGGATATCTTTTTATATCCCTTTCCTGTTTTATACAGTTCAGCTACTTTTTACCGCAGATCCTTTGACAATTCTTTTGCTTTCCTCATGACTCAGAATCCAGAAACGTCAGTGCAGCACTGGATGAAAGATGCAAGGGTCTGTCAGGAGTCCAGAAACTCTTTGACCTTTTATACACACACACACACACACTAATTACAAGCAAACATATCACAGGTGAGGATGGTTACCTTTAATAGTTATTCAAACCCCTTTGTGTCAACTTGTGTGCGTGTTATCAGGCCAAAATCACCAGGGTATGTAAACTTTTGATCAGGGTCATTTGGGTAGTTTCTGTTTTTTTATTATGATTTAAAAAGAGTAAACACTGTTGATTGATAGTAAATGACTTCAGCCAAACACTAACCACGAGTGAAAGAAAAGTTTTTGTGTTATCATTCCTATTCTCTGAAAAATAGCCAAGAAATCATAAATTCTGCCAGGGTATGTAAACTTATGAGCACAACTGTATATAACTCAACATTATCAGACCCCTATAATGCTACTCAAAATCATACCATGGTAATTTCTCTTCGTGTGATTGTCTTTCAAAGAGGCATCGCTCTTAAAATGTATGTATTTATTAGATTGTAAACTCTCACAAGCAGGGCCCTCCTAACCCTTTTATATAGCATTGTAACTGTACAGCCTCCCTTTATATTGTAAGACGCTGTGCAAGCTGTCAATGCTATAGAAATCCTATAGTAATAATAATAATAAGAAAGAGCGTTGAGGTTGCTCATTTTCCTATTACAACACAAAGCCTTATCTGTTGATTCAAATTACCCCAACTTAGCCTCAAGCATGAGAAATGACATGATAAGGCATCGATTGGTTTCTTCAGAATGAAGAAAGGTAAGACTGCAATACATTTAGCTAAAATACTTCCAATGCATTTAGTTTACCGGGTGGGGATGGTTAATGCTTGGAATAAACTTCCAGCAGAGGTAACGAGACAGTCAACAGTAAATGGCTTCAAACATGCTTGGGACAAACATAGATCTATACGCAGACAAAAAAGTTAACGAAAAATAAAAACAACAAAAAAAAATTTAAAAATGGGCAGACTCGATGGACTACTCAGTTTTTTTTCTGCCGTCACTTTTCTACGTTTCTGTGTTGTATTCCTTCTTATTATGTTGGTATTTTGCAGCAGCAAGAAAGGAATATATAATGAAAGTACTTTCCCTTTTTTTTTTTTGTTATATAGTGAGATCAAGAGAAAGAAACCCCTCTTATGAAGCGGCAGATGCAGAGGGTCTGGATGATGATTTTGATGAAGATTTGGATATTCTCAGTAGTGTTGTATATACACGGCCATTGTCTGCCTCTAGTAAGGTGAAAGAATGAAAGAAAAAATACACTATTTCTTACGATTTCCTAAAATAAGAATTCCTTTGGCAATTCAACAGTTCTATCAAATTTATCATTAAAGTTCATGCCATGCTCTCACCCCATCCCTTCAAGAGTAATATTTTAGTTATTGGTGGAGCCTAGGAAGTTGAGTCAGCTTGTGGCCTTTTGGATACTCCAACAGTTAGATCTCTCACAATTCCCAACTTTGTTCCTGTCCACCTAGGGGGTTTGGGGAGTTCCATGTTCCCTATGTGTGATTATGTATCTTTAACCACTTCCATTATAAGTAGTAGTAGTATGTAAAAACGTAAAAAAAAAAAAAAGAAAATTCCAGTATATAAAGCATAATTTGTAAGCGCTATAACGTTTATGCAAACCAATCAATAAACACATATTGGAATTTTTTTATCAAAGACAAGTAGCAGAATACATTTGGTGAAAATTTATGAAGAAATTTGATTTTTTTTATTTTTTATTGGATATACTTTATAGCAGAAAGTAAAAAATATAGTTTTTTCAAAATTTCTTTTTCATTTAATTCTCATAAAATGAAAAACTGTGGTGATCACACACCACCAAAAGAAAGATCTATTTGTGTGAAATAAATGATATAAATTTAGTTTGGGTACAGAGTTGCATGAAAGCACAATTACCAGTTAAAGTAGCGCAGTGCTAAATAGCAAAAAATGGCCTGGTCATAAAGGGGGTAAAATCTTCCCGTGGTTAAAGATTAAAAAAGGCAATTAGTTTAAACACAGCCTTAAAAAAAACTGGGGAATGTTGTAGAGGCAGCCTGCCCACATTGTGGATCATTAAACCTATCAGTAATTGGCTGCCAACTTTTACCCTAAACCTAACCCTTTAAGCTGAATTCTAGGCAGATAATAAAAGATCACAACTTATTCCAGTTATGTCTTCCTTAGAAACAAAAATATTCTCCATTCAGTAGGGGGAAGCATTGTAAATATGTTCACTTGTGTATATTTCTGGTAGAGCTATGTATTTCCTTAGCATCTATGGTTGCTGTATTCCTGTGTGATTTAGGCCCCTTTCACACTACCGCGACTTCAAAGTCGTGTGATTTTGCAGATGTGATTTTGCAGCGATTTCAGGGAATGCCTGTGTAACTTGCATCAAAGTCAGACCAAAGTAGTACAGGAACTATTTTGAAACCGGTGCGACTTGATGTCACACAGATAGGAATGGTACTCATTGCAAAACATCGGGGACAACTTGTCATGCGACTTTGCAGTCCCAAGTCGCAGGACAAGTCACACAAGTGTGAAAGGGGCCTAAGTAAAGAAGTCCTGTGAATGCCTGTCCATGTCAATGCTTCACATTCATTTTAAATACACAAAACTGGCAACGAGGTTGGGATTTCAGTGAAGGGACACTGCAGAAACACACAAAATCAGCTAGATTGAAGAATTGGAACTTGTGTTTTAGAAACACATCTATAAATATCTCCAGCATGACTTCTCTGGGACACATGGAGGAATTTGATGTGGCTAATCCATCCTCATGGGACTCTTATGCTGACAGGTTAGAGTTTTTCCTAGAAGCTAATAAGGTGGCCAATGCTGTGCAGAAAAGAGCTGTGTTACTGATTGTTATTGGATCTAAGACTTGATATTGTCCGCTTACTGATATCTCCTGCTAAACCAAAAGATTGCCCATATGAGGAAATACTGGCCCTGTTAAAAAAAAGGTTTTCACACACTGCATCTGAAACAGTGAGGTGTTTCCATTTCAACAGGCGAAACCAACAACTGGGTGAGAGCATTGCATCAAATATTGCAGAACTGTGCAAGCTATCCGAAAATTGCAATTTTGGTGCCAGCTTAGAATCCTTGCTAAGGGACAGGTTTGTGTGTGGAGTACAAGATGAAGCACTGCAGAGGAGACTTCTAGACAAACAGAACTTAACTTTTATTACTGCACAAGAGGAAGCGCTTGCATATGAGGCTGCATACCTTCATTCAAAAAAAATTCAATCCTCCAGCAAAGTTAATTCATTGGATATCAATCAAGTGGCAAAGGTAAATGTTAAATGAAAGGACTTTCCACCACACACTGATGTTGCAGTTCCATTTACAGGGTAGTGTTAGAGCTGCAGTGCGAAAAACAGGCGTAATACATGTTGTTTTAGAAATGCAGTTTGTCACACTTGCAATTGTAGAGGTCACATACAGACTATCTGTCAGACAAAAGATCAGTCTACAAATGTGAATACAATACCAACGGCAGCACACTCCATTAATGCGCCAATTGTTGCTCCAAATGATGAAACCCCTACAGGTGTTTATACAAATGGCTATGTGTATAAATTGGAAAACTTTTCATCAGGACTGATGAGTTACACCGAGATTGTGTTACAAGATGTTCCATGCAAAATGGAAGTAGATTCAGGGTGTGCATATTCCTTGATTTCAGAAGAAACGTTTACCTCATTATGGCCTCACAATGCTCCTTCCATAGCACCCTGTGATATCCGGTTGGTAGACTACAACAATCAAGTTGTGGAAGTTAAGGGTGCTTGTAAATGTTTACGATTAATAATTACTAAGGGACAAAGAGCAAGTTTGTTGGGTAGGGATTGATTTGAACCCCTTGGAATTTCATTATCAGGAGTTCATAATGTATCTCCAGTTATTCTACAGAATCTGATAGAGGACTTTAGTGAGCTTTTTGAAGAAGACCTTGGCTCCTGTTTCTTTCAAATTAGACCCTACAGTAACCTCAATGCGTATGAAACCACGCAAAGTTGCATTAGCTCTCAGACCAAAAATTGATGCTGAGATTACACGTTTTGTGCAGCAAGGTATACTTGAACCTGTAACACACCCTAAGTGGTGTACCCCAATAGTTCCGGTGATGTTGCACCTTGTGCTGACTATAAATGTACAATCAGCAAAGCACTGCAGGAACATCCCTATCAAATTACAGCTGTACATGAAATTCTGACTATGTTAGCAAAAGGAAATATACCGTATATACTCGAGTATAGGTCGATCCAAGTATAAGTCAAGGCCCTAATTTACCACAAAAAAATGGTAAAAACGTATTGACCCGAGTATAAGCCGAGGGTGAGAAATGCAGCAGCTACTGTAAATGGAAAAAGAGGGTCAACAATGCCCATCTGCATCTGTATACCTCCCTGTGTCCTGTGCATGTGTCCTGTGCATATGTGCATGTGTCATGTGTCCTGTGTATATGTGCATGTGTCGTGTGTCCTGTGTATATGTGCATGTGTCATGTGTATATGTGCATGTGTCATGTGTTCTGTGTATATGTGCATGTTTCCTGTGTATATGTGCATGTGTCATGTGTATATGTGCATGTGTCCTGTGTATATGTGCATGTTTCCTGTGCATGTGTCCTGTACCTGTGTCCTGTGCATGTGTCCTGTACCTGTGTCCTGTGCATGTGTCCTGTGCATGTGTCCTGTGTATGTGTGCATGTGTCTGTGTCCTGTGTATGTGTGCATGTGTCTGTGTATGTGTGCATGTGTCTGTGTCCTGTGTATGTCTGCATCCTACCTGTGTCCTGTGCATGCCTCCGTGTGCCGCTCTGCACGGATCAGCGTGTGCTATTACTATTCGGCGGCCATTCACTGTTCAAAAGCCGCGCCTCCTCCATACCACGGACGAGGATGAGAGAATGTCAGTGATAGGCTGTACACTGACTGCTGGGAAATGGAGTTTTCTGCCTATCACAGACGAGGAGGAGGCGCGGCTTTTGAACAGTAATTGGCTGCCGAATAGTAATAGCACATGCTGGCCGCTGTCTGCCTGCATGACACGCTGATCATGTAGGCAGACAGCGGTGACTCGAGTATAAGTCGAGGGGGGCGCTTTCAGCCCAAAAAGAAGGGCTGAAAATCTCGACTTATACTCGAGTATATACGGCATTTGCCAAACTTGATATGGCACAAGCTTACCAACAATTACCTGTGGATGACAACGCTGCGGATGCACAAACAATAATAACACACAATAAGGAGCTTTCCGAGTAAAACGTTTGCAGTTTGGAGTTTCCACTGCTCCTGGCATATTCCAGAAATTAATAGAGGACCTCTTATCTGGACTTCCAGGTGTAGTACCTTATTTTGATGATGTTCTTATTGGAACGGATTGCATTCACAACTACAACTTGTTTTGAAACGTTTTCTTGATGCTGGTCTCAAACTTAAAAAAGAAAAGTGTGCTTTTGGGGTAAACAGCGTGGATTTCCTTGGATACAGAATTGATGAACACAGAATCCATCCAACTGATTCTAAGGTTGAAGCTATCCATAAAGCTCCAGTCCCAACAAACAAACAAGAGCTGCAAGCTTTCCTTGGGTTACTTAATTTTTACCATTCTTTTCTGTCTGACAAAGCCACTGTTGCTGAACCCCCGCAAAGTTTACTAGATAAAGATGCTCCATGGAAGTGAACTGATGTTCATTCTACAGCTTTCATTGCTGCAAAAAAGCTGTTATCTTCTGACAGTATATTTAAATAATAATTAAATTATAATTAAAAAAAAACCACTAACTCTTACCTGCGATGCTTCTCCATATAGCATTGGAGCTGTATTGAGTCATGTTTTGGAAATGGGTGTTGAGGCTCCTATTGCATTCTATTCAAGGACCTTGTCTACGACAGAGAGGAATTATGCTCAAATTGACAAGGAGGCTTTAGCTATTGTGTCCGGAGTAAAAAGTTTCATGACTATTTGTATGGGCGGAGGTTTACCATTGTAGCAGACCATAAGCCTTTGCTGGGGTTGTTCACCAGAAGTACTCCCACTCTCAAAATTATTTCCCCACGAATGCTCAGATGGCCACTCCTGCTGAATGCCTATGACTGTGATTTCGAATATCGTCCTGGCAAGAATATCACGCATGCTGATGGTTTGAGTCCGTTGCCTTTGTTTTCTCCTGATTTCTTTGTTCCTCCTGTGACTGAGGATCTCATGTTGGAATGCATTCCAAGCCCTCCGTTACATGCTAGAGACATTGATGTTATGACTGCTAAAGATCCCCTGCTGGCCCGTGTGCTCAACTGGGTGTGGAGGGGATGGCCCAAATCAAAAGTTGAAGAGAAGTTGAAACCATTTTTAGTGCGCTAACATGAACTGTCTGCCTATAAAGGTTGCCTATTAAGGGGAAACAGAGTGGTAATTCTGAAGACAGGACATGCTCAAGTACTGCATGCTCTCCACAAAGGACATCCTGGAATAGTCCGCATAAAAGCCTTAGCCAGAAGTTATGTTTGGTGGCCTAAAATGGATGAAGTTATTGAGAAGTAGGTACAGAATTGTGAACCATATCAATCCACCCGTCATGCTCCACCTAAAGCCTCAGTACATCCCTGGGAAATGACTAGGTCACCTTGGTCACGGTTGCATATAAATTTTGTGAGGCCTTTTCAAGGACACGTGTTTTTTTAGTTGTCGATTTCTTCTCAAAATGGCTGGAAGATGTATCAGTTACATCCCCCAGCTCAGCCACTGTCATAAGAGTTTTAAAGAGGCTGTTTACTACTGTTGGGTTGCCAGATAAAATCATGTCTGATAATTGAACGTAATTTACCTCCTCAGAATTTAAAACCTTTATGGCAAGCAATCTTATTAGACATGTTTCGATTGCACCATTTCACCCGTCATCAAATGGTCAAGCTGAAAGTATGGTTCAGACCACCAAAGACTCATTGAAGAGAATTGTTCAAGGAGATTGGAATCGGAGACTTGCAAATTTCCTTCTGCAACAACATGTGACACCATGCTCAAGCACTGGTTGTAGCCCAGCAGAGCTCCTAATGAACCGTCATCTAAAAACATGTTTGGATCGTTTACACCCTGATCTGACATCGGAGTTACAAGAAAAGCAAGAACTGCATTTTTAAAAGGATGCTAATGTTTCTCTAAAAGTGTTTGAGCCTGACAGTGCTGTCTATGTCAGAAACTGTGCTGCTGGGCCTCGTTGGATACCGGCAAAGGTGCTTGTGGCTACAGGACCTTTGTCATACAAAGTACAAATTACTGATGGTAGAATATTACGATGGCACGTTGATCAGATTCGAGAAAGAAGTGGTGAAATTGTACCTACTGCTGGTTCTAGTAGTACTGGGATTCCAGTGATTCCAGATCATGGTGAACCATTGGTTGATACAGGTTCTGTTCCTCTAGGAAATGTTGTTGCAGAGCCAGTTTCTTTCAGTCCCTCTGACACAGCACAAGAAGAAGAATTGCACCCAACTGAAGGAGAAATATTCACCCTCCAGGTTATTTCAAAGACTTTGAGGTCTATGGCTGCTGTATTCCTGTGTGTGATTAAGTAAAGAAGTTCTGCGAATCCCTGTCCATGTCAATGCTTCAAATTAATTTTAAATACACAAAAGGCTCCATTTTTATCTTACATCCCTGTAATCCCCAGCATAGCATCTAATTTACTGGGAGAGCGAGGACAGGAACCAGCTTTGAAAACTAGTCAGGACTACCACATTGTACAGTGCTGCCAATCTAACACTGGGAGCTGGCTGACAGGAAAAGAGAGCAGAGAAAAGGGGGTTGGTAACCTCATCAATGTGGTGATCATTCTTTTATAGCAGGCTGGTAACAGGATGGTGCCCAAGCTGTATTTAGAAAAGCATGGTCACTGCCCATGCTATACTGTCTGACAGGAGTGTATGGATCACAAGACTGGCTGAACAGAATTGTAACTCTTTCATCAGGTAAGGCAGATACATATATATTTGTGTATTTAGTGGTTTGCCTAGAGTTTAGCTTTAACATAATAGTTAAAAGTTAATATCTTAATACATACCCTGTTCATACACCCAAAACCGAAACTTTAATCTAATTCCAAAATTTAAATGAATGTTAATATGCTGTTTGCGGTGCATGAGCAAAGCACAGTTTCACCTCTGCAGGTTGTATAAAAAATTATGGATCACTTTTCCATTTGTAGACAAATTTTCCATTTGTAGACATACACAGCCACATCTGTGACCATATTTGTTATTATAAATGAGACCGGAACCATAAGTAATATTGCTTTTTGCTTCATTTACTTAGCGTTAGAAAATATCAGTTTGTCAATAACAATGGAGTAACATACAAAGGAAAGCAACTATAATATTCTCTGAGCAATATTATCTTTTTTTTATTAATTTGATGACAGTACTTCTTTACAATATCACTGTATAATTAAACAGGAAGAAGATTCTGAAATAGTCCCACCTCTAGAAACAGATGACCTTGAGGGCTTTGCATTTCGTCCAGCTCCACACAACATGACTCTCCAGTGCCGTATCACCAGAGACAAGAAAGGAGTTGATAAAGGCATCTACCCTACCTATTACTTGCATCTAGAGAGGGACGATGGCAAACGGGTAACTAAAGAAATGTTATGTTCCTGCTGAAACTGCACTTGTCTTCCAAATTTCAGTGAATGACATTTTTATGATGGGTTTTTCTTTAAAGTGGATGTAAACCTGATTCATGAAATTTTACCTAGGTGCATATATCTGCAGTGTTTTCTTCTATCTCTCCAAAGCACCAAGTCCCATGTCTTTCTGCTGCTCTGTTCTTCTATTATCAGCATGATAACTTCTGACAACCGAGCTAAAACCAGCCTGAAATTTGTGTCGGGGTGGGTGCTATAAATAGATTAGCAGAGAGCTGGTCTATTCACAGCACATTCCTTCCTTCCTCTGCCTATGTGGATGGGAGGGGTGTGTGCCTTTCCTCCAATCAGCTGTCACACAGTGTACGCCAAGACTACACTTCCAGTGCTGAACAGGAAGAAAAAATCTCTAACACCATGTTTACTTTCTAAAGAATATAGCAAGCTGAAGACAGCAGATATACATGTAAAACTTATGTAGGGAGATTTGTTTCATCCCTGTGTATAATCTAATACTGTTCACTTCATTGGGTTAATGTGAGGGTTTATATCAACTTTAAATAAATAAGTGTAAAGGCTTTACTTCTATTGTAGTTATTTATTAAGTTTACTAGTTTATCAATCGTTTTTCTTTACATAATTTGTTTAATTAACTTTAGAACATCTTTATTTTACAAATATGTATTTAATACAAGGGACATCCATGAAGCTCAGTCTGCAGAGCATACTGTACTTTTTTGTTTTTTGTTTTTTTTTATTAAATCAGATACTTTTTTTATTGACATTTTTTTCAATTTACAGCATACTGTACTTTTTAATAAGAAAGCACATCACTGCTTTAAAACTTTTCGCAGTGCTGTGCAAACTGATTTAAGCTCATGTTGCTTTGGGCATGTATGGATGGCATCAGTTTGACATCAATTTGAGACACTTATGAAATCATTTTGAATTCAATGACAGGTGCATTTGACCTCCTACTGATCTGCATCTAACCTGCTTCAAGCGGGTTTTGCATTCCCCCTCGACTTGTTTTGGAATGTAAAACAGGCTTGAAGCAAACAAATGGCCGTTGACACAGGTCCTTATGCAGGTCAGAAAAAGGGAAAAGGAATGCCTCTCCTCTTAGTCATTCATGGCATGTCACAACAGGTTGATTTACTAAAGGCAAATATACTGTGCACTGCAAGTGCAATTGCGCTAGATCTGAGGGGAAGCTCTGGAATGAGGGAAAGCTCTGCTGATTTCTATCATCCAATCACATGCAAGCAAAAATGCTTTTTTTTTATTTTCCTTGCAGTACACAGACTATTTGCCTTTAGTAAATCAACCCCATAATGTACAGTGGGGACAGAAAGTATTCAGACCCCTTACATTTTTCACTCTTTGTTATATTGCAGCCATTTGCTAAAATCATTTAAGTTCATTTTTTTCCTCATTAATGTACACACAGCACCCCATATTGACAGAAAAACACAGAATTGTTGACATTTTTGCAGATTTATTAAAAAAGAAAAACTGAAATATCACATGGTCCTAAGTATGTAGGTAGGGGACCTGGTGATTTTTTCCCGCGTAGAATGACCTGAACAGGTGTATACGTCGGGTGTCCTGGTTTGTCACAAACCAAAGATCTGTATCGCTGCATTTCAGACGTGTGAAAATGGTACATATGGGATAGTTGTGAGGCCAGGTAATAATCCTGTACATCCTGGAGGGATACACCCCCCATATCTGTGGGGTTTTTTAAGGTTTGCCAAGCTAGTTTGTGTCTACTATTTCCCCAGACAAATGAATTTAAAATAGCTTCCATCTGCTTAAATAGTTTTAAGGGGATGTATAGAGGGGCATGTCACACCAGATATAAGATCTTAGGCAGTATAATCATTTTAATTCAATTTACATGCCCCATCACCCCCAATGGCAATCTGGACCACGTCTGTGTTTTACTTTTCAGTAGATTAAACAAGGAAGCTACATTTAGAGGAGTATAGTCCACCAGATCCCTAGTCACCTCCACACCCAAGTATTCAATCTTGGGTACCCTAGCTAGTGGTAATGAAGGGGACATGAAGGGAGGAGCGAACACATCTATAGGAAGAATCTGGGACTTGTCCCAATTTATTCGCAGAGTATCCCCCTATTTCTTCAATGAGTTTTAACGCAGCTTGGAGTGATGGTCCCTGGTCCGCAAGGTATATTATGGTGTCGTCGGCATACATTCCTATTTTGTTTTCATTGCACATGGACTTTTTATGTACTTGTATGGTTTTTGCTTAGAAAAATACTTTTGTAGGGTTTTTCTACAAGAACACTATAATCTTACACTTTTTTTTTATAAATGCAGGGATTGCATGATTGTAAATCACGTTTTTTTGGAATATATATACTAATTTAGGATTCTTGTATGTCACTTAGTTGTCTATTTCAATAACACTATACATGTAATTTTGTTCACTAACCTAGCGCCCCTCACTACATATATTTTTCTTACAACACTAGAATATTCATCTAGCTTGGGGGATAGCAGCTTTATATTTGTGTATTCACATACAATTTAATTTAATTTAGTGGAACGAGGTTTATAGAAATTATTCCTATTTTATCGACTGTGGGGCCCTGGCGCAGACCCTGAATATCAGTTCCTGAGTTATCGTGTCCGGCTTGAATATCCATATAGAGTCAAATAACAAGGAAAAAAGTGCATAAAAAACACTGCGCTAATACGTGAAAAAAACAAAACCAAAAGGGAGCAGCTACATACAATCTGACAAAGACCATGAGAATATAACTTAAAAAATGCAGCGCATAATATATGTATAAGTAAATGGAAACAAGTGAATTGTTTCAAATGAGTGCTTCAAAGAAGAAGATAAAAAATAAAATAAAAATAATTGAGAAAAAATCCGCCTGATGGCCTGTGCTAAACATAAAATCAATAATATATGAACAATAATGTCCCACAACCCTGGAAGGTGAATAAACTCCAAAGTTAGGTGTTGTTCGGATGATAGTCCCAAATTGAACTTCATGACAATCCAATCTAAACGGAGGGATGAGGCAATGGTAAAGGGATGGTAGAAAGGATGGTATGTAGGAAAACTCTTACCAGATCCGTTGATTCCCGTGTCAGCGACAGGGAATCGCATGTGCGTTATGCCACTCAGGGCATGGAAGGCGACATCTCCTCGCTGGAATCTTCCAGGCTCGAATCTGCTTGGAACTCCGGGGGCCACCAGGAAAGTCCTCACAGCAAGACCGGGATGCAAATCGGGTGAAGGGAGACGCCTCGGATAAGACTCAAGTCAACTCTTGACTTGTAGGAAGGGTATGTGGAAAGAAAAAACATGCCTCCACATAGTGCAGATGAAAAAGGGGGTATTTTTATTTCTAAAAAAAACACCATTTAACAATAAGAAAACGTGATCACGAAACATTAAAATGAATGGGCAACATGGAGGGTGGTGTAGATCCCAACGCGTTTCGACCTAGGGGTCTTCAACAGGGGCATAAAACATCCACTCCAGGTTGCCTATATTTGAGATGTCGCCTTCCATGCCCTGAGTGGCATAACGCACATGCGATTCCCTGTCGCTGACACGGGAATCAACGGGATCTGGTAAGAATTTTTCTACATACCATCCTTTCTACCATCCCTTTACCATTGCCTCATCCCTCCGTTTAGATTGGATTTTCATGAAGTTCAATTTGGGACTATCATCCGAACAACACCTAACTTTGGAGTTTATTCACCTTCCAGGGTTGTGGGACGTTATTGTTCATATATTATTGATTTTATGTTTAGCACAGGCCATCAGGCGGATTTTTTCTCAATTATTTTTATTTTATTTTTTATCTTCTTCTTTGAAGCACTCATTTGAAACAATTCACTTGTTTCCATTTACTTATACATATATTATGCGCTGCATTTTTTAAGCTATATCCATATAGAGTCACCTGATATTCATAGCTGTGTTTTTCCCCGGCATAAAGCCCGTTTGGTCCGTATGAATTAAAGTTAAGATAGCAGTGTTTAACCTAGAGGCCAGGATTTTAGCTAAGATTTTGATATCTACCTGCAGGAGTGATATGGGCCTGTAGGACTCAAGGAAGTGTGGCTCTTTTCCCGGTTTGGGGAGAACTATGATTTGGGCTTCCTGCATAGATTCGGGGAGTGAGTTCTGATCAAAAATGGACTGGTATAAGGCTTTCAGCTTAGGGACCAAGAAATCTGAGTATGTTACATAAAATTCCAGCGGTAGGCCATCCATCCCCGGAGCTTTAGATTTGGCTAGCTGTGCGATTGCTTCTGTGATGTCATGTTCTGTAATAGGTGCATCCAGAAGCTCAGCTTGCTCTCGGTTCAGCTGGGGGAACTGTATGGAGGATAAGTACGAACGAATCTCCCTTTGTGTGTATGTGCTCTGAGACTTGTATAGGTTTTCATAAAATTGTCTAAATTGAGCCACCACCCGTCCTGGGTCTGTTATATTTTGCCTGTCTGGGTCAGCAAGCGACACCACAACTGGGGGCTTATCGTCCATGTGGGCCAAATACGCCAACAGTCTCCCAGCCCTTTCTCCCTGTTCCTACACCCTCTACCTACAGAAAAAGACATGCTGTTTTGCCTTCTCTATGTGTAGTTGTGTGACTAGGCGCGTTTGCAGCTTCACTCTTTCCAAATTTTCGAGGGATGGGCTAGAGCCATATGACTCCTCTATTTCCTGTAGTTTGTCAGATGTGAGTTGAAGTATAGTGTTAGACTCCCTTATTAGCCTGTTTATTCTGGAGGACAAAATTCTACGAGCATGATTTTTAAAATCGTCCCAGTGTATGTTAAGGGCAGGAGGCCCCTGTATCCTTTCCAAAAAGAGCAGCTCCCTGGCAATGGAGTCATGGTCCGAAAGAAGGGATAATCAGTGGGGGTTTAGTCGCCAACACCTGACGGGAGAGGCTGTCCGCAAGGATGCCATCATCCAGCACGGAGAGTGGTCTGACAGGATCCTGAGAGCAAATCCTGAGCCTGTAACCTTAGGCAGAAGGGCCCTAGAAACAAGTATGTAGTCTATCCTGGACATAGTATTATGACTTACTGAGTGGCAGGTGTATGCTCTAGTCGTGGGATTTGCATGTCTCCAGATGTCAATAAGGGCAAATTCGGTCAGTGTACGGTATAGCCTAGTGTGCAGTGGTTCATCTCGTCTGGGTTCAGCCTGTGCTGGTCTGTCCAGGGATGGAGTCATTGTGTGATTGAAGTCCCCTAACCACACTACTGGTATGAATGGGTACAGCGTTATAAATGCAAGGCCTTCTGCAACCACATCCAACCTCTATGGAGGGGGGATATAGCTAGCCAGTATCAGCAAGGGTTCTCCTCCCACAAGTGCATGTAAAAAGAGGTACCTGCCCTGCCGATCCGATACCACGGAGACCAGCTCAAAGGGTGTAGATTTCGCCACCAGCACCGTTACCCCTCTAGACATATTTGTGTGGGTGCTATGGTAAGCCCACTCAAGGACGCTTTATGGCCGCCTGTAAGTGGCCTGTGACATGTGTTTCCACCAGCACAACAATATCTACTTTCTGACCTTTCAGATACTGTAGTACTGCTGTCCTTTCAATCTTATCTCGCATTGCCCGCACATTCCACATCATAAATTTACTGTCCGCCATGGTGTTCGTTTGCATACAGATTGCATGCGTATCAGCAGGGCAGCCCTCCCCTCAACACCCGCGACAATACAGCCATTTCGTAACCCAGTAGGTATATTGCATATGTAATAAGTGATTGTTCATAAACATTCCAAGTAAGTAACCATTGCACAACGGTGCTAACATTCCCAATGCTCAGATCAAGGCATCTGGCATTTTCCTTCCCTCCCATCTTCTCACCCCCCCAACTTGGTGGAAGCATGCATTCCCTTGCAACCTGTATAAAAATCAGCTTCCAGCCATCAACGTTAGCTGGAGGTACAGAGCTTTGAATTTGTTGTGCTGTAATGTTCTGAATAATAAGGAAAAAAAGGAGAAAAAAATAAGGGTTGCAAACATGTCGGGGACGATTTTCCAATGTGTGAAGCATGGAAAGGACACAAGGCAAGTCTGATGTGTCTCTTTCTCTGTCTAGGTGAGACTCTCGCTGCAAGGATACACAGTCATCCTGGTGTATTAATGTTGTGGGGCCTCAGCCCTATAAACGTCTCCTCGACTGTGCTGTGGGGGTAGTATACTACTCAGGGTTTTAAACTCTGTGAGTCAAGCAGCCTCAGGCTCAAAGCCACGTAACCAGGGGTATTAGCAAGCTGTGGTCCCCCTCCCTCCCAAGGGGTACAACCTAGGAAATGGGCCCCCTGTCCTCAAAATGGGGAAGAGTCCGGTCTCATATTTAGTAATGCATGGGTTGTATAAATGAGGGGGAGAGGCAAAAGACAATAGCTGAGAAAAAAAGGGGGGGGGGGGGGTGTAAGGCCTTTGTGCGAAAAAATGAATGGTGAGATGAGACTACCTCCCCACAGCGGAAGTTACAGATTGAGAAATGGTGGGGCCCACCATCCTCTGCCAATGTCAACAGTACTCATGGTAACTGGTCGTGTGTTCAATTATCCATCCGGACATCCGCGTTGATCCAACCACTGTGTTGCCACCCTCGGGTCCTCAAAAAATAGGACTTTTTTTGACCGGAAACAACATGGCATATTTAAGGTGTACCATTCTGAGCCGTCTCTTAACATCTTGGAACTGAGCACGCTTTCTTTGGACTTCATTAGAGAAATCAGGGAACACTGCAACATGACTGTTGCCCAGGGTGATGTTGCCTTTCCCTCTGGTCAGCCGTAGGATTTTATCTCTGTCTTTAAAGTTAAGAAACTTGGCAATAAAGGTCCTGGGGGGGCTCCCACAGGTGGAGGTTTAGCTGGGATGCGGTGCGCCCGTTCCACTGCGAACATGACGGAAAAGGCTTCTCTTCCAAAATGTTGAATCAAAAGGGATTCCAAGTATTCTGCAGGGTTGGTACCTTCCGCCTTTTCAGGTAAACCAATGTACCGGAGGTTACATCGCCTCAAACGATTCTCCATATCATCCTGGTGTGCGTATAATTGATGGATCTGGCATTGCAGGTCCTCCGTACTGTGGCTCAGGGGGTGCAGGATGTCCTCTGCCGCTCCAATGCATGTCTCAGCTTCAGTTACCCTGTCTTTTACCTTGGATAAGTCTTGTCGTAGCAGGGAGATGTCAAACTTGACCTCATTTATTTTGGCAGTGAGTGTTCCCTGCAGCTTTGCAATGGCATCCAAGAACTTGGCTGTGTCCGCGCTCTGATGGACCGTCGCTGTGCATGTGCCGTCTCCATATTTGACTTGCGGGTCTTGATCCTGATGGCGGAACTTCACCAGTTTATCCACCGCCTCAGAGTTCTTTTTTGGCAGGGACATGATCCCTCGCTGCTCCGATATACCTATCACCAGGTCTTCTTCAGGTGCAGCAAGATGGTCGTTGCTCCACAGATTAGGCCGGAGCCGCATTCTGTTTTCACGGTGGGTGCGGGCTGTAGGTGTCCCTCGTCAACGAGAGGAGGCAGCTCGAAGATTCCTCCGGAAGAGGGTCAGTCGTGGGATAAGCAGTAAGCCCAGGAAAACTCACCAGGGAGCCGCCGGGTGGAGCAAGATGGCCGCCGCTCCGGAGAGCAGGCCGGCGCCACGGCCTGTCCTAAGGTAGATTTCGGCCGTGGGTGTACTGTGCCAGCAGCCTCGGGCAGTCAGGATGTGGTTCCAGGAGAGGGGGCAGCTTCTGGCAGTCAGGGGGGCCCGAAAAACTTGCCCGGGCCACCACCGGGTAGAGCAAGATGGCCGCTGCTCCGGAGATTAGGCCAAAGCCGCGGCCTTTTCTAGGGCTAGTACCGGTCCGGAGGTCTCGGGTGGTGTTTTGGCAACTCAGCAGGCTCCAACAGTATTGGAGAAGACATAATTTGTCCCCAGGTATATTTTAGGGTGTCCAAAGGGTAGGATGGCTGCAGAATATTAAAATCGGAGTATGAGTCAGTGGAGCTCACACAGCCTATGATCTACTCCATTGCTCTCCAGGCCCCACATAGTTACATAGTTAGTCAGGTTGAAAGAAGACACAAGTCCATCTAGTTCAACCAATAAAAGAACCATCAGTTGATCCAGAGGAAGGCGAAAACAAAAAATATGTGCAGCGCTCATAGATTGTGTACTGCTACAAAATCATGTGTATATAATATTATAATAAATCAACGTGAACAAACGCCAAAATTGTGTTGAACTCTGAAAAGTCCATGTAATAAATATATAAATATATAAAGAGTTAAATGATGATAAAAAAAGAGATGAACCGCATCAAAGAAAGAAAAAACTTGTTTCTCGTGACATCAATGTTAAGTGAATATGTGATATGACCATACTGAACTAACGGGTGTAGTCCACAATATACAATATGTAAAAGCTACAACTGGTCAGAACGTATAGCCCCCTAGGGGGAAGTAGTCAGGCACATCTTACCTCCTCTGCATCACCCCCACACTAGTCCCATACTGTAAACAGGTGTGAGGGAAGTGATATGAGGCATATTAAGCTCCAGGGGACCACAAAACGCTGCCGGCAGTAGGTGAAATGCACGCCGCTCGGTTAACCAGGAAGTGCGGGTGTACCTGTGTTCCACCCGCAATTTCCGGCCAACCACGGCGTCACTTCCGTTTCCGTGCACGCAAGTAATGGGGCATGGTGTGCGGAAGACACGACCCAGAAGTGCGGGTGTATTTGCGTTTCACCTGCTACTTCCGGCCGCCAATGGACTGCCTTCCACCTATGCGATGATATATATATATATATATATATATATATATATATATATATATATTTATATATACATAATGTTACAAAAAATATATTACATATTCTGAATTACTATCTAGGGATTTACTATCTAGGGATTTTGGCTCTGAAAGGTAAAGCCTTTCAGAGTCAAAATCCCTAGAATAAAGATCCAGAATGCCTCTCTTGTACACAGCAGCTGATGGTTTTTACCACTGTCCAGGTCATTAGAGGTCAGCCTCTATACCAAACACTTTAAGTCCGTCTGTACTACTGCTATGGACTTTCTTAAAATGTCTCGGTACTGAGTATTTGTCTTTCTCTGTCGAGATACTGCTTCTGTGCTCATTCATCCTGATCCTCTTTGGCCTTGAGGTCTGGCCAATATATAAGAGGCCACAGGGGCACAGGAGGCCATATATGACATATGGAGTGCCGCAGTTAATAAACTGCTTTATCTTATGGATCTTACCATCAACTCCAACTACTCAACTCCAACTCTTTTTTTCTATGGCACATGTGTACACAGTTCCCACAGTTGTTACTCCCACATTTTCTATTCCTTATCTTCTTCACCCTACTAGGAGCAATAATGCTCCTTAGGTCCGTAGGTCTCCTGAAGACCAAATTCGGATGCAAAGAAAGGCTTGTGTTCAAGATTGGGTCTGATTCGAGAATCCTCCAATTTAAAAAAAAAATGTTTTGTATTATGGAGGCCTTATTGTTGAACCTAGTACAGAACCGTACTTGTGGTTGTTCATCTCTGTGGAGTTCTGTCGTTCTCTCTCCCTCGACACCAGCATTGTCATACAGCAATAGGTATTCATGAAAAGCTTCTTCTATATGTTCCTCCTTATACCTCTTCTCCTTGAATTTACTCTTAAGGACCAGGCTTTGTTCTTCATAGTCATGTTTTAGGGTACAAGTCCGCCTGAGTCTACAGAACTGGCAAAAAGGGACGTTTCCGATCCATCTAGGGTGGTGGCGGCTATGGGCATGAAGGTAGGAGTTGCCAGCGCTTGGTTTAAAATGAGTTTTTGAATAGATTGCTCCAGTATCGTCAACCTGCAACTCTAAATATAGAAAGACCAAGGACTTTTCATCCACCACATGCGTAAACAAAATTCTGAAAGGATTCCCTGCACAATGTTCTAGAAATCCTTCCAGCTTCTCATTGGTACCGCTCCAGATGATGAGGACATCATCAATGTACCATGAATACAGTACTAGGTTCCTCCCAAATGGATTGTTAGCCCAGATGTAATTGAGCTCCCAATATCCCATGAATAAATTTGCATAGCTGGGAATGAACCTAGCACCCATGGCTGTGCCCTTTACCTGCCTATAAAAACTATCCATAAATGTAAAGTAGTTGTGGGTCAGGGTAAACTCAATACACTCATGTATGAATCGGGATTGCACAGTATTAAACAAGTGTGCTTCTGCCAAGTAGTATTCAATAGCTCTAAGGCCAAATTTGTGCTGAATTGATGTGTACAAAGACGCTACATCAATCGATAGCCATCTATATCCTTTCTCCCATGTATATGCACTAAGTATCTCTAGGGCATGGCCCGAATCCTTTATGAATGATGGCAGATTTATTACCAACCCCTGGAGTAAAAGATCAATGTAACTACCAAGATTGCTAGTCAGACTGTCAATTCCCGCAATAATTGGTCTGCCTGGTGGCTTCTCCATATCTTTATGTACTTTTAGGATGTGGTAAAAATAGGGGACCACTGGGTGCTTAGAGTATAGAAATTGGTACTCGCTTTTAGTTAGGACCTGGTCTGATAGTGCTCTATCCAAAAGCCTTTTAAGTTCAATGTTGTAGCTACCTGTAGGGTCCCAAGTGAATCTCTCATAAGTATTTGTGTCACCGATCAATCTAAACACTTCCTCTAGGTATTGATCCCTGTCTTGTATAACCAGGCCTCCACCTTTGTCTGCTTTTCTCATTACGATTTCCAAGTTCTTTCTCAGACTACTTTTTCATAGGCAGCATATACATTGTACCAAATAGAGTACATGGATATTGAATAAGTGTAGGATTATTGCAGCTCTGAATTTTTTGCAGTTGAAAAGTTTTACTGAGGGTTTACAAAGTAGTAGGGATAAAAAAAAAAAAAAGAGGATGGCAAACAATTGCAGCCGTTTAGAGTACATTGTATGTTATGAATTATTTATTTTACATGATGAGATGCCTCTTTGTTTTACTAGCTTTAAGGCCCCTTCACACATATGCCTTGCGGTAACACGTGTGTTACAACAATACACGCTACACGCCTTAGTACATTGTCATGCCATTCATTTTCAATGGCACTCCAATGTACTAATGCAATGCACCTGCGCTGTGCTGTAGTGTGCTGCGTCTGAGCAGTTTTTTTTTTTTCTACTGTTTTGCCCATTATTATTATAGGTTATTGGACACCTGCTGAAAAATCACCAAAACAGAAAGGTAGCTTTACACTATTGCACGAGGCAGATGAGAAACAGATGAGAGAAGAGATGCAGATGCTTTTCCCTTTGTCAAAATATCATAAGACTTCCCACTGTCTTATGAAAGGGCTAACTGTTAACAGGTCAGGAAATTAGGAAACTATATCAGTTTACATTTAGTTTAGAAAGATAAACTGTTTAGCATAAAAAAAGCTACTGTATCTGGGCTGTAACTGTAAGTAACAGATACAATGGCACCATACTGGGCCCAGCTGTTTAGGGGGAAAAAAATGTATGTGTTGGGATAAATTCATAGGGAATTTCTTGGCCCATATCTTTTTTTTTTTAATTTTTTTTGAAATTTTAATTGAAAAACTGTATAGACATAAGAGAGAAAAGAAAAAAAATCACTATTAACAACATGTGAATGTACGATATAGCCCAATAATACACTATATTTTTTAAAAAATCCCTTGTAAATTGATGTAAGTAAACGTGAAAAATATTAGGAATAATTTACAGGTGTACATTAGTGACTGAACAATAGTGACAATAGTCAAGTATAAAAAGAGAAGGAAAAAAAGGGGCGACTTGAGCCTGTCGACAATGCGTCCTATAATATATTATGAAAAATGGGTTTTATAATCACATGAGAGAGTTTTAAGTTAATAGGATTGCAAAATCATGTTTTTCCCAAAAAAATGATATCCAGGGGAGCCATACATCTTGAAAATGGGAGTATCGGTCGTGCAGCTGCACCGACAACTCTTCCATACTCATAAGCTTGTTTAACCAGTTAACCGCGCCATAGCCGAGTGACGGCTACAGCGCGGTTCGATAACTCTGGAAGGGCGTACTATGACATCCTCCCAGAATTGCACTCCCGCCCGCCCCCCCGGGCGCGCACCGAGGAATATCTGTGACCACTGGGTATTCTTCTTTAGGAGGTATTCTTCTTTAGGAGATTCCTATGCTGTTCTTCAGTTTGGTGAGAAGGCGTCTGCCCGCCAATACAATCTCTGCTTTATCCTAGTTCACAGAACACTGTATATAGACATCTCACACCTAGAATTGCCTTAAAGGGGTTGTAAAGATAAAAATTTTTTCACCTTAATGCATTCTATGCATTAAGGTGAAAAAACTTTTGACAGTACCGCCGCCCCCAGCCCCCCCGTTTTACTTACCTGACGCCTCGAATCTTCGCTGCTCGTCCTCATTGCAGCTCAGCCTGGTCGCTGATTGGCTGCAGTGGATGGATTGAAAGCAGCGCAGCCATTGGCTCGCGCTGCTGTCAATCACATCCGATGACGCGGCGCGCCGGGGGGCGGGGCCGAGTGATACAGCGAGCGGCTATAGCCGCCGGCTGTATCACGGGAGCGCGCCCGCAAGCACTCACCACCATGCGAGGGAGCTCGCATTAAGGTGGTAAATGCTTGCGGGGAGGAGCTGAAACAGCCGCCGAGGGACCCCAGAAGACCAGGTTCGGGGCCACTCTGTGCAGAACGAGCTGCACAGTGAAGGTAAGTATGATATGTTTGTTATTTTAAAAAAAAAAAAAAAATTACCTTTACAACCCCTTTAACTTATCTCACAGAACACTGTATACAGACACCTTACACCTGGAATTACTCTGAGGATTACAACTAGCCAGGCACAACTGTTTGCTTTGATTACATATGTGCTACACTCAGGATTCTTGTTCTATGAGCTCCAACTTGCCGGTGAAGATCATTGCAAGGCCTTGTATCCTGGACACTGTTATCCTATTGCTATTTAAAGGTGTAACGACACCCCGAGTATGAAAGGGGTTAAAGCCGTTTAGGACATTCCATTCCCGAACACAAAGGCAGCTACCGAACACTCCAATCAGCTGAACAAGAAACCCATACGAATAATTCTTCCCCCAAGTACTAGACGAGGCTCTGTACGGAGGGTCAAACAGGAATCAGACTCTTTATTATTAGAACCAGAATACAGTCTTATATACAGTAGAAGAGGAGGTCCCTCCTCCTGCTCATATTACTCTAACAATACAACTGTAACCAGAAACAGAATTTACATGAACTAATTAACTAACCCCTTAAAGCAGCCGATATGACTCTGTGCCCTCCTGGGCATTGTATGATTAATCAGGATTTCACTACAAGTCAGACTTGTTGTCACTGAGCTTCACACATTAGTATACACACAGGACACCTTCTCACAATAGCAGGAGCTAATTACAATTAACAATACAAACAGTGATCCCCCCCTCCTCAGCCTAGTGGGCAACAAACTATAGTATGAGTAGACTGTCCGGCTCCTACCCAGTTCTAGAGGCCAATGTGATCAGCTCTCTCAACTAACATGTTGAGTTCAGAATCAAACTTACCAAGAATAGTCTTTACATATATCCTGGGAGATATTGTGGATAAATATTACTGTCCCATTTTAAGTAATCCAATCATATTCTCAGGGTTCATTCTTTTCTTGGTCACCCTGCGCCCAACAGTGACTCCCGTCACATGGCTCCCTCCTTGTGGGACATTCCGGCAGACCCGGCTTGATCCTTTTCGGGTCAACTTGGAGATGTCCGGAACTAGGAGGCCAGAGTGACGTCTGTTTGCCGGGACAACCCATCAGCATTGCCATTTTGCTTACTGGGTCGGTAGCTGATGGTGAAATTATAAGGTTGCAGGGTCAAGCTCCACCGCAGCAACCTGCCATTGTCTCCTGAGACCCGGTTAAGCCAGACCAATGGGTTGTGGTCGGTGAATAATGAAAATTCCTGTCCGTACAAATAAGGGTTCAACTTTTTAAAGGCCCAAACCAGGGCCAAGCACTCCTTCTCCACTGCCGCATAGCTCACTTCCCGGGGTAATAGCTTTCTGCTCAGGTATGCGACAGGGTGTTCTACTCCATCCTCCCTGATTTGGCTCAGCACAGCCCCCAGTCCAAACATGGAAGTGTCTGTGTGGACAAGGAAACGTTTGTTTAGGTACTGGGGCAGCCAAGACAGGGGCATTTACAAGTGCTTGCTTGAGGGCTAGAAACACAGTTTCACAAGCTGGAGACCACAGGACCTGCCTAGGTAAATTCTTTTTCGTCAGGTAAGTCAGGGGCTCTCTCTCTAGTAAGTCAGGGAGGGGTAAACTTTCAGGATCGTCAGCAGCAACTGCAGCAACATCCTCCTGCTGTTCCTGATACTCCTTCAGTATGTTCACATGAAAGGTTCACTGGATTCTTTCATTCATCTGCACAGCTGGCAATAACATAGGTAGTATCACATACCTGGGCTACTGCTTTATACGGGCCCTGCCAAGATGCCTGCATCTTGTCGGTCTTCACAGGCTTGAGCACTAAGACCTTCTGCCCAACCTGGAAGATACGCTGTCGGGCCCCCCCGATCGTACCATCTCTTCTGTCTCCCCTCGATCGCCTGGAGATTCTCCCTTACCATCAGAGACAGTTGCTCCATGCAGTCCCTGAGTTCCAGAACATAGGGCACTATGGGGGTCCCCTCCTGCTCTGTCTCTCCCTCCCAGTGTCCTCTAATGAGATCGAGGGGTCCGCGGACCCTTCTCCCATAGAGTAACTCGAAGGGAGAGATCCCAGTAGATTCCTGGGGTACCTCTTTGTACACAAAAAACAGGTGAGGCAGGAATCTCTCCCAGTCTCTGCAAGCATCCGAAAAGGTCCTCAGCATTTGCTTGGGGGTCCCGTTAAAGTGCTCGCAGAGACCAATAGTCTGGGGGTGGTAAGGTGAGCTCAGCAAGGGCTTAATATTGCACACTTTCCACAACTGCTGGGTGAGCACAGCGGTAAACTGGGTTCCCTGGTCAGAGAGAATCTACTTAGGGAACCCCACTCTAGTAAATATCTTAACCAGGGCATCAGCTACTGTCTCTGCTTCAATTTTGGACATAGATACTGCCTCTGGTTAACAGTGGCGTAGTCCACCACGGTGAGAATATACTTCTTCCCAGGTGGACTAGGCCTGGCCAAGGGACCCACAATGTCAACAGCTATGCGGTAAAAGGGCTCCCCAATAATAGTCATGGACATAAGTCTGGCCTTAGGGTGGTCCCCCCCGCTTACCTACCTGTTGACATGTGTCACACATTTTGCAGTACTGTCGCACACCCTGGTTAAAATTGGGCCAGAAGAAATTCCGTGTAATTCTATGGGCTGTGCGGCGGGACCCTAGATGTCCTGCTAGTGGTACCTCATGCCCGATTCACAGAATCTCCAGCTGGTATTTCTTAGGTACCACCAGCTGTCGTTTCTGCGAAGGGGCTTTACTTCTCGGAGATGACTTAGGGATCCTATACAGTCTATCCCCCACCCATTCATAAAGCTCCCCATCTTTTCCCTTTTCCTGAGTATCTGCCTTAGCCCTATACTTGTGTAAGGCTGGGTCCTCTCGGGTTTCCCTCCCGATTGCCTCTGGGGTATCCCAGCCTAGGGGAGCCTGATCTAAGGTACATGTCGGGGAAGATAGTCTTACTTGGGTCTCAGCAGCAAGCCGGCCAGTTCCAAGAGCACGGGTCTGGGCACGGGTAGTCACTGGGTTGGCTTCAATGGGGCCCATCGGGGCGTAAGCAGAAACGAGGGGGGCCAAATCATTCCCCAGTAGTACATCCGCTGGCAGATCCTTCATCACCCCCACATTCACGTGTCCCGAACCAACCCCCCAATCCAGGTCAACACGGGCAACGGGTAGCCGGAAAACGGTGCCTCCTGCTACCCTTACGGCTACAGTGTCTCCGGTGTGTTGACTCTCTGGGATGAGGTTCTTCTGTAGTAGGGTCATGGTGGCGCCAGTATCACATAGGCCATTGGCTACCTTTCCATTAACCCGGACAGTCTGCCTGTGTTGCTGCTTGTTGTCCTGGTTAGCTGCTTGTACTGGATCAGCCTCGTGCAGGACGCCCCAATGTTCTTCCTCCTCAACGCAGTGAGCTGCAGGCATAGATGTGCGGGGATTCCCCCCTGCTGGCTTTTTCCACGACTGGGACTGCCTGGCTGGATTCAATGGACAGTCTGGCTTTTTGTGCCCTAGCTGTTTACACCCGGAACACCTGATGGGTTGTAAGTAGTCCTGGGAGTTGAACTTGGGCTGCTGAGAATAAGTGGCCGCTGGAGGTGGTGCTGTAGGGCGGTACGACTGTGGTTGGTAAGCGCCAACTGGAGGGGGTGCCGCTGATCGATAATCCACCCGAGCTGTTGTCTTGATCACAGGGTTATCCAGTTTGCAGGCGTCTGTGTATTCGTCAGCCAGGCAAGCTGCTTCAGGCAAGGTGAAAGGTTTTCGGTCCCGGACCATCTGTGATTCCAAGTTGTTATTTAATTGCCTCAGGGGACCTTTTCAACTGAGTTTTGGTGGTTTACCCAGGACTTAGCTGAATAATACCCTGTTACAAGACTTTCATTTTGAACAAGTAAAATCAGAGAGAGCTGATCAATCTGCATTGTGTTGGTGTGTTATTTAAAGGTACATACATGTCTGAACATAGAGTGTCAGAAGGGCTGGAACGTTTATAGGGATGAACATGCAATTCTAAGCAACCCCCAAGGGGGCAGTGCTACATGTATGTTACACAGGTCACCCCTACTTACTCCTCATTGTTATTATGACTGCTATATTTCCTAATATTTTAGTACCCTATGTGATAGCTGACAGGAAAACCTTCATTTTATTTTTAACAGCTTTTCCTTATGGCTGGAAGAAAGAGAAAGAAAAGTAAGACCTCTAATTACCTGATTTCAGTGGATCCTACAGACCTGTCACGTGGTGGAGAAAGTTTTATTGGTAAAGTCAGGTAAGTGAAAGTGGTTCTAAATGCTAGACGTTCTTACTCTAAAGTAGAACTATAGGTAAAACCTTTTTTTTTTTTTCATTTTGCATAGCGTAAGGGTGGGTTACTTATAACCCCTTTTCAGTTTTTATTTTTGCCATCTGTGTCCCATTGGGAAAAATTACCTTCACTTCCTGTCTCATAGCTAAACAGGAAGTGAGAGGAAGTCCCTGCAAATAGGGGACTAGTGTTCCTATTGGGAGATTTCCCCTCTATTCCTCTGGGGACAACATAAAATTTGGGATCTACTTTTACTTTCAGGTTTCAGTGAAAATGGTATACAGGATAAATAGGGTGAATCTCCCTGACGGGGGCACAGACTTCAATAAAAACAGATTATCTAATCCCGCTCCACTCTGTCCAAAACAAAAAAAGTTTTACTTTCCGGGTCTGGGGCGCACGTGCCTTCTGCCTGCAATCCGCTCCCACTGTAATTGGACACAGTGGGAGCCAATCAGCGGGTCTGGCGGACGCGATGTCTGCCGGGATCCGACGATCGTTTGTGAGAAAGGCAGAACAGCGGTCATTTTAGCGGGACTGCGACATTGCAGCGGACAAATCTGACCCCAAGTGAAACTTTTTGGGGATCAGTGACATTATTACAGTGATCAGTGCTAAAAAAAATGCACTGATCAATGTATAAATGACACTGGCAGGGAAGGGGTTAACTCTAGGGGACGATCAAGGGGTTAACTCTAGGGGACGATCAAGGGGTTAACTGTGTCCCCTGGGTGTGTTCTAACTGTGCGAGGGATGGGCTCACTGGGTCAACACAGAAATCGCTGTACCTGATCACTGGTAACAGCAGATCTCCATGTTGTCCCCTGTCGGAATGGGGATCCACCTTGTTTTTGTGAGTGATTGCGGGTGGCCGGCGGACATCGAGTCCGCCAGACCGGCATGCGCGCTCCCGTGGCACGCACTGGGCACCCATAGTATCTGTTGCATGAAACTATGTACAGGTACGTCGTTTTGCCCAATAGAGCCGACCTTCCGCAATATATGTGCTGTGGCTGCTCGGCAAGTGGTTAAAGTAAAAAATTTCCCAGTAGTTGCATTGCCCCCTCACCTCCCTATATACTTAGCTGAGTCCTATCTTGATCCAGTGCTGTGCCCATCCGCAGCGGTCTCTGTTCCTCTCTTTACAGGACACACAGGCAGAAGCAGGAGCAATTGGCTTAGGCTTTATGTATAAGGCTGAATTTAGTACTTCCAGAAAGTAAGATCTTAGTACACCTAATGTTCATTCCAGGCTATAGCTAAGACCCCTTTCACACTAAGGCAGTTTTCAGGCATCTTAGCGCTAGAAATAGTGCCTGAAAACTGCCTCCCATTCATTACAATGGATGCTTTCACACTGGGGCGGTGTTCTTGTGGGATGTTAGGAAAAGTCCTGCAAGCAGCATCTTTGGGGCGGTTTGGGAGCGCTTTATACAGCGCTCCCAAAACGCCCCTGCCTATTGGTATGAATAAGCAGCGCTTCCGAAGCACCTGCAAAGCGTTTCAGAAGCACTGCAACATGGGTTTTTAACCCCTTCTTTGGGATTAAAAGCGCCCCGCAAGTGGCTGAAAAACTCCACTTAAACATTGCTAAAGCATCGCTAAAACGATCGGCACTTTAGTGCTAACGCAGCCACGGCCCCAGTGTGAAAGGGGTCTAACTAATCTTATAAAATGTCCCCAACCCCCTCCTAATACTTATGCTGATTAACCTACATAAGACAGATGAACAGTATATACTTACCTATTTTCAGGCCGTTTTGGTCACGTGATCCAGCTACCCTGTGTTAGCCAGTAGCAGCTGCATGGGAGAGGAGGGAGTGCAGACAAAAGATAGGCAATAGGAATCTATGGATGACATCACCGCTCACAGGCATTTCCAGCCATTGATGATCGCTCTCTCCTCTCCCCTGCAGCCATGGTTGGCTGACACAGAGGAGATCACATGACCAGTCGGCAGCGGCCTGAAAATAAGTAAGTATACCCAAATGGATATTTAATATGCGCACTCTCACGCCATCAGGCTTAAATATAGATTTCGATTTGAATTGTTTTATATCTGATTTTTAGTATAATATTTTAATATATGTTTTAAAATTGAATTTTTTACTGTAAGATTTTATATCTTTCTCTCTACTCTGGGATCATAAATGTTTTTCAGTATTAATTACTTTTATTTTATAGTGTCATATTTCTCTAATGTATTTTACCTATATATGTGGAGTTATGGATAGTGAATCTTATTTTATGATTGGAGATTTTCTATTGAGGTAAATGTAATTACAACATTTGCCCGGTAGGGGGAGTTTCCCCAGTATACTGATTTTATGTATTTGCTACCATTGGTTTCATTTTAGATAGTCATAGGATTATATATTATAGATTTATATTCTATTTTTATTTTTCACACACGTTGTAATAAATGTCTGATATGTATTAGAGAAGTTAGCATGCTGTATCAGGATAGCTGGAACGAGCGTTTGGTTACTAAGGAGACAGCGCTAATGAAATGATGACGCATTGACTCCCAGGGTAACCATGACCACAAAAACACACACTATAAATGCGGAGCAAGCTTGTGACAGAGGCACCCTTGATAAAGTCACGTGTCGGTGACGCAACGCGTCGGGAGGAGGAGCCTGTGACACTGCTAGTAACAGTTGTGTGTGAGCATTGGCGGCGAACAAAAAGCCCGTGATACAGAGCTATATGCAGCTGATCATTACAATCCATACGCGATCTTTTCAAGCAGGGGATATGTGAGTACAACTTAGTATCCTTGCATTGTAATTCATCTTGCTGAGATCATTGCGCAATGGATCTGTCTCTCTTTATATCTTATATGGCATGAGAGTAAGCGGAGAATCAGTGTAAACCTTACTGGGAACGGAGAGGTGAAAAGTGACATTGAACTCGCTACTACTATCATCATTGGAGTTATAAGCTTATTTGGCACCCCATTCATCTTATTTGTTATCCAAGCATGTTTTACTGACTTTTTCTATGTTCCAATGCACCGAACTTAATTTAGAACGTACCCACGGAATATTTTCATTTTTATATATTGAATTTAGATTTTTTTTATATATTTCAGTGATTATTTATATTTCATTTAAATATTTATTACTGATGCACGATTTATTTCGTATGCTTTATGCAATAATTATCAGCACTTAATGCACTTAGGTTTGATGCATCTTTAGGTTTCAATTGCTTTTAATACACCTTTGGGGATGCACATATGATTTATGCAGGTTTTGGCTTTTCAGGATTAGAGTGGTATCTTACTTATAAGTTTATGTTTATAGTGTATGTTTTATAGATTTTATATATTCATTTGTGTGTTTTTTTTTCACACACATAGGTATTGCACCTAGGTATGCACATGAGAGATTAATATTAGCGCAATTATCCACTCACATATAATTTAGCACTATCATTTATCTACTAATTGCAGCTATATTATTTGGTTATCTCTCAGCATCACAGAATTTTTTGCTATTTTTTCACGTCAGCGCTTAAGCACCCCCTTTTTTATTCAATTTTTATATACATCTTTCTTAGAGAGGTCAGTCAGTATAGTTAAAAGACGGGGGCAGCTTTTTAAAGATTTTGTAGTTAGGTATACCCCAGAATTCCACTTTAACTGTAATTAGAAGTCACATACATCTCTAAATTGGGTTAAAGTAGTGTTAAAGTAGATCTCCAGACAAAACATTTTTTTATAGAGTGCGAAGTGTGAGAACTCAAGCTAGGTTTTTATTGCTGTCTTTGATCTCTGTGGGAAGATTCAAATCAAGGGGAAATTCAACCTCTGAGAGATGTCATCAGAAAAGGTGTCACCATTGAAAGGTTTACACTTTATTAATCTAACGGTGACAACTGGAAAATGTTGGATTTCCCCTCACTTCCAGGACAAGTAGAGTGGAGACAGACAACAAAAGCCTTACAGTGAATGTATCAATTCTTTTCTTTTCAAACCTAGAAAAAAGTTTTGGCTAGAATTCTACTTTAAGGTGGATGTGATTATAAATATATATAACACACACCCCTTTATGTTTATGTTAATTTTGTGAATTAACTAGAGATAACAAAGTAAAAATTAAAAGGAAAAAATGACCATGCCCATTTAAGTTCTAAAGTGTATGTTACCCTAAATATGTTTTTTTCTTTGTGTGTGTTCACATATGTGTATTTTATAAATCATAGGGGTTAATTTACTAAAACTGGAGAGTGAAAAATCTGGTGCAACTGTGCATCGTAGGTAATCAGCTTCTAATTTTAGTTTGTTCAACTAAGCTTTGACGGAGAAAAACTGGAAGCTGATTGGTTTCTATGCAGAGCAGATTTTGCACTCTCCAGTTTTGGTAAATTAACCCCAAAGTCTCTATCATTTTCATGTATGTCTTCCATCTGAAGTACCTGGTTGATTCTGCCAGTCACCTTCCTTCCTTGTTCTAAACTAACCACACAAAGCAAAGAAGCTGATTTGTTCTGGCATGGTCACTTTTCATCCTTTGGCTGGTCTTTCAGAGGTACAGGACACTGTGCAGACACACAGCATGCCTGTGCAGCACCCTCTAGCGCTAGAATAGGTTGTAAGAAAATTGACTTGACTCATGGTAGTTGCGCGAGTCTGTTAATTGGGTTATGGTCCCGATTCAGGTCAGGCTGGAAGGCTCTGCAGTCCAGGCCTCTATGATCTCCCCCTGGTTCTGGAGGTTTCATGGAAACTTCTAGAAGTCAGTGGTGGAGGGTATAGGAGCAGGGATCTGAATATTTATGGGAATCTGGTTAATCCCCAGATAGGAGGCCTGGCAGGGTGGCTGGACCAACCCATAAATATTGAGGAGCCTGGCCAGCAGGGGAGAGGGTGGAAGATGGATTGTTGAGGTGCTGCTGTGTAGCCCAGGAGGAGCCCCAGAGAAGGGGGGTTCTGCCTCCAGGTTGGAGGAAGGAGGAAAGTTAAAGGAGGGAGCTCCACTGCCCTGCAGTCCACTTGGGAAGGATAGTCTGGAAAGGAACCAGCCCAGAGGAAGGCCTAAAAGCAGTTCTATCCATAGCTGCAGGGCAAGGACAGTGTGAGTACCTCCACACCCCCAGGGCCTATAGGGGAGAAGTCTGCTAGATGCAAATTCTTGGCAAGTCTTCAGGGGAAAGTTTATAAGTTTATTGCTTACTCAATCCCTTGCTTTTGGATCAGATACCGTAGCCAGTCATAGTAATATAGTTACATAGTAGGTGAGGTTGAAAAAAGACACACGTCCATCAAGTCCAATCCATGTGTTTGATTATATGTCAGTATTACATTGTATATCCCTGTATGTTGTGGTCATTCAGGTGCTTATCTAGTAGATATGAAACTATCGATGCTCCCCACTGAGACCACCGCCTGTGGAAGGGAATTTCACATCCTTGCCGCTCTTACAGTAGAGAACCCTCTACGTAGTTTAAGATTAAACGTCTTTTCTTCTAATTTTAATGAGTGTCCACGAGTCTTGTTAAACTCCCTTCTGTGAAAAAGTTTTATCCCTATTGTGGGGTAACCAGTATGGTATTTGTATATTGAAATTATATCCCCTCTCAAGCGTCTCTTCTCCAGAGAGAATAAGTTCAGTGCTCGCATCCTTTCCTCATAACTAATATCCTCCAGACCCTTTATTA
This sequence comes from Aquarana catesbeiana, assembly GCF_042186555.1. NCBI lineage: Eukaryota > Metazoa > Chordata > Amphibia > Anura > Ranidae > Aquarana > Aquarana catesbeiana. The sequence goes on from NC_133333.1 coordinate 160,186,715, forward strand.
GCTTTGTTGCCCTTTATCTAGATGGCAACTCACCTCCTCATAGAAGGTTAATAGATTGGTTTGGCAAGAACGATTCTTCATGAATACATGCTAATTACTGCTAATGATACTGTTCTCATTATTAAATCTTGTATATAGTCCCTTATCATCCCCTCCAAGAGTTTACATACTATTGATGTTAGGCTAACTGGTCTGTAATTCCCAGGGATGTATATTTCCATATTTCCACATCCGTGATCAGGTCTGTGTTATTGGTAATCAGTAGATCCAGTAACGCTTTATTTCTAGTTGGTGTGTCTACCATCTGACCCATAAAATTGTCCTGCAAGGCATTTAGGAACCGGCGAGCCTCAGATGAATGCGTGGTTCCCTCCGCCCGGTCTATGTCTGGATAGTTAAAATCCCCAATTATGATAACACTTCCCATCCTTGCTGCTAATCCAGATTGTGATAGGAGATCTGTCTCCCCTTCCTCCCTCAGGTTAGGGGGCCTATAGCATACTCCCAGTATTATTTTCCCCTTAGCTTCATCCCTTTGGAGCTCCACCCATAAGGATTCCACCTCCTCCCTAGCTCCCTTAGTGATGTAATCTCTCACATTCACTTGTACATTATTCTTGATATATAGGCATACCCCTCCCCCTTTTTTACCCTCTCTATCCTTGTGATAAATCCAAATCCTCTTCGCACAACAGTATCTCTAGTTCACCCATCTTGTCCACCAGGCTCCTGGCATTGGTGAACATGCCACGTAGTTTAGACCAGTCGCATATTATCCTCTTATTGGGTGTTCCGAGGTTGAAATTAGGACTTGCTACTATGCTTAGCTTGGGTTTATGTGCTTTGGTCAACCTACCACTAATGCCCCCAATACTACCCTCTGGAATATGTTCCGCGCTGACTATCTCTACCTCTGGACCCTCCCCCCCCAGTTGGGACTTTGCTGAAGATCCACTCAGGGGGACACCAAACTCCTAGGAGGGGATTGCTTTGCTAAAGACTGTTGCTGTTCCAGAGACAGTCAAGTATCTGTTGTTGCAGTGTGCCAGAGAAGGAAGTTGACCTCATTTTGTTGTTCTTCGAGTCCAGTTGGGCAACCCATAACTCCTTTTACCTTATCCAAGTTGAAATCCCTAATAAATCACAAAAAACAAGCCCATGGACTAATTATTGTGTCTAGATGCAAGTTGGAAAATGCGTGTTGTTTGGCTGTGCAGTCTATAGGGCAGTGATGGCGAACCTTGGCACCCCAGATGTTTTGGAACTACATTTCCCATGATGCTCATGCATTCTGCAGTGTGTTTGAGCATCATAGAAAATGTAGTTCCAAAACATCTGGGGTGCCAAGGTTCGCCATCACTGCTATAGGGTAACCCAAAACCCATCAGCTCTTTAAGGGGTAGCTCTTCACCTGTATTAGGTGGTTTGTTCAGCCTCCACACCACCACCTTCCAATCACAGCCTGCCTCTTGAACTGCCCCTGCTTAAGCACAGCCAGCTTCTTGTCTCAGTCTGAAGAGAATATGCAATATAGGCACATTGTGTGTCTGCATAGTGTCCTGTAACCCTGCCCCCACTACTGGGATGAAGAGATGCATGGTCACATGACAGAACTTTTTAACCTTGCGGAAAAGGTAAGAAGGATCATTTCTGAAACTACTCAAAAGCAGGTTTGGTACCTGCATAGTTATAACTGTATTAGAAAGTGTCTACTTTAATATTTTTTAATATACTTTAATATTCATTTTCTGATGTTTGAGAGTATAAAAAAAACTTATAAGAGCAGTGACCATTCATGTACAAATGTTCAGTCTCATTAGTGTAAGGCAGTGTTTTTTTTTTTTTTTTTTTTTTTTTAAATTTTTTATTTATGTTGGAAAACCGGTTTACCGGGTTATACAATAGATACATAACTGTAAATAACAGCAAAACATACATCGTTATAGGAACAATCCGTGTCATATATAGACAAACATAAAAAGAAAAAGAAAATTGAAAGACATGACTTTACTGTTACTGTAGTTTGTAGAGGCAATAAGGATATTACAGTGTCATTGGTCCGTATACTCTTACGGCAACCTAGTTACTGGACACAAATTTTGCTGTTAGCATTGGCTGTTGAGGCCGTCTGTCTCTTGTTTTCTGTTAATCATCTTTCTGTCAGAGTATCATGTATATGTTTTGAGTATTTTGGTGTTTCCTAGTCCCTGGGTTTGCGGCTTCCCATTTATTTTATTATTTTGAAAGAAAAGAGAAGGAAATAGTTGAGAGAGAAAGAACAGATTGCGAAAACTGGAGAGAGTGAAAACAGAGTTAGAAAAGAAGGGGGGGGTAGGTGTGAGGAAGGTGTGGGTTGGGGGAGGGGGGGGGTTCGGGAATTTAAGTGGTAGTTAATGAGTCTTTGTGTTCGTCTAAATCTCTAAAGTCTTATTCCTGACTACAGAGTGCCGTTTAGTCTCCGTTGCCGCGAAGTGCCTGACCCTCCTCAGAATACTTGAACATGTTCCATAACTGCCAAGTTTTTGTGTATACTTCCTGTCTGTTTTGGCTCGTGAGGATTAGGTCCTCCATTTGGTTTATTTCCTCAACCCTCTGGATCCACTGGGCCACGGTTGGTGGCCGAGTGGATTTCCACAAGGCCGGGACACAGGATTTTGCCGCGTCTAACAGGTGACGTATCACTGATTTCTTGTAGGCCCGTGCGGGGGTGTCAGTAGCGTGTAAGAGGAAATAGGCTGGGTCGTCTGGCACAACGCGGTCTGTAAATTTTTGTGTTATTTGGCGGACTTCTCTCCAGAAGTCCTGGATTCCGGGGCAGGACCAGAAGATATGGAGGAGTGTGCCTTTCTCTCTTTGGCATCTCCAACAAATGTCAGATGACGCGGGGTATATTGTGTTAAGAAATGCCGGGGTTCGGTACCAATGGCTAAGGATTTTATAGTTCGTTTCTTGAATCTTTGTACATAATGAGGATTTGTGGGTAACCTGTAGGATATGTTGTTTTTTGCTGGTGGAGAACTGACAATTTAGTTCTTTTTCCCATTTGGTAAGGCCCCGAGGTTTGTAATCTTCTGATGGAGTGATTAACATGTTGTAGGTTAGGGAGAGTGAGTGTGGTAAGGGCCCTGTTTCCGAACATAGGTCTTCCATAAGTGCAAAGGGTTGGTTGGTAACCGTAGGTGGTGGCATGCTGCTGAGAAAATGATGGAGCTGAAAGGCCCTCATAAAGTCTAGTCGAAACTGTCCCTCTGGGTCAGTCAATTCTGTGATAGTCTTCCATCTGCCGCCCATGCTAAAATGCGAGGCTTGGTATAATCCTCGTTCCCTGAGTTCTCGAAACCCCCTATCATTCACTCCTGGTTCAAACAAGGGGTTTCCTATGATGGGTTTAAGTGGTGAGTTGCGAGAGAACAGGGGGGACGAGTCAATGAGATGAGCGCAGATTCGTGCCGTGTTGCCTATTAACGGGTGACGTTTGAGGTCTGTTGGTAGTGCAGTGTAACACCACGGGATTCTATGGATAGGGGTTGTACTTTGTGCTTGTTCGAGTTGTGTCCATAGTTTGGTGGGTGTATGTCGGCACCAGTCAATGAGCCTTCCCAAGTGTGTTGCTTTATAGTAGGTCTGGAGGTCGGGCATTGCCAGTCCTCCGTGTCGCTTGGGTAACGAGAGGGTTTTCCTCTGTATTCGTGATTTTTTCCCTGCCCAAAGAAATTTGGTAAATATAGAACGTATTTGGGTGAAGAAATTTGCGGGTATGTGTATTGGGATAGTCTGTAGTAAATATAGGAATTTGGGTAAAATTGACATCTTAAGGATGTTACAGCGTCCGAACCAGGAGTGGAGTCCGCCATTCCATTTATCTAGCAATTTCTGTACCTTTTTAAGTAGTGGTGGGAAGTTGTGTTTGAACAATTGGGAAAAAGATGGAGGTATGTATGTGCCCAGATACTTCAAAGCTGTAGTGGTCCATTTCAAATGAAAACTATTTTGTAGTTGTGTGAGTTGTGATTGAGGGATTCCCAGTCCCATCGCTTCGGACTTATTAAAGTTAATTTTCAAATTGGATAGTTGGCCATATATACTAAATTCTTTCATGAGGTTGGGGAGGGAAATGGTTGGGTTCGTGAGGGAGAACATCATGTCATCTGCGTAAGCAGAGACTTTAAATTGTTTTTTATTTACTTCTATACCTGTGATGTCTGGGTTCAGTCTCACGTGGCATAGGAAAGGTTCTAGGGATAATGCAAAGAGCAGTGGTGAGAGGGGGCAGCCTTGACGGGTCCCGTTAGTAATTGGGAAAGCTTCTGAGATTACTCCGTTTACTCTAACTCTGGCTGTAGGGTCTGAATAGATTGAGGAGATCCAGTGTATCATTTTCTCACCTAGTCCTATGTGCTTTAATGTAGCAAACATGAACCTCCAACTGACTCGGTCGAACGCTTTTTCGGCGTCGGTTCCTAGTAGGATACATGGTGATTTGGTACTGTTGGCTATATGGAGTAGGTTGAGGACTTTGATCGTGTTGTCCCTAGCCTCCCTAGTTGGGACAAAGCCAACCTGGTCTAGGTGGATTAGCGAGGTGAGGTGTTGCTGAAGTCTAGTGGAAATAATTTTTGTGAAGAGCTTTAGGTCTGTATTTAAAAGGGAGATCGGGCGATAAGAGCCGCATTGGCTCGGGTCTTTGCCTTCTTTTGGTATAACGGAGATTTGTGCCTGTAGAGTAGATTTAAAAAATTTTTTCCCTGTGCCTAGGTTGTTATAGAGTCTGACCAGGTGTTGTCCGAGCGATGGGAGAAGGATCTTATAATAGTGGGTAGTGAGTCCATCCGGTCCTGGTGCTTTACCCGGCTTAGAATTCTTTACAGCGGTTTGCAGTTCGGTCAACGTAATTGGTTCTTCTAGTAAGGATTGAACATCGTCAGGGAGAGTCGGCATAAGGGAGGACGATATGTATTCTGTTATCTTGTCAGGGGGAGTTTGTGTCTCTTTTAAGTTGTATAGAGATGTATAAAAGGAACTGAACTCCTGCGCAATGTGCTGAGGTATAGGGATTTTTTGACCTTTGGGGGACATAATGTGGGGAACGTATGAGGTCAATTTCTGTTCTCGTAACGATTGGGCCAGCAGTCTCCCACATTTGTTCCCAGATTCATAGTGTTTCCTTTTACATATTTGTATGGCTGCTTTGGCTTTATATCGTAAAAGGTCGGTGATCTGTGTGCGGACCGTGTCTAGTTCTACTTCTAATTGTTTGGTGGGGCTTAACTTATGATCTATCTCCAGTGTTTCTAGTTTTTTAAGCAAGGTGTTCAGTTGTGCAATCCTCTGTTTTTTGAGTCTTGAACCATGTTTGATGAGTATTCCTCTAATGACAGTTTTATGTGCCTCCCATACTAATCCCATGTCACTGTCAGGAGTGGTATTTGTGGAAAAGTAGTGTCCTATTTCTTTTGTCACCTCAGCTAGAACTTCTGGGTCTTTCAGAAGGCCTTCATTTAGACGCCACGGTGGTTTCTGTGTCGACCTCAGGTCTGGGAGAATGTATTGCAGTGTAATCGGAGCATGGTCCGACCATGTGATAGAGCCTATAGTGGTTTTTTTGATCGCTTGTAGATCTTTGTGAGGGATCAGAAAGAGATCGATTCTCGAGTACGTCTGGTGCGGTTTAGAGAAAAAGGTGTAGTCTTTTTCCCCGGGATGGAATAGGCGCCAAGCGTCAATCAGTTGTGAGTTGTGTAGCGTCACGCCGATGCGCTTGCGTAGTTCTCGCGAGGTAGAGGATGATCCAGTGGAAGTATCCTCTGAAGGGATTAGAGGGACATTAAAGTCTCCTCCTAGTATCAAGTGGCCGTCTGTGAATTGCGATAGGAGGTCTAGGTGTCGTTTGAGAAATCTGTCTTGTTGTGTATTGGGGACATATAGATTAGCTAGGGTTACTTTTGAGTCTCCTATTTTCCCCTTTATGAAGAGAAATCTGCCTTCCATATCATACTTTACTTCCGTAAGGGACCATGGTATTTTGGATGAAATTAAAATGGAGACCCCTCTAGATTTAGCCTCTGTGTACCTTGAGTGATAAGTTACCGGGAAGGATCTGTTTTGAAGTGTCGGTAAGGAGCCATCTTTGAAGTGGGTCTCCTGTAAGAAAACAACGTCAGCCCTTAGGCGTTTCATGTCATTAATTAGCATGCGTCTTTTTTCGGGCGTATTAAGGCCCTTTACGTTGAGAGAGATTATGTTTATGGAGGCCATTTTCGTGTATGGTAGGTAAGATGCTATACCAGGTACACAGGTGTGCAGGAGGGAAGGGGAGTGGGTTAATGGGAGGGGGGAAAAGGTGTGGGTGGGTAGGGTATAGAGCGGGTGCAGTAGGAAAGGTTGAATAAGTGTAGGACAGAGAAAAAGGAAGAGTGTAGAGAGCTGTCACTAAACCGTGCAGCTCAGTGCAAATACTAAATTAGCCACACAGGCTAGAACGCTCCCCAGACACTTTGCTGGGAACGGAGCGTTGTCCTATGTGGGACGGTGGAGAGACAGGGCCAGGAAGCGAGCTCCCGAACCTTTCCCTCCAACCCCGGCCATCAGTAGGTTTTATTTATGTGCGTGAGGTGCCATTAGCAATCACCTTAAGGATTAGAGAGTTGCGGCGGTGTTGGCATACTGATTATTCTAATTTAACTAATAGGAGAGTCAAGGTATGGCCTAAAATAGGATGAGGTAAATAGGGCTCTCCTGTCTATAACCCACAGAACACATTTGTATGCAAGATAGCATGAAATAGATAATTAGGTATAACAACAAGTGCAAATAAGCAGAACATGAACATGAACATAAATATGAATCTGAGTTTGAATCCGAATCCCTCCCCGTCCAGTTGCATGTAAGGTGGCCGAGCCAAGAAGATTAATTTGAAACCGAACCGTAATGGTATGCATAGAACTGGTCCAGGCTCAGCCCTATCACATGCAGGCCAGGACATAGGGGTTGTAAATAAACAGTCCCGTATGGAGACGCACCAGGGGGTCCGGCTCCTTCGTGGCCGATAACATATAGCCGATGAGCTTATATGAAAACTCCCCCCCCCCTCAAAGATCAAAAAAAAAAAAAAAAAAAAAAAAAAAAAAAAAAAAAAAAACCCCCACACACATCAGATCTTAGGTTCCAATTTGTATTCCAGCAGCCTGTGGGAAACCTGTAACTGCCCATCAGAGCCTGATCCTTTTTTCATGACTGGTCTCTGGTGCTGCAGTGGTCCATATCAAGCCTGGCTCTGAGTGCAAGGTGCCGAGGAGGGGTGTTGATCTTCGTCGGGGTCATGTTTCTGATTAGTCCCGTAGCTCCCATCTACCGGCGTCTGCTTGATCTGTCTGGAACTTATCAGCCGAGGCCATAGTGTCTATGGGTCACCCGAGGGAGTCTGTGTGGGTGGGTGAGGGAGGGTCAGGCGAAACAGCGATAGGAAGACGTATCCCCAGTGGTAGATCCGAGAGGGTCTGTTGTGAGTCCTGTCCAGGGGTGAGACGGACATTACTGGCCACTGGGATATCGTCAGATGTGTTGCGCATAGTGGGGGATGGGGGGAGGAGGGAGCCCGGGAAGAGGGGACCAGGACCAAGGTTCGTGCAACCCCCCCCCTCTTTTCTCTTGGTCAAAAATGGAGGCCAGGCTACAGATCTCCTTGCTTAGGGACAACGTATCCTGCAATCTGACCTGCATGAGTCAAGCTGGATTGGGGAGGGATGGCCACTGGCCTACTCACGTTGTTCACCAGATGCCGTTCTGCGTCTCCTTCTGTCCCGCTGTCGGCGGGGAGGCAGAGGACCGTGCAGTCTCAGGGGGCCCGATCGGCCTTGTGGACGTGGTAGGAGCTGGAGCCAGTCAGGGACCTGTATCGGTTCCGTTTCCATGAACCGGAAGAGCGCCGGGAGGTCCTCCAATCTTTGCAGGGAGAATGAGCCGGATTCGTTGCGGAACGTAACCGATAGTGGATAACCCCATCTGTATGTCAGGCCCTTCAGTTTAGCAAGATCCAGGAGTGGGCGGAGGAGGGCTCTGCGTCTCAGCGTGGCCCGCGAAAGATCAGGTAATATTCTGGTTTGTTTGCCTCCTACCTCTACCTCTCCAAACTCCCAGGCCTGACGCAGGATGGCCTCTTTTTGTGTATAGCGGTGTAATCTGCATACCACATCTCTCGGTCTAGACGGGTCTTCGGATCTGGGGCCAAGAGCTCTATGGACTCTGTCCAGCTCTATGGGGAGATCTGGCTCGCCTAGTACGGTGCGGAATATTCTTCTGACAGTTTCCCCTAGATCATCCGCTGTTGTCTCCTCCGGGATTCCTCGTAGCCGCAGGTTATTCCTGCGGCTTCGGTCCTCGATGTCTTCCAGGTGTAGCTGTAGAGCCACAGCGGAGTCCTTCTGCGAGTCCCTCGCCTGTTCAAGCGCCGCCACTCTGTTCTCCAAAGCGGACACGGCGGTCTCGCCTGTGTCTATGCGGTCTGCCAGAGTTGCCATTTCCCCCCTCACCTCCTGCATGTCTCGTCGGTGTGTCTCCTCTAGTTTCAGGATGAGCGCTTCAATGTCCGATCGAGTGGGGAGGGCCTGCAGCAAGGCCCGAATGTCCTGATCCAGCTTGATGGGTGTCGGGGACTGTGGAGAGGCCATCGTGTCCTCCCCGGGGTCTCTGCGAGTTACCGGGAGGTGATTAATATCGTCCTGAGAGTGTGGTGGGGCAGGTTGTATCCTCTGTCTGGAGGCCTGCTGTGTCTCGTCGCGTGGTAGGCCTCGCGGTGCAGTTGCTGTGGCTCCTGGAGATTTGCCCTGTATTTGTCGAAAATAGTGGTGGATATCCCCTGGGCTCCTACCGACGGGTGCCCCCCGTGTAGTTGCTCTTGTTCTGTGCCTTTTAGTTGGTATCATGCCTTTGGCAAAGAGAGAAATAACCAGGGTTTTTGGGACAGGCCGGGAGCTCCAAGAAAAAGCTGCTTCACTCCGCCATGTCTAGGCCACGCCCCGTAAGGCAGTGTTTGAATAATGTGAAATACTACAGTACCTAACAGTCTCATTATAAGACTGAAAATAGATTTCAAAATATAGAATCAACACAAACGTTTAAATCAATGTCATTCCAGATCAAACATGCTGGGAACAAGATTCACAGTTTTTGACAATGGAGTAAACCCTGAGACAAAGCCATTTGTGCAAGAGAGGGAATCACTCAGACAAGAACTGGCATCAGTATGTTATGTAAGTTATAAACCTGGTGAATTAATTAGTTAGAAGTATAAAGTCAATATTAATGTGCTAAACGAATATCCCTTTATATTCTGTAGAAATGAAATGTCCAATTATAGGATTAACGATGACTATAGGTTTACCAAGAACTGAATTTATACTTTCTGATACCCTACTCCAACTTTCTTGTGGTTCTGGTTCCTGCCAAAGTAAACTGCCTTAGTAGGCAGTAACTTTAGCATCAAACTAACAAGCTGTGTGTGGCCATGATGGAGACACTGTATACTGACTCTGTCAGTTCGTAATTAGAAGAGTATAGTAAAATGTCTCCCTACCCTGTTAGCAGTTTGATTTTAGGTGTACGGTCCAAGTCAGTCACCGTACATTATCCTACCAACAACTAATCTTTCCAGGGACAGAAACAATGAGGACCGAGCCACATCACTCTGGTAGACAGGGTGGTATTCTTAACCTTTTTTTTTTTTTTTTTTTTTACATGGGAGTACGCAACTCACAGTCAGCAACATGATGTGTGAATGGTTGTGTCACCCCTTGGTGCAACTGTCCATGTTGCTGATGGGTGTGTATAAATCCAACCCAGGTTTGAGTGTCTTACCATTAATTTCCCAGCAAGGCGACACCTAGGAGGCTTATTACATTGTGTCCTTATCTACAAGAAGAATATAGACAGGCTGGAGTGTTTAAATATGGGCAGCTTTATTAGTTAAACAAATAGACCATTTACAGTGCATTGATCTGTTGCCCCTAGAAATAGTGCCAAGGGGACACCCATCAAAGGCTGCCCTAGACAAGGAATGTTAATGTAGCAAGGTCCCAGGCCTTCTTCGGTCTAATGAGAACCTCCAGTGCCAGAGATAGTTGACATCCTTCTGTATATGGTGGGTTGTGAGACATGGTGGGTGCAGAGTAATTAAGGTTAGTGGGTGCCAGACACTTCTTGAATGCAAAAGAAACTTTTTTGGGGGAGAGAGGGTTAGGGCCAGGACACCCTTAAGTAATTACACGTTCAATTGGCAGACTCCGAGACTTCAACAGGAGGACAGCCATGCAGGGAAAAGCATCCAGCAAGATGCCATATCTGCACATGCAGGAATGCTGTCTCCTATGGCAACAGTCTTTAACTTTCTTTCTCTTCCACTACAATCACTTCTTGTAGTTCTTCAGCCCACTGAGCTCCTGGTCTCTCACTAGACCCACTGAATCCCTTGAGCTCCTCCAATCTTCACTGTGGCATCTTCCTCAAGCGTCACCCCCACCTCTCTTCTGGGTCCCTAGCTTGGTTCTCAAGATACCTTTTAAACTTCACCCCACTGGCCTGCTCAGTCCCTGGCTTGACACACAAGGCTGCTCTGCAAGTGTCACCTCCGCTGACTGGGTCCCTGGCTTGATACCCACTGAAGTTTCCCAATTCTTCACCGTCCCCGGTTGGTGAGAATGCTGCTCCAGTACTGGCTTCAGTTACTCACTGTGGTCCCTGGTAATTATGCGGATAGTCCCTTACTGGCGACAGCTTCCCCTCTACCTCCGACCACGACAGGTTCTCCGGCCGGCAGAACCGTCACTTCTGGTTGGACTGCAAGCTGCAGTCCCAACCCTGCGCTGCTCTCTTGCTTCTGGATAGGCCCTCAGACAGATAGCAGCCAGATGTCTTCGGCCTAGTAGCCAAGGCAATACAGCACACGTCCACCCAGACAGCCGTCCAGGTGGTACAGAACCTTGATCACCTGATTCCACCCGAATATATAGGTTCTCCCAGCAGGCCAAGGGACTTAAGAAAACCCCTGTCCAATGGCTGAGATACCCCATATACCCATAATCTGACCTTGCGTTGTCCTTCTCATATCTAGTATTACCAAATACCTGGCCACCTAGTGATAGAAGAGAAAAGTGCAACAAGGGCCAAACTTAGGGAGAAATCAATAGATCTCTATCAATCAACCAGGATAACTATTCCTGGCAAGTAAATTTGTGAGGAGCAACCCTGCCTAAACTCCAAGGTGCTACAATAAAAAGAACAGGCCTTTCAAGTCCATGGGCACCTGAAGTCTGCAGATGGCACCCCCACTTATCCATTTTTTGGAAAATAAGCAATCAGTAATGTTGGACCTTTCTTCCCTTGTTTCTGCCAAGATAAAACTGGTGCTTGTGATAATGGCCTGCTCTTCCCCCTCCTGTCTTTATATCCCTGGTGCCAAACCTGAGGCCCAGGGACCACATGTGACCCTTTCATACTTGTGAAGCAGCACTTGGACCCCAGCAGCCTGTACTTGGTGTGGGAGCATGTACTTGTCGGGGGGCAACCGCAGTGATCTCTACTAGCTACATACTGTATAGTATATCCTCAATCTCTCACCATCTTCTGCAGTATGTCCCCAGTATACCACCAAACCTATAACTTAGCCACAGTCTCTGATCTGACCTTCACATCTTCTAGGATGTCTACATTCTCTCTAGCATTGAATCTACTGAACATTATGTGTGGCCCTTTCCTCATGTCAGGGGCTGCAGCTGAGGCACCCTAAACCTCACAAGTTGACAACCACTGCTTTGTAGCTAAAAACATGTACAGTATGCTTATATTATCTTTAAGAAGGGATGGTCAGACTTTACAATACTATAGATCAGTGGCGTAGCGTGGGTTGTCAGCACCTGGGGCAAGGCAAGTAATTTACGCCCCCTAATCTGTGGACTTTTAGCACCCAAGAATGTGGGCCCAGGTTCTTCCACTCACAGCCTGAGCCTCTGATTGGCTGCCTGCAGCCTTTTATTATTGGTTAGAGCTGATATATCTATTTGATTACAGTAGTCAAAGAGATATCTTCTCAGTATCAACCAATAATAAAAGGCTGGGGACAGATAATCAGAGGCTTAGGTTACAAATAACAAGGAACACCTATATATACAGCAGAGCAGGCAGCCAATAATAACCCAGGCATAAGGGTTGTCCATATTATTTAGTGCTAGACATACTACAGGAGATGGTCAGAGACTGCAGACATAGTACAGGAGATGGTCAGAGACTGCAGACATAGTACAGGAGATGGTCAGAGACTGCAGACACAGGAGATGGTCAGAGACTGCAGACATAGTACAGGAGATGATCAGAGACTGCAGACATAGTACAGGAGATGATCAGAGACTGCAGACATAGTACAGGAGACAATAAGAGACTGCAGACATAGTACAGGAGATGGTCAGAGACTGCAGACATAGTACAGGAGATGATCAGAGACCACAGACATAGTACAGGAGATGATCAGAGACTTCAGACATAGTACAGGAGATGGTCAGAGACTGAATATATAATACAGGAGATGGTCAGAGACTGCAGACATAGTACAGGAGATGGTCAAAAACTGCAGACATAGTACAGGAAATGGTCAGGGACTGCAGACATAGTACAGGAAATGGTCAGAGACTGCAGACATACTACAGGCAGGGTGTTTTTTCTCAGAGAATAAGTGCAATAAGTGCAAAGATGAAGATTATGCTATGTACCGAGTGCAAAAATCAGGAGTACCCTACGTACAGAGTGTAAAGTTTAGCAGAGTGCTAGGTACAGAGTTCAGAGTGCGCTGCGTACACCGTGCAGACTTCAGAAGTGCGCTGCGTACAGAGTGCAAAGATTGGGAGTGTGCTATATACAAAGAGAAAAGATTAAGATTCTACTATGTACAGAGTGCAAAGTTCAAGAGAGTGCTAGGTACAGAGTGCAGGGTTCAGGAGTGCACTATATACAGAGTGAGGAGCTCAAGAGTGCACAGAGTTCAGGAGTGCGCTACGCAGAGTGAGCAGAGTTCAGGAGTGCACTGTGTAGAGAGTGCACTGCAGAGTTCATGAGTGTGCTATGTACAGATTGCAGGGCTCAGGAATGCATGTCTCACAGGACAGTTTACAACCCCCTTCCAGGAAGAGCTCTCCTCTCACCCCCAAATCCTCTCTTCCCCACCTACAAAGTTCCCAACCTACAAAGTGCAATGTTAGGTGGGGAGATGGGGCATTAGTGCAGAGGGGGTATAGGCGATGATATTGGTGCCAATTTAATGGGGCATTGGTGCTAAAAGGTGTGTGTGTGTGGGGGGGGGGGTGGCAATGTGCTAATTTCTAACTTGGGGGAGAGTTGGAACATTGGTGCTAAATGGGGGGAGGTTTGGGATAAGTGGGGGGAGAGGGGCACACCTTGGGATACGTGGGGGATATTAGGGATACATGGGAGCATAGGAGAAACATTTGAGATAAGTGGGAGTAGAGAGAGAGACATTTGGGATAAGTGAGGGGACAGGAGAGACATTGGGGATAAGTGGGGGGAGGAGGAGGAACATTTAGGATAAGTGAGAGTAGAGGAGGGGCATTGGGGATAAGTGGGAGGGGAGACATTTGGGATAAGTGGGATAATGGGGATAAGTGGGGGGGACAGGAGGAACTTTGAGGATAAGTGGGAGGACAGGAGGAACATTGGGAGGATGGGAGGGACATTGGGGATAAGTGGGAGGACAGGAGGAACATTGGGGGCCCAAGAGGGACATTGGGGATAAGTGGGGGGACAGGAGGGACATTGGGGAGAATCGGGGGGGCAGGAGGGACAGTGGGGAGACAGGAGGGACATTGGAGATAATTGGGAGGACAGGAGGGATAGTGGGGAGACAGGAGGAACATTGGGGCTAATTGGGGGACAGTGGGGAGATAGGAGGGACATTTTGGATAATTGGGGGGACAGGAGAAACATTGGGGAGACAGGAGGGACATTGGGGAGAATTGGGGGGACAGGAGGGACTGTGGGAAGACAGGAGGGACATTAGGGATAATTGGGGGGACAGGAGGGACAATGGGGATAATTGGGGGGACAGGGGGGACAGTGGGGAGACAGGAAGGACATTGGGGATAATTGGGGGGACAGGAGGGACAGTGAGGAGACAGGAGGGACATTGGAGATAATTGGGGGGACAGGAGGGACAGTGGGGAGACAGGAGGGACATTGGGGATAATTGGGTGGACAGGAGGGACATTGGGGGAGACAGGAGGGATATTGGGGATAATCGGGTGGACAGGAGTGACAGTGAGAAGACAGGTGGGACATTGGGGAGACAGGAGGAACATTGGGATAATTGGGGGGACAGGAGGGACAGTGAGGAGACAGGAGGGACATTGTGAATAATTGGGGGGACAGGAGGGACTTTGGGGAGACAGGAGGAACATTGGGGAGAATTGGGGGGACAGGAGGGACAGTGGGGAGACAGGAGGGACATTGGGGATAATTGGGGGGACAGGAGGGACAGTGGAGAGACAGGAGGGACAGTGGAGATAATTGGGGGATCAGGAGGGATAGTGGGGAGACAGGAGGGACATTTGGGGACACTGGAGATTAGTGGGGGAGATGGTGATGCTCTGTGTATGTGTGTAGTGACTAGTGTACACGGTGTGACTGTACTGTACATCGATCGTGTCACATACCACAGTTCACTTGGAAGATCCCCGGCAATGTCATTTCATTACATATACCTGTGGGATAGGGCAGGCGCCTCTGCACCAGTCCCAGATTGGTTGCCACAATGGGGAAAGGGTAGATTCAGTCCTGCGCGGAGGAGGAGAAGGCCATGGCGGCTGCTCACACAGCGAGGCAGAGGCGGGACTCCCAGAGCAACCCTCTGCCTCTGCCACCGCACATGACCCCGTTCGTCCAATCACCGGGCAGCCGCTGCCCATCCCTGAGCCGAAACATGGCGCCTGGAGCGCAGCGAGTGACACCGTCCATACAAATTAGGACAGAGTGACACTTGCACCGGATGCTACGCCCCCCTAAATTTTGCACCCAGGGCCACGGCCCCCTCCGCACCCCCCATGCTACGCCACTGCTATAGATATGTAGACGGTAATGGCCATATGTTTCCCTCTTAATAATAATTATTCCTCTAATAATTCTTCCTGTTTCTCTGTATTGTAATATAAATGAAAAAGTCCAAACGGAAGCATGGGACCTCCTTGAAGGACAAAAGTAGGCATCTTGGTAAATCAATCCACCTGCATCTAGCAGACTCTGAAGTCTTTTGTAAACTAATTCTGACATAAACTGACAAAAATATACAGGCTGCTATTACTCATAACTCCCAACTTTTTAAAATGGGGATGAGGGACACCGATTAGCAAAAGTATGTAGGCATAGGAACCCCCCCAGGACCATGCCCCCTTAAAGGAGAATTAAACAAAAAAATATTAGTTAAACCCACAAGTGCTTGTTTTTTTGTTTTGTTTTTTACCATAAATATTAATTTATATTAGCTTTTGAAGTGTACAAATACAACAATTTAGAATTTGGATGAAAGGTTTAGCATCGTGAAGGATAAATACTGCATTTTATATACAACTTTATAGATCAGACCAAAATGAGGGATAAATGAGGAGGAAAGAGGGACAGATGGACTTTGTTCCAAATCAGGGGCAGTCCCTCATAATCAAGGACAGTTGGAAGCTATTATTACTGCTGCAAGTTTCTAGCTTAAATACTTAATCATTAACCAAGCATTCAGCCAATAAAGTCAGAATATAGAATTTCTTCTTCTACTTGTTCCATGTCAGGAACTAGGAAGGTATTAAAGGCACTGAATCACGATGACAGCCATAAAGACAGCATTTTCAGAAGGAGAGATCAGCCATGTATACTGGTCAGCCAATATACATTTCTCTCAAATATCCTCTATCGTCCTGACTAGGGATGAGCTTTATGTTCGGGTCGAACATGAGTTTGACTCGAACATTGGCTGTTCGCCCGTTTGCCGAATAGCGAACAATTTGGGGTGTTCGCGGCAAATTCGAAAGCCGCGGAACACCCTTTACAAGTCTATGGGAGAAATCGCAAGTGCTAATTTTAAAGATTAATATGCAAGTTATTGTCATAAAAAGTGTTTGGGGACCTGGGTCCTGCCCCAGGGGACATGTATCAATGCAAAAAAAAGTTTAAAAACAGCTGTTTTTTCAGGAGCAGTGATTTTAATAATGCTGGGGGTTGTCTATAGTATTCCTGTAAAGTAGCGCATGTTTCCTGTATGTAGAACAGTCCGAGAGCAAAATGACATTTCTAAAGGAAAAAAAGTCATTTAAAAGTACTCGCGGCTATTAATCAATTGTCGGTCCCGGCAATACACATAAAAGTCATTGAAAAAAACGGCATGGGATTCCCCCACAGTCCATTACCAGGCCCTTTGGGTCTGGTATGAATATTAAGGGGAACCCCGAATCAAAATAAAAAAAAATTGTGTGGGGGTCCCCCCAAATTCCATACCAGGCCCTTCAGGGAACCCCACGCCAAAATGTACAAAAAAATGGCGTAGGGGTCCCCCCAAAAATCCATACGAGATCCTTATCAGAGCACGCAACCTGGTAGGCCGCAGGAAAAGAGGGGGGGGACGAAAGAGCGCCCCCCCCTCCTGAACCGTACCAGGCCACATGCCCTCAACATGGGGAGGGTGCTTTGGGGTAACGGTCCCCCCAAAGCACCTTGTCCCCATGTTGATGGGGACAAGGGCCTCATCCCCAGAACCCTTGCCCGGTGGTTGTGGGGGTATGCGGGCAGGGGGCTTATCAGAATCTGGAAGCCCCCTTTAACAAGGGAACCCCCAGACCCCCCCGTGTGAATTGGTAACTACCATTTCACAAAAAAAGTGTCAAAAATGTTAAAAAAGACAATAGCCGGTTTTTGACAATTCCTTTATTAATGTCTTGTTCATTCCCCGCTTCTTCTTCCATCATCTTCTGGTCCTACTTCGATTTTCTTCTTCTTCCTCCATCTTGTTCTTCCCCCACTTCTTCCTCTATCTTCCTCTGCTTCTTCCTCCAGTCTTCTCCTCCGGTATTTTCCTCCGGCTTCTTCTTCCCCGCTTCGTCCTCCAGACGATCCGCCTCAATGGGAGTCTACCGCTGTGTGACGCTTCTGTTCTTGTGACAGCTCTTATATAACTGAGGGCGGGGCCACCCGGTGACCCCGCCTCCCTCTGACGCATGGGCACTTCCCTATGGCTTTCCCCGTGGTGTCAGAGGGGGGCGGGGTCACCCGTTTACGTAAACGGGTGACCCGCCCCCCCGACACCCCGAGAAAGCCATAGGGATGTCCCCGAGCGTTAGAGGGGGGAGGGGTCACCTGGGAACATCACGGTATGGCCCCGCCCTCAGTTATAAAAGAACTGTCACAAGAACAGAAGCGTCACACAGCGGGAGACTCCCATTGAGGCGGATTGTCCGGAGTACAAAGCGGGGAAGAAGATGCCGGAGGAGAAGACCGGAGGAAGAAGCAGAGGAAGAACAGGATGGATGAAGAAGAAAACCGAAGGAAGACCAGAAGAGGATGGAAGAAGAAGCGGGGAAAGAAGAAAACATTAAAAATGGAATTGTCAAAAAATGGCTATTGTCTTTTTTTAAATTTTTGACACTTTTTTGTGAAACGGTAGGGGTACATTTGTACCCCATTACCAATTCACACAGGGGGGGCCGGGATCTGGGGTTCCCCTTGTTAAAGGGGGCTTCCAGATTCCGATAACCTCCCCGCCCGCATACCCCCACCTGGCAAGGGTTGTGGGGATGAGGCCCTTGCCCCCATCAACATGGAGACAAGGTGCTTTGGGGGGGGCCGCTACACCAAAGCACCCTCCCCATGTTGAGGGCATGTGGCCTGGTACGGTTCGGGGGGGCGCTCTCTCGTCCCCCCTCTTTTCCTGTGGCCTGCCAGGTTGCGTGCTTGGATAAGGGTCTGGTATGGTTTTTTGGGGGGACCCCCACACCATTTTTTTTTATTTTGGCGCGGGGTTTACCTTAAAATCCATACCAGACCTGAAGGGTCTGGTATGGATTTTGAGGGGGACCCCCACGCCATTTTTTTTTTAAATTTTGGCGTGGGGTTCCCTTTAATAACCACACCAGACCTGAAGGGCCTGGTATGGAATTTGGGGAGACCCCCACGCAATTTTTTTTTTCAATTTTGGTTCGGGGTTCCCCTTAATATTCATACCAGACCCAAAGGGCCTGGTAATGGACTGTGGGGGAATCCCATGCCGTTTTTTCAATGACTTTTATGTGTATTTATGTGTAAACACAGGAAACATGCGCTACAGGCATTTATAGACGCCCCCCAGGTACGAAATTTAAAGGAATATTTCAATTTTATTGTTTCACTTTAACCATTATTAAAATCACCGCTCCCGTAAAAACGGTAGTTTTTAAAACATTTTTTTGCATTGATACATGTCCCCTGGGGCAGCATCCAGGTCCTCAAACACTTTTTATGACAATACCATGCATATAAGCCTTTAAAATTAGCACTTTTGATTATTCATGTTCTTGTCCCTTAAACTTTAATGGTGTTCGTGTGTTCGAACAAATTTTTTGCCTGTTCGCATGTTCTGCTGCGAACCGAACCGGGGGGGGGGGGGGGGGGGGGGGGTGTTTGGCTCATCCCTAGTCATCCCTCATCCCAGCAAAAGACACTTTCCGTAACACGACAGCAGCATCATCAATTCCTAACTGAAGAGATTCCTAACACAACAGTCAGCATTGTTCAACTAACCTACAGTACATTGCCCTTTACCCTGTGCCTAACAAAGATTGCAGTTTAATATCCAAGGTTGAATTTAGAAAAAGGCAGAACATACTGAAAAGTGCTGATCCCACACTAGCCTGGTAAAACATTATACTTCATTAATCATATAATGATAGACACAGTTTGTCAAGTCCAATTGAGTCAATTGTATTTTAACTGTTTTTACCATCTAACAGGAAACCAATGTTCTGGGGTTCAGAGGTCCCCGAAAAATGACTGTTATTATTCCTGGGATGAACCAGAACTGCGAGAGAGTGTGCATACGGCCGCGTAATGTAAGTTATCTGTAAGATCATCAGAATCATTGGTCTTTGGGCTTGGCAAAGTTTAATGTAGGTGTGTTTTATGAGACCCCAGTGGCGGCTGGTGGATTTTTTGGGGGGGAGGGGCAGCAAACAACCAGCCCCCCCCACGGGCAGCCGCCTCTCCCGCCCACTGTCTGCCGGTCAGTCTGGCACTTACGCCATCTAGTGTCCTCCAGTGTCCTCTGCTTCAGCACAGGGGACCCAATCTAGGTAGCGGGTGGCGGGCAGCGGCTCCGGTGTCCTCATCTCCAGCATGACGACTTTCGCAGTGCTTCTCCTCTCCCCTTCACCTGGGCGCTAGGCATCCAATAGGATCGCCTGACGTTTTGGCCAATTGGGAAACAGATCTCATGACCCGCTTCCTGATTGATGGGAAGGAGATTTAGTGTGAAAATAGCAAATATCAGGGAATATCAGGGTGGGATCAGGGTGCAGTGCTCTGCAGCCCAAGCCCACTCTTTTTTGAAGCCTATTAGAGCCTCTGGCTCTAATCACGCTTCAAAAAAACACCCCCCCATTGGAATCCATGTAGATCAGGGGGCCGGATGCACGGATAGGAGGGGTGGCGCCCGTGCGCCCCAATGGACGGGATACCACTGTGAGACCCAATATAATAGATAATATGGCATGCCTGGGCACAGTGGGTTTTATTTAGGCCCCTTTCACACTTGTAAGACTTGTCTTACGATTTGGGACTGCAAAGTTACATGAGAGGTCGTTCCCCATGATTTCCAATGGCTACCATTCATATTAGTACAACTTCAAGTCGTACCAACTTCAAAGTAGTCCCTGCACTACTTTGGTCCAACTTTGATCCTACTTCAGCCCATTGAATATCACTGAAGTCGGATCAAAGTCAGATCGCCGTATTAACTAATCCGACTTTGGCATGTGACTTGTACTCTGATCTTGAAGGGGAACTCCAGGCCAAATAAAAAAAAAAACAGCATGGGTTCCCCCTCCAAGAGCATGCCAGGCCCTTCGGTCTGGTATGGATTTTAAGGGGAACCCCCACGCTGAAAAAACTGCATGGGGCCCCCCAAAATCCATACCAGACCCTTATCCGAGCACACAGCCCGGCAGGTCAGGAAAGGGGGTGGGGATGAGTGAGCGCCCCCCCCTTCCTGAACCGTACCAGGCCGTATGCCCTCAACATGGGGGGGTAAGTGCTTTGAGGCAGGGGGGCCCTGAGCTCCCCCACCTCAAAGCACCTTGTCCCCATGTTGATGAGGACAAGGGCCTCTTCCCAACAACCCTCGCTCATCCCCACCCTCTTTCCTGACCTGCTGGGCTGTGTGCTCGGATAAGGGTCTGGTATAGATTTTGGGGGGGACCCCATGCAGTTTTTTCAGCGTGGGGGTTTTCAGTCAGGATCAGTGCTTTTCCATTTAGTGCTGCTGTATCTAACTTCCTTGTTCCTGAGGACCAAGGAACAAGAAAGCTAGATACAGCAGCACTAAACGGAAAAGCACTGATCCTGACTGAAAAGATCCTTGTCAGCACTAAGAGACATCTAAACAAGGTTCTGAAGAAGAGGGAAACCTTGAAACGCGTTGGCCGATGTGACTACAAGTGTTGTGAATTTTCGCATATGGATCAAAGTGAATATTTTTATGATAATGCTATGACACAAGTACTGGTTTGTGAGTATATTCACCTCTATTTTATTATATTAAAACATGTATTGAGGATAATGCGCTAGGCCAATGCGCCCTCTGTGTTCTTCTATGCTTTCAGTTCATTTGGACCTCCCCAGTCTTTGGAAGGCAGCAAGGCCTTCATTATCCACATATACTAACATGTCAAGATAACACGTTGAGAATTACCACACAGCGATTTTAGAGCCTGTCTTATTCACTGACTGGCCTGATCCTAAAAAAATATTTGTTCCTTTAATGCCGCATACACACGAGCAGATTTTCCGTCAGAAAAATCTTGGATGGTTTTTCCGATCAATTGATCATCTTGGATGATCAATTCCGCTCAAGCTTGGCTTGCATACACACGGTCACACAAAAGTTCTGAACTTTTGACCGTCAAGAACGCGGTGATGTACAACACTACGACAAGCCGAGAAAATGAAGTTCAATGCTTGCAAGCATGCGCCGAATTGTTTCCGAGCATGCGTAGGAATTTTGCGCGTCGGAATTGCTACAGACGATCGCATTTTCGGATAGGAACTTTTTCCGACTGAAAAATTGAGAACATGCTCTCAATCTTTTGCTGGCTGAAATTCGGCCAGCAAAAGTCCGATGGAGCATACACACGGTTGCATTTTCCGACCAAAAGCTCTCATCGGTCTTTTGCTGGACGAATTTCCGATCGTGTGTACACAGCATTAAACCCTTTGCTCAGCAATTGCTTATTTAGGATGGTTTACTGTAGAAAGGGACAGTCGCTGTGTTGGACACAATTATTTCTTGTCTTAACAAGACTCTAAGGGTCCCTGGGGAGAATGATTCCATGTTCAAAGACCTGGTGGACAAGAGGTTAGTAGAGTTAGGTTCTTCTGTGGGCCCCGCTAACCTGCCGTTGACTCCACTGCCATTCGCCAGACCTAAGCTGCCTTGACTAAACACATGGCCCAGGACCGTAGTTCAATCAGTGGCCTTACGCTACTGTCTGAGCAGCTTGGCAGATACCTTTCACCAGGTTTGCAGAAAGAGCCTTCTCTGTACCTATATAGAGGATCCTGTGACGAAAATGCTGGTTGGCAGAACTTTCTGTGTAAGAAGCACTTCAACCGGCCACCTTTCGAGAGAGAATGCCTGTTTGGGTACTCCTTGGACACATCAAGGAGATGACAGTGGGTAAGAGTACTCTCCTCCCCCTAGAAAAAGAAGGCATTTGCTCCTGCTGGTAGACCTTCTACTCCTGAGACTAGAAAAAATAGGATTTTTATAACAGCTTACCTGTAAAATCCTTTTCTTTGAAGTACATCACGGGACACAGAGCCATAGTAATTACTATGTGGGTTATAGGCCACCTTCAGGTGATGGACACTGGCACACCCTAAACATGAAGTTGCCTCCCTATATAACCCCTCCCACTACTGGTAGTACTTCAGTTTTTGTAGCAAAGCAATACACGTGTATACCAGAAAGAGGGGAGGGACCTCTGTGTCCTGTGATGTACTTCAAAGGATTTTACAGGTAAACTGTTATAAAAATCCTATTCTCTTAATTGTACATCACGGGACACAGAGCCATAGTAATTACTATGTGGGATGTCCCAGAGCAATGCCAACTGAGGGGAGGGAGACACAACAAAAGTAGGGCAACATGAGATCAGAGGACTTATACTGCTGCCTGTCTTTTTACATCCACCTGATAGAATCTGGTAAATGTATAGACTGAAGACCAAGTTGCAGCCTTGCAGATTTGAGCCATGGAGGCTTGGTGATACACTGCCCCTGAAGCACTAACAGCCCTGGAGGAGTGCGCTTTGATTTGAGAGGGTGAAATCTACCTCTTTAAACCATAAGGTAGAATGATTACTTGTCGAATCCATTTAGAAATAGTAGATTTCGATGCTGTCTGTCCTCCTTTAGGACCTTCCTGGCTTAGATAAAAACCTGACACTACCTGCGGTAGAAAGTTAGGATGAGGACGCAATACTACCTTATCCTTGTGAATAATAATATGGCTCTTTACAAGAAAGAGCAGTCAACTCTGATACCCTTCTTGCAGAGGATATGGTTACCAGAAAAAATAGTTTTTCTTGTCAAAAGGACCAGGGGAATATGTAGTATCAGCTCAAAAAGGCTGAACTATAAAGGCCAACAGAACTAAATTAAGCCGCGTTAAGGCCAAGACCTGGCCTTTGAAAGTAAAACATCTCCAAAAACACTGCGCTTACTCAGTACTGTAGCACCTAACACAACAAACAAGGAAATTTGTAAATAATGCAGGTGTATAAAGTGTAGCGCTGATTGGGATAAGGATTTTTCAAATTGCAAAAGAAATCAGTATATCAAACCATTAACCTATGTATTCCAAAGAACATTTGATAAGGAATTCCAATAGGCACCTATTACATATAAGATCTAGAGACAAACTAAAAAGTCCAACATAAATGGTGGTGTTCCACACCACGTGAAAAAGTAAACTAAGAAAAAGTGATATAAAATAAATGAGTCCTCCGTATGGAAGCAATGCAAGTGATATAAAATAAATGGGTCCTCCGTATGGAAGCAATGCAGGCTTACCGGAACCGTTGGACTCAGAGAGACGTATGTCACCTGAGTCAATAACGCTTGTGTTGCCACCAGGCAATGAAGTGGGGTTTCACAGTGGAATGTTGTGGAATCCAAACGTTTGTTCTAGGACTCTCGATAAACCTCTTTGGCATGTAACCCGGTCTCGTAGTGGCCCATATAAGGTAAAAAAGGTAGCCACATAGTGTAATAACATTTTTAAAAATAAATTTATTAAAAAGTAGAACACTTACATTCTCCGTATAAAAAAAGCGCTTATAAAATAAAGTTGTGGCAGGCAGTGGAGTCTTCCGACGCGTTTTGTCTACTCAGACTTCATCTGCGGTACTCTACCACTGCTGCCATACTACCTTTTATAGATACCAGGACCCCCCATGATGAGAATCCGGCTTGTTCCCATTGTTTACATGCACTTCCGGGTATTGCCAAAATGGCGGCCTGCGTGCGTTCCAGGCCTCCTTCTAATGCCCCATGTGCGTTCCAGCATTCCCTTATGGGTGTTATAAAAGATAAATACATAAATCATTTTGCCAAAAAATTCAAACATGTTGTGATTAATTCGCATCTACATTCCTATATGTAGTAAGGAACCGTGGATGAAGATATAAATTGGAGCGGGGTCATCCGGATGTTTCACAGAGGTTGTGTGAAGACGGATGGTCGCTCCTCATGACGCAAATGGCGTCATCTTCCGCCTAGGTGGAACGCAAGCTAGGCGGTCTTCCGCCGTATGCGTGTCACACCTCGATGGAATGGTAAACATGGCGCGATGTCGTCATAGGCGCTCCGGCCTGACAACACGCCCCCCGTTTTGAAGGTAACGCGCTGTTGTCTGGCAGCTACTATGCACCACATAGACAGAACAGCTATATGAATGAAAATATTATCTATGTATGTGAAGCAAGAAGAAATCTTTAGTTGTGAAACAAATAAAAATAAATAATGTGGTTAAAAAATATGAATTAAATATATAATAACAAGTGTTTTTTCTAATTGTGTGTTAATTGTGAATAAATATATATATGTTTTCGCTAGACCAGTGACTCTGGTGTATATACTATCATCCAGATACATTTAGTATAGCGAGTCATTCTTACGTGCAATATGATTGTGAACTATTAAAAAACGTGGCTCTGAAACCGTGTCTAAAAAATGAATGTAGAAAATATAAGGGAAGTTTTCTATGCAAAAAATACACAAAACCTTCTATGTGAACAATCTCATATCATTCATGATTCTGGAGGCCAGATCACAAATCCTTGCTAATTCTTAGTCTGAAAGGATATAGGTCCAAGACGAATTCTCAATGGGTGATCCATATTATATAAAATTACATATACCGTAAAAAAGACGAAATGAAAATAAAAAACAAATTACACGTAAACAATTCATGCGTAAAGTACCTCATTCCTTATATGTATATATCTAATCCCATCAACTCCTATGACCCTAAGATTCGTTAATAAAGGCATTGATGTCTAAATCTACATTCATACCCCATGGGTGGAGAGACTGTAGCTCATGGATGCAGAACATTTCCAGACGAAAAACGCCTCTGGTCAGGGCCCCACCTCTCCATGGGGGGGTGTATTTATCTATTATCATAAACAATGAGCCAGCAGGGTCACTGTTATGAAACTCTTTATAGTGTCTAGGGACACTATGTTTTGAGTCTCTACCTTTAATGAGGTTGATATGTTCACTCACTCGTATCGTGAAAGTTCTGGTTGTTCGGCCCACGTATTGTTTGCCACATGGGCAAACAATTAAGTACACTACATATCTGGTATTGCATGTGCAAAAGGGTTTGATAGTGTATCTCTTCCCTGTAACGGTTGAAGTAAATTCCGTTAATTTTCGTCTTATCGGCACATTATGTCGACAGACAACACACTTTTTACATGGATAAAACCCGGTCCAGTCATGAAAAAAAGATGGACGTACTGGAGGGTTTATAATATTCGGTGCTACGTGTCCCTGTAAGGATGGTGCCCCCTTAAAAATAATCTTAGCTTGTTCCGGCAATATCTTTTTCAGGATATTATCCTGTCTTAGGACCCCCCAGTGTTTTTTCATAATACTCTTAATTTGTTTATGTTGTATTGAGTACGTGGTTGTCAATGCCCATTTATATGTAGTGTCAGGTTCTCTCTCCGGTTTCGTTGTTAAGAGGGTGTTTCTATCTGTGTTGATCACTCTTTGGAGTTCTGTATCTAGGTCTCCCAGGTTGTATCCTTTGTCTATAAATCTCTGTTTCAAAACTTCTGCTTGGGTAATAAATGTATCAACATCGGTACAATTCCTGCGGAGCCTTAGGAATTGGCTCCGAGGGACAGCATTGAGCCAAGAACTGTGATGGCAGCTGTCTCTAGGGATAAAACTGTTTCGGTCCGTTGATTTAAAATAGGTGTTGAATTTAAATTGACCATCTACAATTTTGATTTCCAAATCCAAAAAATGGATCCCAGTTTTGCTGGCTTCGTATGTGAGAGAAATCCCTCTATTGTTGGAATTCAAATCGTTGAAGAAACTCGCCAGGGTCTCAAACGTACCACTCCATAGGAGGAGGATGTCGTCTATATATCTTGCCCTCAGCACCAATGAGGGGGTGCCGTGGGCATAGGCGACATCCTCCTCCCACTTAGCCATAAAGAGG
This sequence comes from Aquarana catesbeiana, assembly GCF_042186555.1. Classification (NCBI taxonomy): domain Eukaryota; kingdom Metazoa; phylum Chordata; class Amphibia; order Anura; family Ranidae; genus Aquarana; species Aquarana catesbeiana. Next base: position 160,212,732 of record NC_133333.1, read on the forward strand.
TTCGCAAGGCTTGGAGCGAACTTCGCTCCCATGGCTACACCGCGCTGTTGAAGATAATAGCGCTGGTTAAACCAGAAGTAGTTGTGTTCCGTTGCGAATTCTAGAAGCTCTATCACATAGTCACTCTGAAAGGAGGTCAGAGAGTGCTCTTGATCTAGAAAATGTTTGACTGCCTCAATGCCTCTCTCATGTGGTATACATGTATACAGGGATGCTACATCAGCCGTCGCTATGATGTAGCCATCCCGTATACTTATGCTTTCCAAGAGTTTAATTGTAGAACCCGTATCCTTCAAGAAGGAAGGAGTTTTCTTAACCACAGGCTGCAAATAGAAGTCAATATATTTGCCAATTCGTGAGGTGATGGAGTTAATGCCACTCACGATTGGCCTACCTGGAGGGCAAGTCGGGTTTTTGTGGATCTTAGGCAAGAAATAGATAGTAGGAATTCTTGGTGCTTTAGGTATCATGAATGCTTTTTCTTTTTTGTTCAAAATTCCTTGATCATAACCTTTATTAACCAGTTTTTGGAGTTGCTTTTTGTATGTGTTGGTGGGATTATTAGCGAGTTCGGTATAGGTACCAGGTTCGTTTAGGATCCGGTACATCTGATCCTCATATTTATCTTTATCTAGAATCACTATACCCCCACCTTTGTCTGCCGGGCGGACAACTATATTTTTCCGTGAGCATAAAGACTGTAATCCCTCTTTAGATATTGGGGGGTGTCTAATACGCTTCTCCGGTAGTTTCGCAAGGTCGTCCAATACCAAATCTCTAAAGATTTTAACAGCAGGTGCCATAGGGACAGGGGGGGTAAAGAGAGAAGGGTTGGAAAGTCCGGAGTTTACAGTTCCTGAAGTGGCTGCCGGATAATCTGTTCTCATAGGGTTGGTAACTAGATATCTCTGTATGTTAATTTTATGTATATATTTATGGACATCTATGTAGGTATGAAATTTATTTAATTTGTTTGGTGGGGCGTATTTTAGGCCTTTGTCTAGTACTGAAATTTCTCCCTGAGTGAGTGGCTGGCTGGCCTTTGAAAGTACTTAAGGCCAGCTTCATTTTTAACCCCATCTGCAGAAAGTCAAGGATTCTACCTATGACATACCTCCTGGGGTGCCAACCCCTTGATTCATCCCAGGAGACATATGCCTTCCAGACTATAATATGTGATTCTGGAGGCCAGCTTCCTTGCATTAAACAAGGTAGATACCACTGAACTTGACAGCCCATGTTTCTTCAGAATGTGGGACTCAATAGCCAAACTGTTAAATGTAGTGTTTGTAAGGTAGGATGGAATACCGGACCTTGCGAGAGAAGGGCTGGACATGGTGGTAGGGTCCATGGGACCCCTACCACTATCCTTATGATCTCTGCATACCAAGATCTCCTGGGCCACGCTGGGGGCCACACAAATCACCGACTTCCCTTCCTGCTTGATCCTGTGAAGAAGTCGTGGACGCAGGCAGAATAGGAGGGAATGCATAAATCAATGAGAATTGATTCCACAGGGAACAGCAAGGCATCTGTTCTGCATGCTAGCAGATCCTTTGTTCTTGACACAAAGTTGTCGTTTTCTATGTTGATCTACTACTGAACGGTCTCCAAAGTATATTCATCACTCTATATTCAGTTACCCACCACTGCGCCTCGGAGAATCAACCTTAATAATTAATATTAATAGTTAATGTGTAAGTCTAACTATAGCTGCCACGTTGTAAACCTCAATTATACCATACGTTTTAAATCTATGACGTGTCTGTGGTAAATAAACCACACGTGAAGAAATACATTTGTGGCGCTCCCTACAAACAAAAATTTCACCCTTTACAGTGACTAAATTACTCTACTAGTGAACACCTATTTAAGGTGTATAACCAAAAACATATAAATTTATATAAAATTAGTGAACACCAAATGAATGTAGAAAGTATGACTCAGTGTCTATACTGCTTTAAACCAACATCTATACACAATCCTTGTATGGTGAAAACACAAAAAATGTGAGACTATTATATATCAATAATCCATAAAAATTAGTGAACAAAATGTATATGTGTCTGTGAACGTGATCCAGTGACACAAAATAATGTTCATTTACAATCGTGCCAAAACAGGTTCTCTGTTCAGTGAACCCACTCCCAGTGAAAATTCACTCACCAGCTCCCAATGCCTCCACTTGCGTGTGAGGCTTTAAAGCATAAAGATTCAAATCATCTGGAATCGGTTAACCATTTCTCCATTCGGACACACGTTCCATATGTGGATTGAAAAAAAGCTCCAAATAGTGTGATAACGTAACTTAATTTATTAACACACACTTCAAATAACACTTCAACAGTTCCACTCACATTGTAGAAAAAATAAATAAGCACAGCAAACTCCACAGCACATTGTATAAGCAGTATCCAACACAGCAACTTGAATAGACCTCCTGGGGGTACGCGGTCACGGCGGACCCAAGATAAGCAGGCGTGTGTAGTGTATCTCTCACCCTCTCGATCGCTCCCCAGGTGGGTATACCACAGCACTCGCTTCTGTATGTCACTCGTACGCGATGTTCACCGTAGCTTGGCCACGCCCCGACATGTTTCGTCACACCTGTGACTTAATCATGGGATAGGCCGCTCTCACTGTCAGTCATTCCTCATATCCCCTCCTGTCCATGATTGATAGAGGATGCCTAGATGCGCACGCGCCCCACGTAAGCTTCGCGCCCCAGGTAAGCTTCGCGCCTGCGCTGTAGACGTGTCCCCGTGAGCGCAAACCCCCGCTGCTTGGCACCGCTACTCATTGGGTCCTGGTGTAGCATATTGTAATATCTAATTGTCCTCCACAAAATGTCACACCCCTAATGTTAATTCACTTTCAATGGCATATACTTCAATAGTAGAAGGTACTTAGTTTACTGTTTTCAGATCTAAATACCGGACCCTGAAATATTAACCCATTAATGCTGGTTGCTTTATACAAGTTGCTATAGTAAACCACAATATTACATAGCAACGCATTCCTCTCCAATATTCTTAAATTAATAATATAATCTTATGCATTAATCCCAAAACACACTTTTAAAACATATTAATAACGGTCAATATTTATCATTCTGGAAAAGATACTAAAATAAACATCCGCACTACATCTCGATAAAAAACATCTTGGAATGGCTGGAATTTAATAATCCTAACTAATGGTTATTTATGAAATTAAAATATTTTTAAAATTATTAATAATAAAAATATATATATAATTACTCATTAATTCTATGTTGAACCTGGACGCAAACAGATCTACATCTGGGATCCCCGATCTTTGACATATTGACAGGAAGATATCAGGGTGAAGGAACCATTCTCCCGGGAACAACTGCTGGCGACTCAATTAGTCCGCCTGTCAATTTTCTACTCCTAGAATGAAGACTGACGATAGGCAAAGTACATTGTTTTCTGCCCAAGATAGGATATGATTCACCTTTCTCTGGACCGCACAACTTCTTGTGCCCCCTTGGTGATTGATATAGGCCTTTGGTGTGGCATTGTCGGATTGAATCCTGACAGGACAATTCCATAAACTGAACGTTCAGGCCCTCAGGACGAAGTGCTCTGCCCGAATCTCTAGAATGGTAATGGGCAAGGTCATTTCTGATCTGGACTACTTCTCTTGGACAGTTGCCTCTTCCAGGATTGCTCCCCAACCCAAAAAAGGTTGGCATATGTTGTTACCACTTCCCAGGTAACTGTAGGAAGGATTTTCCCCTTTGCAGATTTTTGGTTATTAACCATAAACTGAGGCTCCGGCGCACCTTTGAAGTCAGACACATTGGGAAATCTAGAGCTTGAACCCTTCTGTTCCAAGCCGATAGGATGCTGTTTTGCAGCAGTCTCGAATGAAACTGGGCATAAGGAACGGCCTCAAATGAAGCCACAAACTTTCCCAACAACCTCATGCAAAGCTGAATAAAAGGATTCATCTTGCTTCGACCATCTGAATCAGTTCCTTTATGGCGCTGATCTTTGCCTGGGGCAAGAATACCCTTTTCTGGGTGTATCTATGATCAGACCCAAGTATTTTAGACTTCTTCATGGTTTTAAGGAAGATTTCTCTAGGTTGAGAATCCAACCTAGGTATTGCAGGTAGTTGAATGTGGTGACCATACTTTGGTCTAAGCGGGCTACCCACTGGTCTATCAAGAGCAGATTATCTAGGTAAGCTATAATCGTTATACCTTGGGCCCTTTATCTGGCTAGAGGCGGGGCCAGAACCTTTGTAAACACTCAAGGTTCTGTAGCTAGACCGAAAAGCAGAGCTACAAACTGAAAATTAAGATTTTCTACCTTGAAAAGTAGATATTACTGGTGTGCGGGGAAATAGGCACATGGAGATATGCATCCTTGATGTCGATTGACGCCAGAAGTTCTCCTCCTTGTAGGATGGAGACAACTGATTGGAATGACTACATGCGAAAAAAGAGCGGATTATTCAGGAACCGATTTAGATTTCTGAGATCCAGAATGTCCATTCGGTTTTGGCACCGTCAAAAAAGGTTTGAACAAAACCCCAACTCCTGCTCTTACATGGGGACCACCATGATCACTTTTTGCCAAAAGATGGTCCAATGCTTGAAAGAAAGACTTCTTTTTCTCTGGATCCTTAGAAATATTTGATCTGAGAAAACGAGGAGACAGGAACTCTTGGAACTCCAGTTTGTACCCTGGAGCTATTGAGGAAGTCCCCCATCTGTCTCGACACTCTTCCTGCCAGACCCTTGAGAACTACAGAAGTATTCCCCCCTATTTGAACGAGCGGGGGCACCTCCTCATAAGGAGGCTTTAGTATTTTGTAGGTTTCCTCCCCCAAGACTTCTTTTGTCCCTGGGGTTGACCCTGAGGATTACCTCTTGTACTTGACGGTGGAGGCCTTCGTGACTGCCTGGAGGCTGATGCCCCTGGCACAGGAGAGGGAGCTTGTTAAAATGAAATACGTTTACTCGTTTTCTCAAATGGCAAAAGGGTACTTTTTCCACTAGATTTTCTTTGGATGTATTATCCAAATCATCCCCAAACAGCCGTTTCACCGCAAAAAGGAAGACCAGCTAGGAGCTTCTTGCATGGCGCTTAGCGAAGGGAGCGAAGCCTGAAGGATAGAATCTCTCATGGCAACTATTGCAAACATAAAGCTGCTAGTAGCTTGCCAAATCCTGGGCCTGCTGAACAGGATAACCTCGAGCACCTGTTTAAACTGGTCTCTCAAGGATTGACCAATTACTGTCAGCGCAGGCTGAGACACTCAACCTGCCAGAGAAAAAGTGTTTTTTAATAGGAATTCCAACTTTTTATCCGTTGGATCCCTAAGCATTTGTCATAAGCATTGTCTGACGGACAAGTCAAACTTTTATTCACAGAGGATATAGCAGCGTCAATTGCTGGTATACCCCACTTTTAGTGAATTTTTTCCTCCATAGGATAAAGTGTGAAAAACTTTTTAGGAGGGAAAAAATGCTTATCTGGGTGATCCCACTCAGATACAAAAAGCTTTTCCAGCAATAAATGGACAGGAAAGGCATGCACAGCTTGAGGAGGCTTTAGCGAACCCAAACACTCAGTTAAGGGTACATAAATGTGGAGCGGATCATTCAGTAAGAAATTACACCATCAATGTTACAGATTGTGAAAGCTGATCCCTGTCCATCCCTCTGTCCAGCCACCCTTCTCAGGGGAGGATGCCATTGTAGAGATGAGTATGCTTTCCAGAGCTTGAGGGAGACCCTTTTAGCCCTTTTTTAGGGGTGTTTCAACCCCCCCCTTCCGACCTTAGCCTGATGCACAAAAGCAGAGGTACTACCAGAAGAAATCGCATCCACTGCTTGAGAAATAGTCCAGCCACTGCTGCTGCTATTAACGCTCAGCCTGATGCTATTAGTAAATGTGTCAGGGAATGCCTGTGTCATGAAACCTCTTACAAGCCCCTTTTTGCTCGTGTCCCTCCGACATCTGCAGCCAGCAAAAATGGAGCTTTTAAACATACTCCCGCACTGGAAGTTGGAGGATGCCAATGCCGCGCTAAGCTTCCACACTTCCATCACATCACTGCCCCCCCCCCTCTTTTCAAAAGAGGGTTTTCCCGCTCGAGCGCGGCCCTCCGATCCGACAGGATCGGCATGTGTGTGGGGGGGATGGTGAGGAGGAGACCTGTAACAAGCCGCTGTGCAGGGGCAGTGAAAAAACTGAGCTGCATCGCCAATCATTTTTGGCTTCCCCCTATCCAGGAAAAGGGGGAGATCTTTGTCCAGGTGGGGGGTTTTCGTGGAAGAAAATCCCCCCCAATCTTACCTGAGGTCTGAGCTGCTCGCCGGAGGGAAGCTTGCTGCTTCTGTGACAGAGCATGATCTTTGAGGAAAGCATGACAGCCCCCAGTGGTGACTCTTAGGCATGACAACATTTACTTTTTAAAGGAGACATTTCATAAGAAAATTTAAAAATTCCTTAGAAACCATCACTTACCTTTCCCGCTGCAGGGTTTTCTGTGGTAGAAACCAACAGACCCAATTTTCACCTCTCACAGTGGCATCCATTACAAAATCTTCAGGAACCGGGGACCCTCGGGGAACCCACACTCCTGGACCCATAAAGCACCCCACCAGTAAAAACTTTATGGCTGAAAACACCAAAGCTCTGGATCCCAGGGTCGAGCTCTCTAAAAAGAGAAGCGTTACGGGCTAAACCTTGTTTCTTCCGCCACGAGGCCCAGGTACCATTTAAGTCGGCCTGAAAAGACACTTTGAATGGATCCGGCTGCATAGCTAGCCCCAGCACAGCACATCTTTGCTCGTGACCAACACCTTAGACACTGGCGAAAAAACTGAGGTACTCCCATTAGTGGGAGGGGTTATATAGGGAGGCAACTTCCTGTTTAGGGTGTGCCAGTGTCCATCACCTGAAGGTGGCCTATAACCCACATAGTAATTACTATGGCTCTGTGTCCCGTGATGTATGATTAAGAAAGTTATTTTCACCCTTCTCTGGCCTCCAGCTCTAAGTCTGGAAATATTTTCAGCAGAACATGTATATCTCAAAGCCAGCCAAGCCTGGCTCCTAGCTTTCTCCATGATGGGAGAAACACACTAGTCAGAGTGGTGGGACCTGTGTTAGCCTTTTAAGCTTTCTAATCACAGAAATGTGGGTCCACAACATTATTTCCAGGGGCTACAAACTGGAGTTTCAGACTTTACCCCCTCCCATTTCATGCTCTCAAATTTGCTCCCTTTTCTACAAAGGCAATTGGATCAATTTTGCTGCTGTTCAGAAGCTACCCTCCCAGGCTGTCATTGCCCTAGTCCCTATCAAGGAACACTTCCAGTGTTGCTACTCCAACCTGTTCACAGTTTCCAAGGCAAATGGATTTGTTTAGCCCGTTCTGAAAATTTTGCATGGAATCAGCTAGGTCAGTCATAGCCTTCCTCTTTCCGGAGGACTTTCTGGCCTTTGTGAAGATCAGAGATACTTACTTGCACTTTCCCTTTTTCCTTCTCAACAACCCTATTTATATTTTGCTGTGAGTGTACAGCATTACTGATTTGTCACCTTTCCTATTGGGCTGTCCAAAGCCCCCAGGGTTTTCACCAAAGTACCTTCCCCAGTCCTATCTCTGCTCCATTCCCCGGGGATTTCTCAGGGGACACAAGTTATGAGACAACTAGATAATCTCCTGCTAAAGGACCCAACCCTGTCAGCCATTGTCCAGTGGACGGTGCAGACTCTACATAGATTCAGTTGAATCCTCAACCATCAGAGGCTGTCACTGGAATATTGGATACAGCCCCGTCCAGGATGATTCTGCCTCAGGACAAATTACTGTCCTGCAGTTCACGTGCCCAAGTCCTTCAGTCTCAGCATTGGAGGTCTTGGGCCTGAAGGTAGCTTATTTTAAGGCAGTGATGTACACCCAGTTTCATTTCAGACCATTAAAACTCAACATTCTGGCAGCGTGGGTCAAACAAACTCTGCCCTTGGACCACCCTATGCGTCTGACCTACAGGACCAGACTTTTGCTTGGCGTGGTGTATTTCCAACCTAGCACTGAAGTCAGGGAAACCCTTTACCCCAAATACATGGAATATTCTCATGATTGATGCCAGCCTATTAGGCTGGGGAGGAGTCCTGGATGCCAGATTTGTCACCAGAGACCTGTGGATCTTCACAGTGGATGCTCTGGTGACTCTGTGGAATTGAGAAAAATAAGGGGTTGCGCTAATACTTGTGTGACATAACGTGAAATCTACAGTGAAAGAAGATTTGTATAATAATCATAAATAAAACTAAAGCAATTGCTTTAGTTTTATTTATGATTATTATACAAATCTTCTTTCACTGTAGATTTCACGATATGTCACACAAGTATTAGCGCAACCCCTTATTTTTCTCATGTTTATCCACAATTGATGTTTTTTGTGGGGATTGCTGCTTTTCACATTATTTGATTATTTATTTGGTTCACAGCGCAGTTTCTCCCAATTTTCTATATAGACTCTGTGGAATTGGTTACGCTTACTGTTTTTTACAGCTTCTCCCTCAGCATATAAATCCTATCTCTGGGGCCTAGTCCACATTCATGAGGACTATTAGGTATATAATCTTTATGTTGTGCCTTTTTTTCTTATAAAACTGGGGCTCCTCTGTCCTTAGTAGAGAGGCTTTGAGGACTGACCTTTAGCAGCCATATGCATGTATCAACCCAGGGGGAGGACTATTTGTCCTGTGTACTGTTATCACCAAAAGTGAAAGAAAATCTAACGTGTTACTGTGCACCAGATCCTGCACCTCCTAAAACCCCCCAATGACAGTGGGCGGAGGTTTTTCTTCACGCACCTATTTCTTCACGCACAATTTAAAAACAATGAATCTGTGAATTTATGAACTACAAGTCCCATCTGCCACAGTGGCAGATAGCTTGTAGTTCTGAATGAACTGCTAGGGTGCTGGTGAGCGCTTTCGTAGTTCATTGACACTTCCTACAGCTTTCAAACAGAAAGCCCATTCAGAGGTATGGCAGAAAGCTGTAGGCACTGTCTGCAGGAGCCTGACATTGCACCCACAAGCTGCTGATCGTGGGTGCAATGCTCTGCAGTCTTATGAGAGAAAAAATAATAAATGCGCATTATTTTACCTGCAACAACATCTGAATTTATTTTATTTTGTAGGTGAACTTAGCCTTTAGGGACTAAAGATCTGGAGTTCTGTATCCTGTATAGAATTTCCCAGTCGTACAGTACAGGAAATGTGTTTTCTTGATCAAGAGCATGGGTTTTACAGTATGCTGCCATCTTCAGCTGACAGCAATTCATAGTCCTAATTAATGGAGTGTTGGCTGCAATTGATGGGGCACAGTTGGCTGCATATGATGGGCACAGAGGCTGCATATGATGGGCACAGAGGCTGCATATGATGGGCACAGTTGGCTGCATATGGGCACAATTGGCTGCATATGATGGGAACAGTTGGCTGCATATGATGGTCACAGTTGGCTGCATATGATGGGCACAGTTGGCTGCATATGGGCACAATTGGCTGCATATTATGGGCACAGTTGGCTGCATATGATGGTCACAGTTGGCTGCATATGATGGGCACAGTGGCTGCATATGATGGGCAGAGTTGGCTGCATATGCTGGGTACAGATGCTGCATATGTTGGGCATATGATGGGTACAGTGGTTGCATTTGATGGCACAGTGGCTGCAATTGATGTTTTTGTTTCAGTATTTTTCAGAATTTTTCAGTTAGTTTGCGACCCCCCAAAAAATTTGAGCACCAGCCGCCACTGGGCCTAGTACAGCTTTGCTATGCCCTATTATCTAATTCTTTCAGTACCACTACTATTGCTTTCATCATTACAGGAACATGAGACACTCCAGACTCGTTACCAGAATGGCAACATGGAAAATATTATTGCTCTTTACAACAAGGCACCATCCTGGAATGAAGAGACTCAGTCCTACGTCTTAAACTTTCATGGCCGAGTCACTCAGGCCTCTGTGAAGAATTTTCAGATTGTAAATGCTGAGGACTGTAAGTTATTACATTACATGGGAGAATATGGTGCACTATAGGTATATGTGTATTTCACCCTAAATTTAGTGCCAGGCAGGGGTTAAATAAACCTTAATCCTAATGGTTAGTCTAGTCAAAACTGATATTTCAGTTTATGAGTATACAATTCATAACTGACCCACTCGTCCCTTTTTTTTATTCCTCAGATACATCTGCGGTTAATCTCCTTCCTAATATTCACAACTCTGTTCCTCCTGTCTTGGGGTCTTACTTCTTGTACTGCAGCAGGAGCACTCTCTCATTTTTCTGCATTTGACATAATATACAGTAACAGAAAAATCCAACAGTTATAAGAAAGCAGTTTAAAAAGCAGTGGTATGACTATACCGTGCCTTACTGATGCTTTGTAAAAAAAAAAGGGGGGCTCCACACATTTGCAAAGCACAACACTCCTCTGGCTCTGGGGTTCAGAATGAATGGAGTTGTAAAGAGAAAGCCGAGTGGAGAGTCGGGTCACAAGTCCTATCGAAGTCACAATAGGCCGCAAAATAGATTTCTACCTGCATTTGCATTGCATATTGGCCCCTCATTAAGATCTGAAACTATCTAAAGTGTATTCATAGCCCCTTTTTTAATTTTGGATATAGTAAGGTAGATAGTAAATGAGATAGTTAGAACATCTGTCAGTCTTTTATTGCTGTCTGTGACCTCCTCCTCTCTATTTGCCCTGGTGACTTTTGTCAAAAAGCAGTGGAAAATGCAAAATGATGCAGTTATAGTATTTGCAGGGCTGCTGTTGGAAATCACAGGGCCTCATAGAGACTACCTGACATGAGACTACCTGATACAGCCAATGCTTCCTTTCCCGAATGTACACAGTGAGTGATCAGTACCAACCATTCACTGTGTTCATTTAGGAAAGGAAGGGGCTGGTAAGTTTGACATGTTCACCGGGTTCCTTCCCCCCTCTCAATCTTGACGTATCCTATTGTGTGCTTGCAGCTGCTGGCAGGAAGGAGAGGAGGAAAGCCGAAAGCACTGCAGGGGTGGGCACACAGGGGGGCCTGGGCAACATAGGGGAAACATATGATGGGGAGAGTGATCGGTACGGGGGTAAATTACTTTAACAGATCCTTTGTATGGCTCTCAATGCAGCAGCTGAAAGCCAACGGGAGGGAGGGAGAGGAGAAGAAACCAGCTATCAGCAGCTGCGGAAAGAGCCCTAAAAAGGATCAGTTCCAGTAATTGCCACCCTCCCTGCCCACATCTCATACAGGAGGCCAGGTGGTACCCCCTTATCCATGGTCCTGAGTATTTGCCTTCACCTTGGAGACTTCCTGTTTGTCTTTGGGACAGGAAGTGAAGAGAAATCTCCTTAACAGAACACAGACATCCCATTCCCTACTCTACCTAAAAAGGATTTTTGGCTATAAATAAAGCCTAATGCATCAGTGTTTTTATTAGTACCAATACATGGTCATGTTGGGGGTATCTGAGTGGCTACATTGAATTTCTCTTTCCCCTTGCAGCCGAGTACATCGTCATGCAGTTTGGCCGAGTAGCAGAGGATGTTTTCACCATGGATTTCCGCTATCCGCTCTGTGCTCTGCAGGCTTTCGCCATCTGTTTGTCCAGCTTTGACAGCAAACTTGCATGTGAATAGATTTGGAATCACAAAGTCCTGAAGAAACGAGACACATTTTATGTGGAATTCCGGCCAAAACATTTTTTGATTGAATGGATAAACATTAGATCTTCTGTGGGGTTGTGTCCTCATTAGGAAGAATTTATCTCATTTCTAGTAGGGTAAGGTAGACAGGAAGTATGAAAAAATCTGGTGAGATTTTCCCTTTTTTACTGCCCTAATATCCACAAAAGTATAAGGAAATCTCCCAAATAGAGACACAAAGAGTGATAAAAACCTAAATTCAGAAAATAGCCAGCACTCCAAAATGCACAAAACAAAATAGCAGAAATGTTACTAAAATCCTATAGAAACCAATGTTATGGTGGCATACAGACCTTCTTCATCAAGGTACCAAGAAATAGCGGTGGTGCTGTATAGCCCCCATTTATATTGACTGTTTGCTACAGTGCAAAAGAGACTGATAAATGTGTGTAAAAAAAAAAAAAAAAAAAAAAAAACAACTTACCTAGGGTTTCAATCCTTTCCTACTTTGACCAAAAAAAAATCTGCTGGAGTTACACTTTAATGCATGTATTTATTATTGCACTTGCTAAAGCTGCTATTTGCCTGCAAGCAATAGAGATTTTTTAAATATTTTGTTCACTGACACACAAATATCACATTGAGGGTTTTCAATGAAAGTAACTTTTTTAAACTGCTCATAGGTTTGAGAATTTATAAATGGTCACAGGAAACACATATAAATAACATTTCATTATTGGATCAAAGGTACTTGGAAAAAGTGTAATAAATTAGTAGTGCAGTACTAATAAGATCCAGAAAACACTGCAATTGTGCTAAAGTCAGAAGATTTATCTCTAAAGCCCTTACACACGATCGGACTTTCCGACAAGAAACGTTGGATGTCAGGCTGTTGGAGGACAAACTGACCGTGTGTATGCTCCATCGGACAATTGTTGGCTAGCATGTTTTCAAACTTTCAGCCAACAAATGTGTGTTGTTGATTTTCCGATCGTGTGTACACAAGTCCGTCGGACAAAAGTCCAAAGTACAAACACGCATGCTCGGAAGCAGAAGCGGTCGGTCTTGTAAACTAGCGTTTGTTATGCAGAATTATCATTTGTGATGTGGCAAATTATGAAATCTCCTACTATCACATGCTACAGGGTCCAGCTTTAAAGTGAACCTGCTGCTTTGCCTTGCCTGGCCAACATACGGGTTCAATATACAGTATTAGGACTGACTGCAGTGTTCATTTCAAGCTGAACTTAAGGTAGACATTAAAAGAGAAGTATGTTTTTTTTCCCTCATACTTACCTAGGTGAATGCAGCATCTGTGGCGCCCCCCCCCCGGCTCTAAGACTGAGAACCAAGTGATCAAACACTGCTGACCGCTCGGTTCTCAGGGCTCCCGGAGCAGAGAGCTGGTGATTGTCAGTCACGGCTGTCTGCTCTGCCCACACTCACTAGAGCGCTGGGCTGTTTAGGGGATGGGAGCGGCTGGCTCAGGCTCTCAGCAGCTTGCTGGGAGGCTGACCCAGGTGCTGGTCCAGGCATGTGGGTGGATCCTTACTTCAATGTCGCAAACTTGCCCCAGCCTGGACTGGCTCTGTGACATCAGCCGACTGCAGGCTTCAGCCCACTGTCTGCTGAAAACGGGTCACAGGAATGCAGAACAAACAGCACTCCTAGGATCCACAGGAAAAGTACAGCCAAATGAGCTTTGGCTGTAATTCTCCATTAAATAAAACACTAATTAGTCCCATTCTGCATTTATTAAAACTAATTAACAAAGTAACAGATTAGCAGGTTCACTATGAACCACAGGAGGCACCAGAAGGGTCAGTACCTACCTTCTCAGTGGTCTCCAAGCACTGCAGTCCACCACTAGACTTTATACATTCTGGGGTAGAATTACTAATGGCAAAGTACAGTTGCACTCATCTTCCCCAGAGCTTAGTGAATGTGGTGAAGCTCTGCTTATTCCATCATCCAATCGTGTGCAAGCAAAAAAGCTGTTTTTTTTTTCCTTGCGCTTGATTGGGTATTCTTTACAAAGTGAAGCTTCATCACATTCACTAAGCTCTGGGAAAAATGAGTGCAACTGCACCTGCACCTGCAAAGTACTCTGTCTATTTGCCTTTAGTAAATCAACCCCCCTGACTATCTGACTTAAAGAGAAACCCCAGGCAACAAGTTAGATACACATCTTAAGCACATATACAGGAATTATTTTACCTGCCAAAAGATGTGTAAAGTCATGTACATATTCTTATGGTGCACCCACTGTGCTATGTGGCTGCATAACATGTTTGATGGTACACAAGAATTTAAAGTGTAAGTTCTTCTTTTTAGAAAAAAAATAAAAAATGAACTCATGAATAATGAACACCATACACCCTCCCTGTCCCCCACTGAACTAACCCTTTAGCTCTATGTCCTCTATGCTGGTGCCCCTCCTATCTCAAGCTTCATTCGGCATATTAATAAAGAGCAATTTCAAGTCACACTGTCTAAATGGAAATAGACTTCATTACATGTAATTAAATAAACGTGTATTTTTATATGTTTGTTAGTTCTTATTTAAAAGAGACGAAACACAAAGTCTGATAATAAATTGTGAAATGAAAGCGGTTTACCTGTATCTGTTCTTTCTTGGATGCACTGCCTTGAAGAAAGACATGTATGCAGTTTTGGGCCTGCAGCAGGAAGTAAAGCCTGCTCTAAGATACAACTGGCTTTTGTGTGTTCTGGACATCATAGTCTTTACATACCATGAAATTCCATCCAAAAGGGGACCTCTACACATACACGGTGCACATGTTCCAAAATCTGCCCAGCTGCAAAAAAAATAATTTTTAATCTTTAAATGGGCATAACATAAGAAAAAAAATACACAAGCCCACGGTATGCAAATTTAGTTATGCTTTTCTAGCTCCCTTGTCCTCTCCTCCTATGCTCACATCCAGGACTTCTCCAGGGCCTCTCCCATCTTCTGGCACTCCCTACCCCAACCTGTCCGGCTGTCTCCTACACTCTGCATTTAGGCAAACCCTGGAAACTCATCTCTTCAGGGAACCTTATCCCACTTCTATCTCAAAATTGTAATAGCAGCTAGCATTTCTTGAACTCACCCCCACAGAGTTATTAGCTTTTGTATTACTTGCCCCTTCTGTTTAGATTGTGAGATTTCATGAGCAGGTTCTCCCTAACCCTCTTGTCTTGAACTGTGTTGTAAACTGTCTTCTTTATCTTGCAAAATGCTGCACAAGCACTATATATAGCCTGTATAATAATTTTTACTAAGACTATATCACTGTTTTATAGTTGGCTATCCACATAAGATGGTAGTTGACCATGTATACATTATATGACATTCTGACCATCTCCTTTTTGCTAGATTACCAAATAGACATACAAATTCTTATTCTAAGACTATTGCATGCCATGTGTACAGCAGATATCACTCCTGTCATCTAGGAAAGTAATAATCATTGGCTTAGGAAAGCAACCCATCCAATAAACCTTTAGGCCCCTTTCACACTTGTGTGACTTTTCCTGTGACTTTGGACATCAGAGTCGCATGACAAGTCATACCCCATGATTCCCAATGATAACCATTCATATCTGTGCAACTTCAAGTCGCACCGACTTCAAAGTAGTCCCTGTACTACTGTGGTCTGACTTTGATGTGAGTTGAGGTCCTTAGACCTAAAGCTTACAAAGGCATTCACTGAAATCGCATCCAAATTGTGCGACTTTCAAGTCGCGGCAGTGTGAAAGGGGCCTTGGGCTTGGTTCACACTGTGTGCGGTGTGGCTCACAGCAGGGGGTTCGGTGTGTCCCCGTTCACCGTTTTAGGTCCGAATTAGGCCTGAATTTTTGGCTGAATTCGGACCTGAAACGGAGCCAAAGACGCACAGGACTCTTCTGCATTGCACTCCGCGGCCATCCCAGAGATGTCTGAACCGGCTCCATTGTGAGCCGGTCACACTCTCCTGTCATGCAAATTGGATGTGGAGAAACTGCATCCAATTCGCAATAGTGTGAACACAGTCTTACCCCAATTTTGATTAGATCATAGGATCTACTAAGGTCTGAAATCATCCCTGGGCATCTTCATTGTCACCTGATCCAGCGAAAATCAAAGGCATTGGGTGACAGACCCAAAATCATTATAGTTTATCAATGCCATTAGATGCCTATTTTTTTCCTTATGTAGCGCTGGTAGATTTGCGATCTACCATATGTTAGGTAAATTTAGTAACTTGTTTGTTAAATAGGTTAAGTTTGCCTCTGTTCCAGCTTGGCTGACGTTGTGTGTGTTTCCAGACTGACCGGTCGGTGTCGCTGTTATCACTGGGCAGTGTTGGAAAGGCAACGTGTCGAAGCGTATGGATGCTCCTCTGTCCCGGAGACAACTTGGTGGAGGTGGTCCTCCGAGTTGCATTCTGGGCGAGGCTATTTATGGGACAGACGCCATATTGAGGGGTTCGTTTTACAGCCACCTGCTGGCCCTCCTGGCTGACAGGTATGCGTTAGAGAAGCAATCTCGTGGTCCTCCGTTCCGGAGGCCCACGCCGCTGCGGCGCAGGGGTGGGCCCAGAAGCTTGTCTGGGGCCTACTGCAGCAGCCGAGGAATGGTCCTGAGCTGTCTATCCAAAGGAAGGAAGCTGGACAACCGAGGAGATCCCAGGGGAGGACCCGTCATGGAAGGATCACGCAGTGTGCTGGTCTGGAGAGGGGCCTGGTGACTCGGTTGGAGGACGTATCCTAAAAGTAACTATACAGCATAGTGTTGCCGGGTTGGCTTAAAGGTTCAAGCACTGTGACTGACGTTCATTGCAGAAAACCCATACATCCTGTGGCAGAGGATTGTACCGGTTTATCCCCAAAGAAGTCTGTGGCAGAGACTTTTGTTCGTGCTACGTACTGGCTGCTAGGCAAGTGAGAGAGGCCTATCCAGGCGAGCAAGGAGTGTGTCCCACGAGGGGAGCGCATTCTATTATAATATTCAAATTCTACCAGGACACTTGTCAAGAACCTTATGAGAAGATATTTGAGTTTCTTCTGCAGTTTCCCTTCTGCCTCTTTCCTGCTATTTCCTTAGTAAATTGTTCAATAAAGCATTGAAAACGTACTCAAGTGTTGGTGCGTGTATCATCCAGAGGTAAACTCAACGGAACCCCTAGACCCGGTGTCGGTAAAACAGAGGGAAGGAGAGTGAAGGTAACAAGCCCGCTTAAACCAGCAGCTCCACCGAGAGTTATTGCTACACTTAACTCATTCATGATGAAGGTAAAACAAATCTTTAATGCATGAACCCAAGGTAACTCCAAATTGCTGTGCTAAAACATAAAAAAGTAGTACAAACTGTAAAAAAGATAATAGTCCCAGAAATGTAAATAAAAGTCCAAACTAGTGAAAAATATTGTGAGAAAATCTTAATAACTGGATGCTCCAAATACCAAAGTGTCCCACCACCTTGAGCATACAGGACTCTTACCGGAACAAGTGGACGGTTTATACATAAAAAGAGTTACATAAGCTTCTGTATCAATGTGACATCTGTTGGGAAGCATGAGCCGCCTCTAGGTCTATATGGTCACCAGAACACCTCATCCAATAAAGCAGGATATTTGGCCATGACATACAATGAGAACCAGGGACACCAACATAATGTAAAAATGTATAAAAAAACTGTATTCAAAAGTAATAGCCACTCATAATTATAATTAAGAACAACAAGCGCTTATCTGTATGGAATTTCGGTCCCAGGTTTCAAACCGGTCACTTCCTGGTCGAATTCCTCCCCTATATAACCCCTCCCATATGGAGAGTACCTCAGTTTTTTCGCCAGTGTCTAAGGTGTTTGGTCACGATGCAAGATGTGCTTAGAAGAAAAAGCTCTGTTTGATGGTCCCTGCGGGGTTCTAGGAGCTACACAATCGGATCCATAACTCGGGCCAATTTATATCGCCTAAGATGGATGGTACCCGGGCCTCGTGGAAGAAGAAACAAGATTTTGCCTGTAATGTCTCTCTCTGAGGACTGGGCTCTGGGATCCAGTACTTTTGAGCACATATATTGTAAATGCGCAAAGTTTTCCTGGCAGAGTCTTCTATAGGTCCAGGAAGAGGCTCCTGAAAGTAGGAACCCAGAACCCTGAAGGTTGGCACAACACTACCCGCCATGATGGGTGAAGGTTGGGTCTGGCTGTTCTCAGCAGTATCCTCCTGCAGCAGGGATAAGGTAAGTGAAGCAATCCTAGGTGAACACCTTAAGGATTAGCTTTTTTGAGTTGTTGCATGTCTTACCTGTTTTCCGCCTCTAGAGGAAGTAAGAGGCATACTTGGTGTTACGTACATGCTTCCAGGAAATACAGCTCAGTGAAGCCGCTCTGTCAGTCGCTCACATCCTCCGCTGCAGGCTCTGCCACTTAAATGTTAAGGGGATCCTGCGCAGTCTTGGGGTCCCGCGTAGCCTCCCGGTCTTCTCCCCCCCCACCCCTAGCTGCCGCCATATTGGCCCTACGCGCGCGCAGGGGGCGTACTTTTACGGCAAAAATGGTGGGGAAGGAAGGGGCGTGGTTGCGTGCGTGGTGATTCACTGCAGAGACGCGAGGAGCTTGTTTTAAAGAGTCCAGGTCACCAGGGGTTTGTAAGCGGCAGGACACAGAGCTGGGGCATGTAAGCATCTCATGTGGATCGGATACAGGCACACCTAAGACACCTACTCAGCATCAGGTTGTGCAGTCTAAGCAAACACTGCTATTGTAAGCTAGGCACAACAGTGTATGCAATTGATTTTAGTACCTCTGCTTTGTTAGCTTAGGACTATGTCTCTCCGCAAAAGGGTTTCAGGGGCAGGTAAAAAGAGCACCAAGAAATCACCGTCAGGGTCTGGGGACTCTAGACGTGCCTGCAGGGTAACATCACCCCCTGAGAGACTGGAGGCAGCCACGCAGGGTGAGCCATCGCCGCTGTCAGGCATTGCTGCCTCTCCCAATATTGCAGCCCCTGCATATGTCACTGAAGATGCTATGGAGGCCAGCATTGGGTGGTTTAGAACAAAGGATTACTGCTTTTATCACAGCATCCTTAGGAGATAGCAGAAAACGGGGTAGGTCTCCTTCCTCTGCTCTGGGTTCCCTATCAGATGATCAGCAGTCTGATGATGATGATACAACACTGTCTGGGGACAAGGATCACGAGCAGTCGGACAAATCAGGGAACAAATCAGGGGATGAGGGGAAGCTCTCTTCTACCTCGCAGGCTCTCAAGCTACAGGTGCAATATTATACATATTATACAGAGATGGTGCGTACCACATACAATTTGCCCTGTACTGAACCAGCCGTGTCCCCTGTTTCATCCTTGGGGTCTCGGAATTCTCCACAGGCTGCATTTTCCTTTCCCATGGGCAAAAGAAGCCTTGGGGTCAAAGATCTGCTAAACAGAATCCCAAAGCCTCCTTGTGAAGGGGCGCCCCTGCTCGGCAGAGTGGGGGGAAGGCTTCGGTGTTTTGCAGGCTTTTGGCAGAAAGAGGTTCAGGACAAATGGGTATCCTCCACTGTATTTCTCGGGTACAAGCTGGAATTTCGGAAATTTCCACCATTCAGTCTTCTCTGGTCAAGGGTTCCCAAGGATCCAGAGAAAAGGAGACCCTTGTTTCTGGCTTTGGATTACCTGTTATCTCAAGGGGTGGTCATAGAGGTGGTTCCAGAGGAGCAAGGCTCAGGGTTTTTTCTCAAACCTTTTCACAGTCCTGAAGCCAAATGGAGATGTCAGACCGATTCTGGATCTAAAGGACCTAAATAAATTCTTAACTATTCGCTCGTTCCGCATGGAGTCTATCTGGTCAGTGGTTTCCACCCTTCAGGGGGGAGAATTCCTGGCATCAATAGACATCAAAGATGCATATCTACATGTGCCAATTTTTCCCGTTCACCAGAAGTTCTTAAGGTTTGCGGCAGAGCAGCACCAATTTGTGGCCCTTCTTTTCGGTCTAGCTACATCGCCTCGAGTATTTACAAAGGTTCTAGCTCCACCCATGGCAAAACTAAGGGATCGGGGCATAGCAGTAACAGCTTATCTAGACGATCTACTACTGGTAGAACAGTCCATGGCACGCTTGAAGCACAATGTGCTCAGCACAGTAAGATACTTGGAGTACCTAGGCTGGGTCCTCAACCTGGAAAAATCACTATTACAGCCCCTAAGAAGGCTGGAATATTTGGGCATGGTCATAGACACAGTCCAAAGCAGGGTATTCTTGCCCAAGGCAAAGGCCAAAGCCATAAAGGATTTGGTCCGACTAGTCAAGGCCAGGAAAAATCCTTCCATTCGACTCTGTATGACATTATTGGGGAAGATGGTAGCCTCATTCGAGGCTGTTCCTTACGCCCAGTTCCACTCAAGACCTTTGCAGAACAGCATTCTGTCTGCCTGGAACAAAAGAATTCAGACCTTGGATCTTCCAATGCGCCTGTTACCATCAGTGCGCCAGAGCCTCAATTGGTGGTTACTAGACAAAAATCTACAGAAGGGAAAATCCTTTGTTCCAATTTTTTGGAACGTTGTAACTACAGATGCCAGCCTCTGAAGCTGGGGAGCAGTTCTGGAAGAAGCTTCGATCGAAGGCAAATGGTCCAGAACCGAAGGGTCTTTACCCATCAACATTCTGGAACTTCGGGCAGTCCATCTGGCCCTGAAGACCTGGACAGACAGGCTACAAGGCTGTCCTGTCCGAGTTCAGTCCGACAATGCCACAGCAGTCGCCTATATCAATCACCAAGGGGGCACCAGGAGTCTGAGTGCCCAGAAGGAGGTGAGTCACATTCTCACTTGGGCAGAGAAACATGTTCCTTGTCTGTCTCCAGGGGTGGAAAATTGGAAAGCGGATTTTTTAAGCTGCCAGCAGCTGGACCCAGGAGAATGGTCGCTACACCCCGCCATATTTCAGGCAATATGTCAGAGATGGGGTACCCTGGATGTAGACCTACTAGCCTTCAGGTTCAACAACAAACTGGACATCTTTGCATCAAGAACAAAGGACCCGCTAGCACAAGGTTCAGATGCCTTGATAGTTCCATGGGATCAGTTTTCTCTGATCTATGTGTTCCCTTCAGTTCCGCTTTTTGCTCGGTTACTTCGCAGGGTCCAGACAGAAGGGAAGCCAGTAATCCTAGTGGCGCCGGCTTGGCCCAGGAGGTCCTAGTATGCAGAGATCGTGAGGATGACAGTCTGAAGGCCATGGGTGCTCCCACTGCGACCAGACCTGCTCTCGCAAGGGCCAATATTCCATCCTTCCTTACAAAGTCTGAACTTGACGGTTTGGCTGTTGAGACCCACGTCCTGGAAAAACGTGGGCTCTCAGGTCCAGTCCTAACCACGCTAGTTAATGCCAGGAAGCCAGCCTCCAGGCTCATCTATTATAGAATCTGGAAGGCATATGTCTCCTGGTGTGAGTCCAAAGGATGGCTTCCTAGAAGGTATGCTATTGATAGAATTCTTGCTTTTCTTTAATTAGGAGTAGAAATGAAGCTGGCCTTGAGCACTATCAAGGGTCAGATCTCAGCCTTGTCGGTATTTTTTCCGCTTGCCTCTCATTCTCTAGTCCGGGCCTTTATTCCGGGGGCACTGCATTTAAATCCACCAGTCAGGCCGCCCATGTGCCCATGGGATTTGAATTTAGTTCTGTCTGTTTTGCAAAAACAGCCTTTTGAACCATTATGCCATGCTTCTTTGTGTCTTTTGACCAAGAAGTTGGTTTTTCTTGTTGCCATATCCTCTGCCAGGAGGGTATCGGAGTTAGCGTTTTTTTTTATGTAAAGAGCCATACTTAATTATTCACAAAGACAGGGTGGTGTTGCGTCCTCACCCGGCTTTCTTACCTAAGGTGGTATCAGGGTTCCACCTAAACCAAGATGTGTTCCTACCATCCTTTTTTCCAGATCCGCAGTCCGCAGGAAACGTTGTTACACTCTCTAGATGTTGTTAGAGCAGTCAAAATCTATCTGGACGCGACTGCTCAGATGCGGAAGACTGACCTTCTGTTTGTACTGCCAGACGGTCCCAGAAAGGGCCAGGCAGCGTCGAAGTCCACTATAGCTAGGTGGATTCGACAATTTATTGTTCAGGCCTATGGTTTGGAAAAGAAGATTCCTCCTTTTCATGTTAAGGCGCACTCGACTAGTGAAGTAAGTGCTTCATGGGCAGTGCATCACCGGGCCTCCATGGCTGAGATCTGCAAGGCTGCAACTTGGTCTTCGGTCCATACATTCACTAGATTTTATCAGGTGGATGTAAGAGGACATGAGGATAAGGCTTTCAGGCGCAGTGTACTGCAGGCAGCAGTGTAGGTCCTCACGTCCAATGGAGGTCTTTTCTGATCTGTGTCTCCCTCCCCTTAATTTAGGCATTGCTCTGGGACGTCCCATGATGTAATGAATAGAGCTCTGTGTCCCGTGATGTATGAACAAGAAAATAGGATTTTTAAAAAAATAGCTTACCTGTGAAATCTTTTTCTTGAGATTACATCACGGGACACAGAGCTCCCCGCTCCTCTTTGGGATTTATGTATATATATATGCATTGGGATACTTATTGCTTTGCTACAAAACTGAGGTACTCTCCATATGGGAGGGGTTATATAGGGGAGGAACTCTCCTTATAATTAGGGTTGCCAGTGTCCAACACCTGAAGGTGACTATCTAACCCATGATGTAATGAATAGGGCTCTGTGTCCCGTGATTTTTAATCTCAAGAAAAGTATTTTACAGGTAAGCTGTTTTAAAAAAAATCCTATTTTTTGATATCCAACATGTATTCATAAAAAATTGGAATATTCTTTAATAAGATTCTGCCCTGACCACTGTCTTGCCGAGTGTGATTTTCGGAAAACCCAGAGATCCAAGGAGCATTATCACCAGGGGCGGATCCAGGGGGGGGGGGGGCAACAGGGCGATTGCACAACCCCCCCCCCCCAGAAAACATTACCAACTCCATCTCCGAGGCTGAGCGCCCCCCGGGAAATGACAGCCGCAGTCAGGACAACTCACAGCCATTACAAATTGGCACAGAACTCTCTGCCCCCTGTACCTCCCCCAGCAGTTTTCCAGCCTCTCTCCTACAGGCTGCTGCTTGATTGGGCATGATCCTCGTGGTTTCTGCTGCTTGAGTGGGTGGGATGGGGATGTGCCTGACCCCCAAGATCGCTCCCTGGAAGAGGGAGGTGTGAGCAGCTGAGCAGAGGGATCAAGCGAATGTGCCTGCCCGGAGGTAAAAATCATCTAGCAGTATATCGTGGATTCGTTTACAGGCACCTCTATGCTAAGTCTGCTGAGATACTGCAGCTTAGCATAGAGGTGCTAGCTGACAAATGTGATTGCATCTCCTCTTCATATAGCACAGTGAGAAACTGGGCTCATTAAAGCATTGTGACTGCCACGTGGTGTGTGCCCTCCCGATCCCACCCAGTGTATGCCCTCCTGACCCCTTGAAGTGTGTCTTTCTGACCCCCCCTGGTGTGTGCCCTCCCAGCCCCCCGGTGTGTGCCCTCCCAGCCCCCTGGTTTTTGCCCTTCCGACCCCCCTTGTGACACCTAGTCCTTTGCTCTTCTGATCCCTGTAAACTGTCCTACATTCTAATGCTCTCTGTACACTGCTCTTCACTCCACTGACCCCTGTACATTGCCCTGTTGTCCCCTGTCCTCCACCCTACTTACTCCCTATCCTCTGACCTCTGTACACCATCCTACTGACCTCTGTCACTGCACTACCTACTACTGACCTCTGTACACTGCACTACATCCTGTGTAGTGCAGTTGGAAAGGTTTTGGAGGCGAGACAGAAGGTTCTTTGCAGCATGTGATATAAGCAGGAGTTAGGGGGAGGAGATTTAGCTTTTGAAAGAAACATGGGTTCGGACAACAGAGGTGCTTGGAAGGATAATGGAGTAACACATGGCTGCCGGAAGCTGGATAACTTTGGAGACATATTAAGTTAGACTGAGCAAGGAACCATAAAGGACATTACATATTAAACCCTAACTTGAGTAACTGTTTAGTTTACTTAATGCATACATATTGTACATCCTTATATTTGTAGGCATATATTTGTAAGCTATGAGTTGTGTTGTATTGTGTATCCTACAGTTGCATGTGCAGTTTTCCTGTTTAGTAAAGCATTGATACACTACAGAAATCTAAGCTTCTTTGGTTTTACCGCAAGAACTTTAATAGACGGGAAGTTCTTTGCAGGATGTGATGTAAGCAGGCGTTAGAGGGAGGAGATTTAGCTTTTCAAAGAAACGTGGGTTCGGACAACAGAGGTGTTTGGAAGGACGATGGAGTAACACATGGCTTCCGGAAGCTGGATAACTTTGGAGACATTTTAAGTTGGATTGAGCAAGGAACCATGAAGGACATTACATCTTAAACCTTAAGTTGAGTAACTGTTTAGTTGACTTAATGCGTACATATTGTACATGCTTATATTTGTAGGCATATATTTGTAAGCTATGAGTTGTGTTGTATTGTGTATCCTACAGTTGCATGTGCAGTTTTCCTGTTTAGTAAAGCATTGATACACTACAGAAGTCTAAGCTTCCTTGGTTTTACTGCAAGAACTTTAATAGATAGACGCAAAGCAAAACACCTGCCCTACATACTACTGACATCTGTACACTGCTCTACATACTACTGACCTCTATACACTGCTCTACATACTACTGACATCTGTACACTGCTCCACATACTACTGACCTCTGTACACTGTATGATACGATAAATTCAGTGCTGTAAGCAACCCCTTTTTTTTCGGGCGGTGCCCTCCCGAGACTAGACTTTGGATACGCCCCTGATTATCACCCCTAGCAAAGTGAAGACCCATATGAGAGCTACACAACTTAGCTAATGGTGCTCATTCCTGGACCAAAAGGGCCACTATACTATAAGTGTGGTGTGAGAAACTGCAGAGCCTGCGATTACATGTGGCATCGTAAGAAGGAAGTGACAGGATCTAATGGTAAGAACCACTGTATCAAGCAGTTTATTAATTGTGGCACTCAGTTTGTCATTAATGCCCCCATCTTCCATTGCGTTTGTTATGTGTCCACCAATATACTTTACTTTCGCTTATTGGAACGCACGCTGGAGGGCATAACAGCATTTCCTGGTGGGCACGTGAGATCTACTACAATCCAAGTGTATTAGCTATGTTTTTAATATATTTAATTCATGATTTCATGCTATGAGAGGTTTTTCCCTGTTTTTTTCTGGGTATGTCACACATCTCTAAATGCCAAATGAGAATATAAAAGTGAAGCCAGAATTCAGGAGACACTGGAGAGGGATCCACCAAGTGTGATATCTTGTGACTTGGCATTTTTTTACTTTCTTGTTTTTGTAAGAAGTCCATATAATCTGGTGAGCACGCTGTAAGGATCTGGGGCACACTGGAGTGAACAAGTGCTATTACCATCATTTGTGATACCTGTGGTAATGTCTTTCACCATTTGAACTTCAAATGTGCGATATAATGTGTTTTTTTTCTTGATTTTGACATGAAATGTAATTATCACACTGGTTGTTAATGTT